>NC_134356.1:566561737-566869237 GCF_048569485.1 Anomaloglossus baeobatrachus
GTCCACAGGTACGATCTCCCGTGGGCACATAGCCTTAAATCTGTACGAAATCTGCAAGTCAAAATAAGCAACAGGTCCATGAGACTCCAGGGTTAGCATTTTTCTTGCTGGCATAAGGAAATTGTGACAAATCTGCGCAAAAAAGAAAAGAGACAAATCTGCAATGTGTGACCAGGCCCTAACACTGCACACAATTCTGAAGTTTGTTTTTTTACAATAGTACAAGAAGCAAGAACTAACCTTTTTGTACAGAAAGTTGAGCTTCGTTGCTGTATCTAATGGTCAGTGTGTTGGCCGCCACACAGCGATATAACCCTTCATCTTCCTGCTGCACTCCAATGATCTGCAGGACACCAGAAGGAAGGATGATGATCCTGAAATATAACACAGAGCGTCTGAGCAGAGGTCTCCAGAAACAGGAATATACGCCATCAGTGGAGATCTCTTCTAGTTTACTTCTAATACTGTTGTGTCAGATTCTTCAAAATTGTGCATGGTTCATGAATGTTTTCCTAAGTCAAAAATTATCTTTATTTTTGTCTATAACCTTTCTGGTGACCTTTTTAGCGCAAAAAGTTGTGCGTTTCACAAAATTGCACCAAATCATCTGGCGTACTTAAAGAGGTGGATCACTACTCTGTGACACTGATAGGGAAGGTTTTTCTAAATACCTTGTTCAGCCAATTCTTCCTCTGAGCGGCGCTACTGCGGTCCTCCCATCCCCATGAAGTGACCTCCCCCCGGGCTCCATGATCTTTGGGATCCGGTGATATCACGTCAACTTTTTGTTGACCTGAAATCAGCGAGTCTGACCGCAGTCTCCCTGAGTGACTGGGCTGTGGGCGGCGTTTCACCGCTCATCATAGATCAGCATCACAGCCCAGCATGTCGTGCGCTCTCTCCTTCACTGCAGAGTGCCGCAAGCAGAAGCGATGCTGGGCTGTGACGAGCGGTGAAACACTGCCCACAGCCCAGTCATTCAGGAAGACTGGGGCCAGGCTCAGTGATGTCAGGTCAACTGGAAGTTGATGTGACATCACCGGTTCCTAGAAATCACAGAGCCAGGGGAGTCACTTCATGGGGATGAGCTGACCACAATAGCGCTGCTCAGATGCAGAATTTACTAAACAAGGTATTTAGAAAAAGCCTCCCATATCAGTTATTCAGAGATGTGACCACTATTGCAGAGAAGTGAACCACCTCTTTAAGTACATCAGATGATTTGGTGCAATTTTGTGAAACGCACAAATTTTGGCGCTAAAAAGGTCACCAAAAAGGTTACAGAGATGTGGTCACTATTGCAGAGTAGTGAAGCACCCCTTTAAAATCTCTCCAGGGCTAAATAGAGTACATTTTTGACAAATTGTGTGACTTTTCAAAAAGTCGCAAAAGATGAAACAGAAGAAAGTATGAGGACCCCTGAACTCTACCCACAATGGCAAACATAAAAAAGCAGGTGAACACATATAAAACAGACTTTATAAATAGCACGAATTAAAAGAATAATTAAGTGCAAATGAAAAAAAGGGAAAAATCACCAAAAACAAGCCAGAAAAAGGCACAAATGCAACAATGAATCGGGCCCACAGACTGTAACATCAATACAGTTAAGGACAAGCGACGCTTCCAGTAACTCACTTGGCTATCCAACTGATAATGAACTGTGCCAAAAGCCAGTAATACAATGTGTCATCATTCCAAGCGAACACTGTGCCATCCTTCCAGGAAAGCATTATGACAATCGCCGGTAATGTATTGTGCCAATCTTCCAATAGTAATCCATGCCATCCAACCCGGTAATACATTATACACCCCTTCCAGTAATGTATATCCCTCCAGTCAAGTGTACTGAACAATCCCCGCACCTCAGACTCCATGACACTTTTACTATTTTATTAGGGGTTGGCGGTCCATTAGTTATGCTTATACAAAGCCCTAGCGCCCCGTTCCCCTTCATATATAAGTAACAGAATTTTGGCAGCCATGCTTCGGCTCTTATCCAACAACTGAATTACAACAATCGGAAAAGGGCACCAATAAAAGGGAAGCACTAATATAATATAGACCAAAGTGCCCCAGAATTAAATAATATAAAGTTTATAGCTGGAAGCATCTTCTAATATACACTGCATAAATGTGTCTGCGTTATATGACGCAATCACCACACAGCTATACAACACACATACCCAGACCTGTCAGCAATACACAGTAAGGTCACTTTTAGGCGAATAAACTTCATATTTTGAATACAGACCAGCCATGGGTCTCTAGACTCAAACTAGCAGCTGCTTAGACATACCGTATATGAAGCGGGTTTTTGGGTCAAGAGATCAGCAGCTAGTCTGTACTTTCCTCATCTGAATGTCATGATGTTACTGCAGTCCTCACGCTAGAGGACCCCAGGCTATCCCTAAACTCCAGATTACCCCTGATGGTGGAGATGACTGAGTCCCGTGCTTTACTATTCACCTGACCAGAACTAAACTGTCCCCTCCACCACCACCACCCTCCAGGAAGGAAAGGTCAGGAGTGTGATGGCAACACAGATAAAGACAGACAGGGAAAAAACAAAACTCAGACACACTGCAAACTCACAGGAACAAACAGTAAGAAACTAAAGAGAAAAACAAGAGAAGTAAGGCAGCAACAAAAGGACAACAAGGGTTATCCCCATAACTGCTCACAGCAATGAAGTACTACAACCACAAGTAGGTCTGGATCACAACACCTCCCCAGACCAGTACAGAGGAGCTATAGCTGGCATTAAAGGAAGTTTCCAGCCAGCATATATATGAATGGAGCAGATGTGGCTGGCTCTTAAACAACATGTGATCAAAGGAGACTAACAAGCAGTCCAGCAGAGATTAACTCTTGCTAGCCTGCACATGAACTATACTTCTGTGGGTCGTCATCTGAGTCTGCCTGCGCTGATCACAGACATCAGTTAGCAGACAGAGTGCCAGAATCTATAAACTCCACAAAGCCTGATGCCACCATGACAATGTTTGTAAAAAAACTTTTTGTGACACTGAAAGAGGTGTGAATTTGTAAGAATGCATACAGTCCTTCCTAGAATATACACTTCAGTCCTGTAACTAAGGCCTTGAACAGGTCTGTGCGTCGCCTACATATTCTATCCATGTTTCTCAGCTAGGCTAGGACTACACAGTGGCTCTGCCTATGACAAGATCATATCAGACAAGCAGCACCTAGCAATCTTTGGCCACCTGATAGCTGTCGTGGCGAAAGCCGCCATGTAGTTCTAGCCTTATAGTCTGTGAAACTGTTCACATGTCCAAGTTTTTTTTTTGAGGATCGAATGTCTAATGCCCGCTTTACACGCTTCAATAAATCTTTCAATCCGTCGTCGGGGTCAAGTTGTAAGTGACGCACATCCTGCATCGTTCGTGACGTATTTGCGTGTGACACCTACGTGCAATCAAGATTGAACGAAAATACGGTGATCGCATACACGTCGTTTATTCCTCATACATTGGACGTTTTGTTGTATGAACCTAGTCAATTGAAATGTGTGACATCCCTCATACGATTTTGATGTCTGAGGCTATGTGCGCAGGTGTGCGCTCTGCACCGCAGCTTAAAAAAGGTCTGCTTCAGAGCGCAGCTGAAAAGCTGCATTCTGAAGCGCCTCACAATGTCTGTCATTCACTAATCTCTGTCAGTCCGTCACTATCTCTGTCCCTCTCTCTCTGTCCATGTCAGTCTATCCCTCTTACCCCCTCTCTCATATACTCACCGATCTCCGATCCCCAGCCCGGCTCTGCACGGCATTCACACTGCTCCGGCGGCTTTTACTGTTTTGAAAAAGCCGGCCGCCCATTAAACAATCTCCTATTCCCTGCTTTCCCCGCCCACCGGCGCCTATGATTGGTTACAGTGAGACAAGCCCCCACGCTGAGTGACAGGTGTCACACTGCACCCAATCACAGCAGCCGGTGGGCGTGTCTATACTGTGCAGTGAAATAAATAATTAAATAATTAAAAAAAAACGGCGTGCGGTCCCCCCCAATTTTAAAACCAGCCACATAAAGCCATACGGCTGAAGGCTGGTATTCTCAGGATGGGGAGCTCCACGTTATGGGGAGCCCCCCAGCCTAACAATATCAGCCAACAGCCGCCCAGAATTGCCACATACATTAGATGCGACAGTTCTGGGACTGTACCCGGCTCTTCCCGATTTGCCCTGGTGCGTTGGCAAATCGGGGTAATAAGGAGTTATTGGCAGCCCATAGCTGCCAATAAGTCCTAGATTAATCATGTCAGGCGTCTATGAGACACCCTCCATGATTAATCTGTAAATTATAGTAAATAAACACACACGCCCGAAAAAATCCTTTATTATAAATAAAAAACACAAACATATACCCTGGTTCACCACTTTAATCAGCCCCAAAAAGCCCTCCATGTCCGGCGTAATCCAGGATGCTCCAGCGTCGCTTCCAGCGCTGCTGCATGGAGGTGACCGGAGCAGCAGAAGACACAGCCGCTCCGGTCACCTCCACATAGCAAATGAAGACAGCCGGCGATCAGCTGAGCTGTCACTGAGGTTACCCGCTGTCACTGGATCCAGCGGTGGATGCAGCGGTGGCCGCGGGTAACCTCAGTGACAGCTCAGCTGATCGCGCTACTCACCTCAGTTGCTGCGTGGAGGTGAGAGGAGCAGCGGTGAGTAGCGCGATCAGCTGAGCTGTCACTGAGGTTACCCGCGGCCACCGCTGCATCCACCGCTGGATCCAGTGACAGCGGGTAACCTCAGTGACAGCTCAGCTGATCGCCGGCTGTCTTCATTTGCTATGTGGAGGTGACCGGAGCGGCTGTGTCTTCTGCTGCTCCGGTCACCTCCATGCAGCAGCGCTGGAAGCGCTGGAGATTTTTTTATTATTATTATTATATTATCTTTCTATATTTTTAGGACTACAATGCACTATTCTTGCATATTCAGTAACACCCTGTATCATTACCCACTGTTCCATCAGGCACAACAAGCACATTCGTCCCTACAATGAAGTCTATAATCCTTCACTTATAGCATCCTACCAGCTTCACCATGTACCACAGTTACCACAATTACTTATGCCATATATTCAAAGTACATCTAGCAGTCCATTGTAACCAGACAATTGTGAAGATGACTGCGGGATAATGGGAAATCAGGGCTCCTAAGCTGACTCTCAAGCTAGGGGGCCCTATGCTAGCCCTAACCTCAGGGATACTTCTAGTGGTGGAGAGGCCTGAGTCTCCTTCCTAGCCATTCTCCTGACCAGTTGTGATCTTATTCCCTCTCCCCCTCCCCAAGGGAAAAGAATTGTGTGGTGAAATCAAATAAATAGACAGACAGGGGAAACCAAAACTTTGTTACTCAGCATGCACACATAAATGTATAAGACAATAAGAGACTAGGAGGAAAACAAGAGCTCAAAAAAAAGCAACAAGACAGCAGGCGGAAACTCCTCAACCCTTCCAAGCAAAAGCAACATTTTCACCAGAGAGTCTGGGACACCAAAGCTCAGACCAACACAGGATAACCTATAGCTGGCATGGCTAGAAGATTTAATCCAGCATAAATAGGAGGGGAGCAGATGTGATTGGCTTCCCCACCACCACATGTGATCACAGGAGACTAACAAGCAGACTAGCAGAGATTAACTCTTGCTAGCCTGCCTATTAATCAGCACACAGCAAGTCGATGCCTGCGTCTACATGTGTTGATCCCAGACACCAGAGAAATCATCAGGTGGAGTGTTAGAATTTGGAATATGAACAGAACCCGACACCACCATGACAGTCGGTGAAGTTGTGCAAAACTCTGTGTGACAACAATGTGCCAAGTCAGTGGAAAATACAGTCTTCTATCAAGTTACAGCTCAGCAGCTGAAAGAACAGAGAAATAATATGAAATATCACTGTAGCCTCAGGACCACTGCGATTGTTTTTTGCATTCATGCACCAATCCATGTCATCATGGCTATTAATACTAAACACTTAGTTATAATTTTAATGGGGTTGTCCACTGATTTTATACTGGTGACCTACTGTATTCTTAGGATAGTTCATCAATATCAGACCGGTTAGGGTCTGACATCTGGCGCTGCCACCGATCAGCTGTTATGAGCTGCAGCAGGATGTAAACAATGTAGAAAGCCAATCTTAAAGGGAACCTGTCAGGTCCAATATGCACACAGAACCACGAGCAGTTCTGGGTGTATATTGATAATCCCTGCCTAACTGTCCCTGAATTCGCTAGCATAGATAAAGAGATCTTAAGTTAAAGTATTTCTAAAGATCTTTTATCTTATGCTAATGAGCACAGAGACTAGTCATAAGAGCATTATTTCCCCAACTAGTCCGCTCTCTAAGCATGGCAGTATGCCCACAGGGGGCGTACTAACTTGCTATTCAATGCAGCATCATCAGTGATGATGCGCGTCCCTGTGTCCGCTGTGAACGTTGATCTGAATGCCCCAGCACTTCCAGTCATGTACAGTAGACCTCTTTGAAGCCAGGATGCGTACACCCGGCTTCAAACTGCGCATGACCGGAAGTGCCCAGCATTCAGATCAACGTTCACAGCGGACACAAGTGCTTGCGTCACCGCTGGTGATGCTGCATTGAATAGTATGTTAGCACACCCCTGTGGGCATGCTGCCAAGCTAAGTCTGGGGAAATAACACCCTTGTGACTAGTCGCTGGCCTCATTAGCATATGATAAAAGATCTTTAGAAATATTTTTTCTAAAGATCCCTTTATCAATGCTAGGGTATACAGGGACAGTTAGGCAGGGATTAGCAATATGCACCCAGAACTGCTCGTGGTTCTGGGTGCATATTGCACCTGACAGGTTCCCATTATTCAGTTTTCCCCACTGATTGCTATCATTGGTAAGTATTAATACTGATCACTCACCTGTTACTAGAAGGTATAGGAACCTGGTCTTTTTGCCACGTGATTTGCGGTGTTGGGGACCCGTTGATGCCGCACTCAAATCTTGCCAGCGTGTTCTCTAATACAACCTGAGGTTCAGGGTGCAGGTGAAAAGGAGGCAGCCCTTCATAGACACAGAATAATACAACTAAATGTATGGAAAAGTACACTAATATCTGCATTATCAAACCCTCCGGAAGATACAGTCAATCCTGTATCTGGGAATGACTGGTGGCAAATGGTGACAATTACCGCTCTGATTTGGGTGACACACAAGTTGGGTGTAAATGACGCATTTAGGAATGGAAATATGGCGGCCTTATGAGTTGCCAATAGAGAAGGTTGGCATCTATTTCTAACTTTACAGAAAATGGCAACTCAAGAACTGAAATCTACTTGTGATTATTTCTATTTTGGTGCAATCAGATAATGTAATATTTTAAATTATCTACTGATTTAAGGGCACAAACGGTATAATCCATAAATATCATGTGATCATCATAATATAATAGTTTTATTTCTATAGTGAGAACATATTCCGCAGCACTTTACATTTCAGACGACGTATGTACAGACAATATCAGACATTACAGAGCACTAGAAAAGTGAGGGTCCTGAACGCAGCAGCGTACAATCTATAGGGAAATAGGGATGACGCAAAAGGCAAAGGCAAAGACTGCTTATACTGTATGGTCCAGCCATTTTTTTAAGAAAAAAGGGTATTAATCTAAACCTGCATGAATCAGTCACCAGCCAGTATCTGTACACCGTGTGCAGAATTATTAGGCAAGTTGTATTTTAGAGGATTTTTTTATTATTGATCGACAACTATGTTCTCAATCAACCCAAAAGATTCAAATATCAAAGGTTAATATTTTTGGACGTTAGAGTGGGGTTTTTTTAGATTTGGCTATCTTAGGAGGATTTCTGTTTTTGCTGGTAACTATTACTGTGCAGAATTATTAGGCAACTTAATAAAAACCAAATATATTCCCATCTCACTTGTTTATTTTCACCAGGTAAACCAATATAACTGCATAAAATGTATAAATAAACATTTCTGACATGCAAAAACAAAACCCCAAAAAAATTAGTGACTAATATAGCCACCTTTCTTTATGATGACACTCAACAGCCTACCATCCATAGATTCTGTCAGTTTACGATCAACATTGCGTTCAGCAGCCACTACAGCCTCCCAGACACTGTTCCGAAAGGTGTACTGTTTTTCCTCCTTGTAGATCTCACATTTTATGAGGTATCACAGGTTCTCTATGGGGTTCAGATCAGGTGAACAAGGGGGCCATGTCATTATTTTTTCATCTTTTAGACCTTTACTAGCCAGCCACGCTGTGGAGTAGTTGGATGCATGTGATGGAGCATTATCCTGCATGAAAATTATGTTTTTCTTGAACGATACCGACTTCTTCCTGTACCACTGCTTGAAGAAGTTGTCTTCCAGAAACTGGCAGTAGGTCTGGGAGTTGAGCTTCACTCCATCCTCAACCCGAAAAGGTCCCACAAGTTCACCTTTGATGATACCAGCCCATACCAGTACCCCACCTCCACCTTGCTGGCGTCTGAGTCGGAGTGGAGCTCTCTGCCCTATACTGATCCAGCCTCTGGCCCATCCATCTGGCCCATCAAGAGTCACTCTCATTTCATCAGTCCATAAAATCTTTGAAAAACCAGTCTTAAGATATTTCTTGGCCCAGTCTTGACGTTTTATCTTATGTTTCTTGTTCAAAGGTGGTCGTTTTTCAGCCTTCCTTACCTTGGCCATGTCCCTGAGTATGGCACACCTTGTGCTTTTTGATACTCCAGTAACGTTGCAGCTCTGAAATATGGCCAAACTGGTGGCAAATGGCATCTTGGCAGCTTCACACTTGATTTTCCTCAATTCATGGGCAGTTATTTTGCGCCTTTTTTGCCCAACACGCTTCTTGCGACCCTGTTGGCTATTTGCCATGAAACGCTTGATTGTTCGGTGATCACACTTCAAAAGTTTGGCAATTTCAAGGCTGCTGCATCCCTCTGCAAGACATCTCACAATTTTGGACTTTTCAGAGCCCATCAAATCTCTCTTCTGACCTATTTTGCCAAAGGAAAGGAAGTTGCCTAATAATTAAGCACACCTTATATAAGGTGTTGATGTCATTACACTGCACCCCTCCTCATTACAGAGATGCACATCACCTGATTTACTTAATTGGTAGTTGGCTCTCAAGCCTATACAGCTTGGAGTAGAACAACATGTATAAAAATCATCATGTGATCAAAATACTCATTTGCCTAATAATTCTGCACACAGTGTATATGTAACAATATGAAGTGCTATTCTCAGGAAAGAAAGAACTGAGGAAAGTTTGATTGGTTAGGTGAAGTAATAGGACTTGAAAAGAAATTTGTTGTCCACTACTTTGACACTGATGGCTTATACTTAGGATAGGTCTTCAATGTCCGACACCCCGCACCCCCGCCGATCAGCTGATCCTGGTCCCGGCGGCAGCAGCAGGCAGCTGGAAATGTTCAATTCCGCCGCTGCTCCGTCTTCTGATAGCAGCCACGGCCAGAAACTGCACTCCATTCTAATCAATAGGAGGCAGATGTGCAGTACCTGGCTACCACCACTATCAGAAGACGAAGCAGCTCCAGAACTGAGCATTTCCAGCTACCTGCTGCCGCCGCTGGGATGGACATAAGGCTAATCTGTGGGGGTGCAACGTGTCAGACCCCGGCCAATCAGACATTGATGACATATCCTAAGAATAGGCCATCAATGTCAAAGTAGTGGACAACCCCTTTAATGCACTCCAGAGAACTGGCGTAGCACAAGAAACATCTTGGAGATGGAAGTCGGAGATTCAGATTATGGTGGATCTTAGTTGGAGACACCAGAATAGAAAGCATGGGTGGGGTAATAGATGTAGGTGAGGGAAGAGATATATGGAAGTGCAGCTCACTGAAGAGCTTTGTGGTTGAAAATGATAAGGTTATATTGTATTCTATACTGGACGGACAATCAGTGTAATGACTGGCACAGGGTGGAGGCACTTATCTGATGGCTGGATAGAAATATGAGCCAAACTGTTGCATTACAGATAGACTGGAAAGGGGAGAGTTTAGTGAGAGGAAGTCTCATTAGTATTTTGTTATAGTAGTCAAGAAAAAAATTAATCCCAGCATAGAGTCTGCAAGCGGCGCAGGCACCTTGCCTAGGAAACAGTCCAATCTGAGACTACAGGGTGGTTGGTAAGCTTGGCCTTTACAAGTACTTTGCAATTTTAACCATGTAAGAATCTGAGACAACTCCCTTAAGGCATCAAGTTGCAAAATTAGTGGTACCCACCTGCCCATCTGACTGTGCCTGTCCTGCCCTGCAAAACTCCAAAAGAATTCCTGATGGTGCAGAAGTAGCTTCCTTCAATGCTTGCTCCCTCTCCTTGCGATATTACAAGTGATCCATCAAGAAGCACAGGGAATTCTTCTGTGGTCAGTTGCTCACCGTCTTTCCACCACGTGACATTATTGGACGCCTCGGTGTCATCTAGGTCACAATGCAATATGGCTTCTTGACCAGGCAGAAGAATTGTATCGGTGGGGCCAGGACGGCAGCCAAGGTCTAGCCAAGTGCTCTCTCCTACAATAAAGACCCAAGAGAGACCAATTAAGATAATTGTTCAGATAAACCATGCTGCATTAATGAGAACGCTTTAACATACGAATTTCGCTTATTTATACTAACTGATTTATTGCATCGAACAAGTCTCATAAAAGTAACAAACTATGTGCTATGATAAGATATAGGAAATTAGAATGTATATAGTATACATTTTCAGCGGTCCTAACCGATCAGAAGTTGTAAGTTTGTCTTTAATAATGCTGCTTACGTAGTGCACTGCGAAGAACTGGAGAGGCGCTATGTTTACACAATTTTTCATATTAATCCTAAATTGTACAACCCACTCAAGAATTGATGCTGTATTTGCAGTGCATGTCATAACTACCTAACAGATCGGGGTTCTGTCTCTGGAAAACAAGGGGTTTATTTATCAATTCCATGCGTCTATACTCCACCATAAAATTCAGAGGAGAAATGACAACTCCTGTAACTATTATAGGCATGGAATCTTGGCACAGCCAAACTTGCATGTGTTCCAAAATGGTGAAGAGGAGTAAGCCACAGCCAAACACCTCTAGCGACGGCCCCCAACAAGTAGGGGAAGTCAGACTATCAATGCTTAGTAAACATAAAAATAAACAGCTGCACTCAAGTACTAAGGCATGCAAACATTAAATAAGGGAATTATGGACCTGCATTACTACTATTAAAAATAGAAAAATTGAGATGCTTAGAGCATAAAATGGCCAGTTTATGTGAGCCCAACAGCCAGTGATAAGGTGTATCTCTTTGAGGGGGTGCCTATCCATGATATGCCTTTATCCAGGCTGAAAGTCTATAATTTTATGGGCAAATAGAAATATTCTAAATTGAAACCACGTAAAGCCAGTGGGAGGGGTGCTCAGTCAGAATGAACAACAATGCGAAATAAAAAAAAAACTGACCAGCATATCCTAGCAGACAAGTGTGAAGTAAATACAACAAACTAAAAAATAGACAGCTGCACTCTGTAGCACTAAGGCATGCAAACATTAAATAAGAGAATTATGGACCTGCATTACTGATATTGAAAAATTTAGATATTTAGTGCAAAACGTTGCCAGTTTATAAGAGCCCAGCAGCCAGTGACAAGGTGTATCTCTTTGAGGGGGTCCCTATCCATGATATGTCTTTATCCAGGCTGAAAGTCTATAATTTTATGGGCAAACAGAAATATGCTAAATTGAAAACAGCGTAAAGCCAGTGGGAGGGGTGCTCAGTCAGAATGAACTACAATGTGAAATAAAAAAAAACTGACCAGCATATCCTAGCAGACAAGTGTGAAGTAAATACAAGAAACTAAAATAGACAGCTGCACTCTGTAGCACTAAGGCATGCAAACATTAAATAAGAGAATTATGGACCTGCATTACTGATATTGAAAAATTCAGATATTTAGTGCAAAACGTTGCCAGTTTATAAGAGCCCAGCAGCCAGTGACAAGGTGTATCTCTTTGCCGGGTCACTTAATTCAAATTGGAAGGATGGCTTGGCCATTAAATTAAAGTGGATCTGTCACCTAATGTTACAATACAAAACATTATTACACAGATTTATTAGACGTATGATGTACAGTACAGACCAAAAGTTTGGACACACCTTCTCATTCAAAGAGTTTTCTTTATTTTCATGACTCTAAAAATTGTAGATTCACATTGAAGACATCAAAACTATGAATGAAAACATGTGGAATGAAATACTTAAAGTGTGAAACAACTGAAAATATGTCTTATATTCTAGGTTATTCAAAGTAGCCACCTTTTGCTTTGATTACTGCTTTGCACACTATTGGCATTCTCTTGATGAGCTTCAAGAACTGGTCACCGGAAATGGTTTTCCAACAGTCTTGAAGGATTATATAGCCATTCTGACATGGATAATCAAAGTAAGTGCATCAATCCTATCAGACCTAAGAGATCTATTTAGTACGGTTTTATTTTTTGACATCTGATAAAAGACCCTCTTTAATCAAATGTGTATGATCATATTAGAACCCTGCCCTCCTTGGTTGGCTGGAATTGGTAGTACTTGATCTAACATTATCTTTTTGGGACATTCAATGGAGTTGTCTTCCTAAAATCAAGACTCATACTTTATGGTCTTTCAGGATTAAATAAACAGAATATGCACTTTTCCTAGTCCTTAAAGTCCTTCAAGATGATTACTTGAAATCCTTCCCTCTTGTATATTAAGTCTTCAAGAACCCTCCAACTTATTTTTGAAGTATCCATGGTTACTGTGGACAAAAAAAACTCTTAATCCTTTACCTTGCATACTTTAAGAAGCCTTATTTCCAATAGTGAACCTGTCTTCTACTTTAGTGACTATTTTTTTCTGTTTCGTTTTACTTACAGTGATGTAATGTACTTTTTTTTATTGCTTGTACAATCCTAAAAAGTAGTTTTCTGGGATTTTACAAACAACCTTAGAGTAATGAATGTTATAAAATAAAGAAAGAACAAAATTACCTGCTGAATAGCGCACTCACACTGCTCAAGTGCCACCACGCAGATGGTCCACACCAGTTCTGCAGTGATGAAATCCCATCTTTAAAGGGAAGCTGTCAGATGCAATATGCACCCAAAACCACGAGCAGTTCTGCGCGTACAGTATATTGCTAATCCCTGCCTAACCGTCCCTGTATTTAGTAGTAAACACAAAGAGATCTTCAGAAAAAGTATTTCATAAACTCTTTTATGATATGCTAATGAGCGCAGGGACTAGCCCCAAGGCCATTATTTCCCCCGACAAGTCTGCCCTCTTAGCATGGTAGTACGCCCACAGTGGCATGTTAACATGCAACTCAATTCAGCATTACCACTGGTGATGCACATACCTGTGTCCGCTGTCTCCGCTATTCAGAAGTCCACGGCACTTCTGGGCATGCTCAGTATGAAGCCGGGTGTACATGCCCCGGCTTCAGCGAGGTCTAGTGCACATGACCAGAAGTGCCGGGGACTTCTGAACAGCGGAGACAGTAGATGCAGGTACACACGTCACCGCTGGTGATGCTGTATTGAGTAGCATGCTAGAACTCCCCTGTGGGCATGCTGCCATGCTAAGAAGGTGGACTAGTCGGGGGAAGTAAAGACCTTGCGACTAGTCCCTAGCCTCATTAGCATATCATAAAGATCTTTTGAAATACTTTTTCTACAGCTTTCTTTATGCAGATGCAGGGACAGTTAGGCAGGGATTAGCAATATGAACCCAGAACTGCTCGTGGCTCTGGGTGCATATTGCACCTGACAGGTGCCCTTTAACTTAAGGCTGCTTTACACGGTACGACCGATTGTGCAATTTCACAATCGATCGTACCCGCCCCCGTCCTTTTTGCGTCACGGGCAAATCGCTGCCCGTGTCGCACAAAGTCAGTAACCCCCCGTCACACATACTTACCTCTCGTGCGACCTCGCTGTGGGCGGCGCACGTCCACTTCCTGGAGTGGGAGGGACGTTCGGCATCACAGCGACGTCACACGGCCGCCGGCCAATGGAAGCGGAGGGGCGGAGATGAGCGGGACGTAAATATCCCGCCCACCTCCTTCCTTCACATAGCCGGCGGCGGCCGCGTGACGCAGGTGAGCTGCTGTTCATCGTTCCCGGGGTGTCACACGGAGCGGCGTGTGCTACCCCGGAAACGATGAACTACTAAATTAAACGATATTATGGAACCTAACGAGCAGTACACGACTCACGATTTGTGAGCGATACTGCGTCGCTAGGAGGTGTCACACAGGCCGGCATCGCCAGCAATGCCGGATGTGCGTCACAAAAACCGTGACCCCGACGATCTATCGCACGATAGATTGTCTGGTGTAAAGTAGCCTTTAGCTGACTGCAGACAATCACTTGCAGCAGACGTCATGAGCTATACAGGGGAGTTAAGGAAGGAAATTCATTACCACATGAAGAGCAGGGACCACCTGAAAAGTAGTTAATTCAATAGTTGGATAATCATTTCCTCTTATTTTAAAATTCCCTATTCTAGGGCAGATTTGACAAACGCTCAGAAAACCCCTTTAATAAGAACTTTCAAGCATAGTTTAAAAAAGTCAATAATGTATCTCACAGCTTTCCTATACTATCCAATGGTAAGGTGACAAGTGGTTCTCATAAAACTACAAAACATTTTGTGTTCATTGCATGTTAAAGAGCATGTATCTGCTCATCGTGCTGTTAAAGGGAATCTGTCAGCAGGTTTTTACTACCTCATCTGAGAGCAGCATGTTGTAGGCAAAGAGGCCCTGAGTTCAATGATATATCACTTACATTAGCGACTGCAGTCGTTCTGACACAGTGAAAGATTTTAAATTTTGCATATTGCAGAGCTCTGTGAGCTGCCCCCGCCCACCCCAGGCTTTCAGTGTACATTTCCATAGACAGAAGCTGCTAATCACAGAGAGGGTGGAGTTGGACTACAACTCATGCACTGCTGAGACCCACTAATGATAAAGATAACAGGCTTAAGCTAACATTGCAGGTAAACAAAAAAAGACTTTGAGATAATAGACACAGGTCTGAAGTCTCTATTTTAACACTTACAGTATGCTGTCTTCAGGTTACAATGCAGAAATGTGCTGACAGAGTCCCTTTTAAAGAGGTTTTTTCTCAGTCATTCAACTCCATTTCTAGCACTGTTAGGCTATGTGCCCACGCTGCGGATTTTGCGCGGATTTTGCGCGGATTTTGCCGCGGATTTCCCGAAAATCTGCAGCAGCGGCACTTCCAAGCCATTTCAATGGCATTTTGGAAATGCTGTGTCCATGCTGCGGATTTTTCCGCTGCGGATTTGCCGCAGATTTTGATCCGGAAAAATCTGCAGCATGTCAATTGTTTGGTGCAGATTTGGTGCGGATTTTTGGTTTTGAATGGGGAAAAAAAAAAAAAATCCGCATCAAAATCCGCGGCAAATCCGCGGTAAATCCGCGGCAAATCCGCAAAGTCGCGGATTTTCAGGCAGAAAAATCCGCAGGTACATTCTACCGTGGACACATAGCCTTATAGACTCCTAGTATAGACAGTACGACAAATGGTAAAGCTGTAATGTGTATGTATTACCATCCTAGAAAACAGAAGAACAACCTCGTGATTTCATTGAGGTTGCTTTGTCTTGGTGAATTATAATGGTGGAAGATTTTTCAATTTTATTTCTTTTTTTCATAAACTTAGAAGTAACTAACACTTTTCACATGAGGGACCTCACCCAGCAATGGCCCAGTCTAACCAGTTTACCAGCCATCATGCTTCCTTATAAGCCTAAGCCACACTGCAAGAAAAATGGTGCAAGTGGAGTGCAATAAAAAAAAAATCGCATTCCACTCGGACCAATATTAGCCTGTGTGTCAGCGCACATGAGCGATTATTTTCTCAGCCCTAATTGGACCGAGAAAGCAATCGCAGCATGCTGTGACTGTAATACGATCATTGTTTCTCTCGCACCCATTCAAGTGTATGGGGCGAGAGAAAAATCGCACTGCACTCGCGGTAAAACGGTGTACCGCGAGTGCAGAGCGAGAATCGCAATAGGAGGTTAGAGGCAGAGAAATCCCTCCGGTCCCTCCGCAGCACTGGCCCGCCCCTCCGCAGAGCCGGCCCGCCCCCCGCAACTGAGGTCCGCTCGCACAGTCGGACCTCAGTTGCAGGGACTCTTGCATGACACTCGGCTCTGCTGTACTGCTAGCGTGAGCCGAGTGTCATACGAGGATCGCACTAGTGCCCCGTGTGGCCCCAGCAATACAAGGGCACACAATAATGACAAAAGAAGCACACAATTACAAAGGGACAAGGATGGGCACATTACTACAGGATGAGGTTCAGCATGAGGACATTACTACAAGAAGGGGGCAAGGATGGGCACATTACTCCAGGATGAGGTCCAGCATGGTGTTATTACTACAAAAAGGGGACAAGGATGGGCACATTACTACAAGATTAGGTCCAGCAAGGGCACATTACTACAAGAAGGGGACAAGGATGGGCACATTATTACAGGATGAGGTCCAGCATGGGGACATTACTACAAAAAGGGGACAAGGATGGGCACATTACTACAGGATGAGGTCCAGCATGGGGACATTACTACAAGAAGGGGACAAGGATGGGCACATTACTACAGGATGAGGTCCAGCATGGGGACATTACTACAAGAAGGGGACAAGGATGGGCATATTACTACAGAATTAGGTCCAGCATGGGGACATTACTACAGAAAGGGGACAAGGATGGACACATTACTACAGGATGAGGTCCAGCATGGGAACATTACTACAAGAAGGTGACAAGAATAGGCACATTACTATAAGATGCTGGCCAAAATTACTATATGGTGCTAATTGTAAGATTAAATTACTTAAAGGGGATTACATGTAGAAAAAAAATGTAAAGAAAAATGAAATTTGTTTTACTATTAAAAACTGCTGTTTATATATAAACTAAAATAAACAAAAAAAGTGCACAATCATAAAGACCCAAGCTATAAATTCGTACCATAACCCATATGATGAATATCATTTAAAAAATAAAATAAACAAGAGAAAAAATTTCAAAAAAAGTGATCCAAGGGTGTATAGAAAAAAAAGATGGCATTGCTAAAAATTTCTCTTTGCCCTGGAAAGAATGCGGCGCCCAAATTAAATTTGTTTCTCTGTGCAGCCCAAATACCCAGCCAAGTTTGAGACCCCTGCATTAGACCGTCGGCTGAGCCGGTCGATATTGGCAGGTTTGGCGAACTTAAGTGTACTGTTTATAGTTGTTTTACGCGGGAAAGGAGTGTGAAACTGTCAAACTAAACTTACGATAAATTTTAAGCATTTCACTGGAAAGACAAGGAGGAAAGTGTTAAATTTACTTTTATTTGTCAGATGAAGAGTCATAAAGGCGGAAGACCCAGGAGCCAGAACCTTAAAGACTTGCACTTGAAAAAGCTGATATATTTATCATTTGTTCTTTGCCCGGCCATACTTTTCAGCGAACCTCAAAACAAAGGTCTATTGATCAAATGAGGCTTGCATCATCTGTAATGGCAGGATGTTGAACAGAATAAAAATAGCTTTAGTTGCATTTATAGTCTGTGTCCTATAAGTACACACTAAATTTCATCATCATCATGGTCATCATAGCTGCCAGTTTCAATATTACTGAATTTACCAAGTCATACCCGGCAGTGTCAGAGGCGTAATGATCGTGATCGTAAAGGGTGCAATCACGACTGGGCCAGTGCGGGAGGGGGGCCCACCGACATCAGTGCCTATTTCAGCTGGATGTGCGTCTGAGGACGCATATTCAGCTGAGATGTATTGCAACACAAAGACACGCCGGCTCCCGGCACTGCAGTGTATGCCACCGGCCAATTAGAGGTCGGCAGGTAACAACAGCGTGCTCGTCACGGGTGGTACATGGCATCGACCTCATGTGGTGCCCTTTTCCAGCATGCCAAACTCATTTGTCGGCTTCTGCGCCGGCAATAGAAGAGGATACCGCAAGTATTGGGAGTAAAGGGAAAGTAAAAAGAATCAGCTTTTTTAAGTTTGTTTGTTTTGTTTTTTTATTTGTTGGAGAAGAGGAGAAGAGCAGCAGAGCATGAACATTACTGAAAGGGGCTCAGGATAGAGGATATTATAGCATTATTTGGGAAATTATACCAGGATGGGGACATAATAATAAGAAGGCACCCAGGATGGAGGACATTATATCATTATTGAGGAAATTATACCAGGATAGGGACATAATAATAAGAAGGGGCCCAGGATAGAGGACATCATACCATTATTGGGAAAATTATACTAGGATGGGGACATAATAAGAAGGGGCCCAGGATGGAGGACATCATACCATTATTAAGGAAATTATACCAGGATGGGGAGATAATAATAAGAAGGGGCCCAGGATGGAGGATATTATACCATTATTGGGGAAATTATACCAGGATGGGGACATAATAATAGGAAGGGGCCCAGGATGGAGGACATCATACCATTATAGGGAAAATTATACCAGGATGTGGACATAATAAGAAGGGGCCTAGGATGGAGGACATCATTCCATTATTGAGGACATTATACCAGGATGGGTACATAATAATAAGAAGGGGCCCAGGATGGAGGACATTATACTATTAGTGGGGAAATTATAACAGGATGGGGACATAATAATAAAATAAAAACCACCAAGAAAGCCAGCTTACCAAACACAGTCCAGTGTATGCTGCTATTTCATGAGGAGGCTCTGCGTCGGATTGAATGGCAGGAGCTCTTGCCAGAAATTGAATAGAAGAAGAAGGATAAATCCAGCGAGCTCAATGGTTGTTGATGAATAAAAATTTATTTTCTTTATTTCAAAAATAAATAAAAAGTACAGATAGCAGCAAAAAACAAATCAGTTCAGGCAGAGATGGGAGATTACTGCTGTAAACGCATGGCAAGACGCGTTTCGGCTATAGCTTCATCATTGCTACCAGGATGGGGACATAATAATAAGAAGGCGCCCCTGTGAAGATGTAATTTACCCTCTCACTGTATATGCTGTACAGATTCCTATTTCAAGCTGGGTTCATTGTCTTATTTGAACTACTTCTGTGTACATTTCTATTGTTGTAGGTAATCACCCCCTAAAATGCAAGGTTATATCCTCTTGAGGCACTTCCATCCCTGGGAGTAGGGGGAGGTGGGCCTAGAGTCCAACTAGTGTAAACTCTGCTTACCTGGGAGATTCAGTCAGAGTGAGCTGAAACTTGAAGAGAGCAGGAGCTCCAGCCTGTGTGGCTGTGGACACGGACGGAGCTAGGCCTGTGTGGCGGCCCGTGGGATTGTGTGGAACTCTTTGGACTACTGTAAGGACGATTGCTTTGTAATCCGGTCCGAGGATTGTCGGGAAGGGCCCCCGAATCTGTTTTACGTGGACTTATCGTGTGCTGTTCCAGTGTTCTTGTGAATAAACCTGTTGGATCGTCCCTCGGCCTCGTCCATCCTTTGCTCTGTTGTACACCCCCGTCACAAACTGGTTGGCAGCGCTGGGATCAGAGCAGAAGGAATGGAGGACAACGGCCCATTAACATCTGGAATCAGAACCTCAGAGTACAAGAACTGGACTGTGGTGAGCCTACAAACAATGGCCCGTGAAGTAGGAGTTCGTTTCAAAGGACTCTCCAAGGAGCAGCTGATTGAGGCACTAGAAGGAGTCTGTTCGCAAAATGACGTGGAGGAAGGATCCTCACAGCAAACGGAAGAAAGACGGCAGCCGGAGGTGAATACCCAAAAAAGTCAATGGGTTGTGTGGTACAAGGAGGAGATGGCACTGCTTGGAGATGAGGCCACCATAGAAGATAAGAGGGAGGCCATGCGTGGAGCTAAAGAGAAGGAGCGCAGGATGGAGGAGATGGCACTGCTGGATAAGGAGCTCGCTGTGGAAGCCGCGAGAGGTTCCAGACAGACTGTAACCCCAGCACCCATCATGAGGGAACTTCCCAGGGTGTCCCGCAAAGACTTTAAGCCGTTTAATGAGGCTGCAGGCGACATTGAGGGCTTCTTCCAGGACTTTGAGCATCAGTGTCGATTAATGGAAGTCCCGGACAGGGAGCGTGTCCGGCATCTGGTTGGGCTCCTAGAGGGGGGAGCTGCTGAAGCCTATAGAGCTATGGACCCTCGGTGGAACTGTGAGTATGCGGATATTAAACAGACTATTCTAGAACATTATGCTGTGACCCCAGACACTTACAGGACTCAGTTCCGTGCTTTAGCCTGTGATGGGGAAGTGTCTTTTAAGATATATGCTCATAGACTCAAACAAATATGTAATCGCTGGCTGGAGGCAGAGGAGGCCTTATCTTGGGAGACCTTCCTGCAGGTCATCCTAAAAGAACAATTCTTTGCCCAGTGCCCCGCTGAGATCCGGGAATGGGTGCGTGAGAGAAAACCAGCGACAGTGGAGGAAGCTGCTGCTCTAGCTGATGAGGTGCTCACTATCACGCCTCAGTGGAGGGTTCTGTTGGAGGATGGAGAGACGCCTAACAGCTCCACAACACCGGATGCCCCCAGTTATTCTGTCCCCATTGTTCCCCGTTCCTCTAAGCCACCACATGTTGATACCCGTGTTAATGTGCCTCCAGTTGCTTCTACTGCACTTTCTGGAATACGCCGGGGTCCCGGGCATTTGCAGGCCTCATGCCCAGCCAGGCCATGGAGGAATCATCCTCAAACCCCTACAGCACCTTCAGGTGGGAGCCGGCCTCCAAGTTCCCCTACCCCTTACCCAAGAGGACACCTTGGATGGAGGGAGACCCAGCGCAGATGCTATCAATGTGGACAGCCAGGGCATCGGCAAGTCTCCTGCCCAGCTGTTCAAATGAGGACTGATCCTGCACCCAATCGGATTGTTAATTATTTACAGCCCAGTGCCATGGAGGAAGATGTGGCACCGTTATGTGAGGACTGGCCTAGTGACTCAGCCCCCCATGTTGCACCACCAGGAGTTTACGGGGTGCGACCCGCAGTTATGACGACTTCTGCTCATCGAGGTAAGCACTTGCAGGAGGTTGTGCTGGATGGACAGAGACTTGTTGGATTTTGTGACTCGGGTGCTTTCCTCACACTGGCTGATCCCCGAGTGGTTCGGCCTGAGGCAATCCATAGAGGACCTGGGATTGTTATTGAACTGGCTGGTGGACAATGGAGGACTATTCCCACAGCCACTGTGGATCTGAACTTTGGTTTTGGGGTCAGGCGATGTGTGGTTGGGGTGATGGGTGGTCTGCCTGCAGCTGTTCTCCTGGGCAATGATGTGGGAGAGCTACGATGCCAATTCGTGGCTGCATGAAGCCACATGTAAGTAACGCTCTGCCTGTGTGTACTTAACCAGTGACCTGTAGAGGTCCCTAGTACGTACACAAGTTGGGAGGGGGAGGGATTGTGAAGATGTAATTTACCCTCTCACTGTATATGCTGTACAGATTCCTATTTCAAGCTGGGTTCATTGTCTTATTTGAACTACTTCTGTGTACATTTCTATTGTTGTAGGTAATCACCCCCTAATATGCAAGGTTATATCCTCTTGAGGCACTTCCATCCCTGGGAGTAGGGGGAGGTGGGCCTAGAGTCCAACTAGTGTAAACTCTGCTTACCTGGGAGATTCAGTCAGAGTGAGCTGAAACTTGAAGAGAGCAGGAGCTCCAGCCTGTGTGGCTGTGGACACGGACGGAGCTAGGCCTGTGTGGCGGCCCGTGGGATTGTGTGGAACTCTTTGGACTACTGTAAGGACGATTGCTTTGTAATCCGGTCCGAGGATTGTCGGGAAGGGCCCCCGAATCTGTTTTACGTGGACTTATCGTGTGCTGTTCCAGTGTTCTTGTGAATAAACCTGTTGGATCGTCCCTCGGCCTCGTCCATCCTTTGCTCTGTTGTACACCCCCGTCACAGCCCCGGATGGAGGACATTATACCATCAGTGAGGAAATTATACCAGGATGGGGACATAATAATAAGAAGGCGTCCAGGATGGAGGACATTATACCATCAGTGGGGAAATTATACCAGGATGGGGACATAATAATAAGAAGGCGCCCAGGATGGAGGACATTATACCATCAGTGAGGAAATTATACCAGGATGGGGACATAATAATAAGAAGGCGTCCAGGATGTTGGACATTATACCATCAGTGGGGAAATTATACCAGGATGGGGACATAATAATAAGAAGGCGCCCAGGATGGAGGACATTATACCATTAGTGGGGAAATTATACCAGGATGGGGACATAATAATAAGAAGGCGTCCAGGATGGAGGACATTATACCATCAGTGAGGAAATTATACCAGGATGGGGACATAATAATAAGAAGGCGTCCAGGATGGAGGACATTATACCATCAGTGGGGAAATTATACCAGGATGGGGACATAATAATAAGGGGCTCATGATGGAGGACATTATACCATCAGTAAGGAAATTATACCAGGATGGGGACATAATAATAAGAAGGTGTCCAGGATGGAGGACATTATACCATCAGTGGGGAAATTATACCAAGATGGGTACATAATAATAAGAAGGGGCTCATGATGGAGGACATTATACCAATATTGGGGAAACTATACTAGGATGGAGGACATAATAATAAGAAGGGGCCCAGTATAGGGTGAATAATAACAGAAAGGGGCCCAGGATGTGGGACATTATTTCACAAAGGGGTCAAGATATGAGACATTATTACATGAGGGATGAACATTTATGTCTTCATAGGATCTTGAACACTACAAGATCCGACACAGCTAATAAACATGCAGGTTTGCGCCCAAGTCCAAATTTTGCACCAAAGCTCATAGAACTCTAGTTTCACCACTGTCAACAAGAAAGAAGTGGCAGATATGTAACCTGTGTAATTCCATCCTGAAGAATTCAGCTATGGGAATATTTCTGGTTTTATTTTATTTTTTCTTCACTTATTTTTACTTTTTCAATTTGCTATAATTATTCCATGAAAACTAGAGAGGGGCAATTTAACATTAGTGTTTATCATGTCATTACAATCCCAATAGTTAAAGGGATTGTCTCACAATGAAAACCGCCTTTACATATGCTTTTTAGGTTCTATTGACTCATAGAGGGGTCCCGAGAAGAAAAAAAACTTCTACGTGACAGAACAGAAACCAGTACCATAAGAGCAACAACATTTTATTTAAAGGGAAATTAAAGGGAATCGGTAACCCTTTTTTCGGATCTAGCAGTTCTATAAATGCTGATCTCTGTATAACCCCTCCCACACCACTGTTTGACAGTTTTATGTGTACACTGTACATCAGCAGAAAGCTGCCAATCATTGCAGGGGGCGGGATTATACAGAGCTCATGAATATGCTGGACTACCAGGCAGCAGGTTTCCTAGTCCTCTAATGATAATCTACTGCAGATAAAACAGTGATTTTATCAAATCTACAGCAAGCAGCCCAGTAATTGACACATCGTTGGAGTCATGATCTCTGTCTCTGTCACGCTGCTCTCAGATTAGGTGGAAGAAAATGATGACAGGTTGCCTTTAATAGCCAAATGAGACTTCTCAAAATTTTCATCCTGTGGCTAGTCTGGTTTCCTAGTTTGCTTTTCCTTTTGATGAATTTAAATGCATGTTTACAAAGAAAGTAACAAAGACAAGGATTATGTTGGACAAGAGCAGAAAATTAGATAAAAGGGGAAACGAGATGATAGATTAATAATGCGACTGACCGGTATCAACAACGCCACGATCGAGGAAATTATGGTCACAAGTTATTACTAAAATAATCACTACATGAGTAAATCACATATGATGCTAGTATTTAAAGGGAATCATGTGCACAAGTGCTATTTACCTACATATATAGGGTTAATCTGCAGATAAATAAGGTTACAATGTTGCCAGGCCGCTTTACTGAGAATCCAGCTAATTGGAAGAAATTAGTAGCTTGATTTCAGCCGTAGGGGCATGCACAGAGTTTTTACAGTCACCGCTCACTAAACTACATCAGTAGCTGTAATCCCTCCCCTGCAGAATGATTGACAGTTCACTCTGCAGCACCTCTGTGCACAGCGAGCTGTCAATTCAATGTGCCAGAAATACAGTATAGTGAGCGGCCGGGCCCTCTTCACCGGGCCCCATACACCAACCACAGTTGTCATGCCCTGACGGCGGCCCTGGTGAGAGGTGCCTGTAACCGTTCCGTGTACATCAATATGACTGAAATCAATTGTTCCCGGCAGGATTTAAGTTAGGCTGCTTTCACACTACGTTTTTTTTAACATGCGTCATGAATGTTTTTTTGCTGTAAAAGCGGATCCTGATTTTACAGCAAAAAAACGCATGCAAATGCATGTGTTATTTTGTAGGATCCTGTCACTAGATGTTTAGGGGCTGGCATTGGAGTCATGTGATCGGGAGTCAGTGGAACTGAACGTGATAGACTGGGAGCCGGCATCTGACAGCTGCGGAGGCTCGTAACCAAGGTAAACATCGGGTAACTTGCTTGGATACTCGATATTTACCTTGGTTACGAGCGCCTGCACACGTAACCAACGTAAACATCAGGTAACTAAGCGAAGCACTTTGCTTGGTTACCCGATATTTACGTTGGTTACGAGTGTCCGCAGCTCTCAGGCGGGGGAGAGAGAGAGAGACAGAGAGGGAGGGGGAGAGGAGGGAGGGGGAGAGAGAGACTGATCACGGAGGCTGGTTCTGGGCATGCTCAGTAGAGCAAGCAGGATCCTGTCTATCAGCATGCCAGCGTTCACATGCGTTTGCGTGCAGTATAGTCAGGATCCAGCGATTTGCAGTATTTGGACGCAGCTCAAAAACGCTACTTGTATGTTGTGTATGTTAAAAAACTGCAAGTCGCTGGATCCTCACTATAACGCACGCAAACGCATGTGAACACGAGTCCATTGCAAATGCATTGAAATGAAAACGCATTTGCACTGGATCCGCTTTTGCGTTAAAAAAACGTTCAGGACGCATGTTAAAAAAACGTAGTGTGAAAGCAGCCTTGATTTCCTCCCGGTAGATGAGCTTCCAGTAAAGTGGCCATGCAGTATTGTAACGCTATCTACAGGGCAATAGCGTGTTTGCACAGGTTACCTTTAAAAGTAAAGGTAGAAGAACAGGCATCGGTTGTGACTAAATGCCGGAAGACATGCTGTAATAGGACCATTGTTGCTGAAATGTAATTTCTAAGATCATTTATAGATCTACGAAACACAATTGTGTAATTGTGATGATTACAACTTCAATGGGACTCAATTATGCAGAATTACTAATGCTGTCTTATATACAGACATTACGTACATAGATGAGAATCAGATAATACTAGAACTAGAACTATTGCTGGAATCGAAAAAGTCACTGATTTTTCACCAAACGCTGAATAAAACAATAGTACAAGCAAATATAAGAACCTTTGTAATATATATTTTCAGATAATTCTGCTTCTTTCTCCACATATGAGCCACTTCTTGCTTACCACCCACCTCCTGAACTCACGATCGAATATGGGAAAAAAAAAAAAAAACAAACTGCTCAAATCCATCTTGGTCAATACAAGGGGGACTACTAAAGCCATGTGCGCATGTTGAGTATTTGGTTGCAGAAATTTCTGCACCAAATCTGCATCTCCTGAAAGAAAAAAACGCAGGGTTTTGATGCATTTTTGATGTTTTCTTTCCATGCATGTTGGGTGGAAAAATGCTGGGGAAATCGCTGAAAGAATTGACATGCTTCAGACTATTTTCTGCACCAAATCTACAAGGGAAAAAAAGCAAAATGTGCACAAAACTTACGGATTCTCATTGACTTTGCTGGCATAAGGATTTGCATGCAGTGTTATGACAAAACTGCACCCAAAAACGGATTAAAAAAAAGTGCTAAAAACACACTGTGTGCACGTAACCTAACACAGTGAGGGGTCAAGTTACACAGCCTATGATTCGCTATAGAGAATAGAGGGTGGAGGTGTAAAAAGTAGAGTGAGAAAACATGCCCAGGCTGATTGCACTGAAGTTAGTATGTAATTTAGATTAATACAGAACTGGATTCACAGCCACAGAGCTCAGTACAGTGGAACCTTGGTTAACGAGAACAATCCGTTCTGGAAGTGTGCTTGTTAACCAAGTTACTCGTTCAGCAAAGCAAGATTTCCCATAGGGAATAATGCAAGCTCAGACAATTCGTTCCACAACTTGTTAAATGTCCCATCCTGGTCCCCTATTGTGCTATTCCACACACGTACAAACACGCACAAACAAGCATGCACACACATATTATGCTCACCTTAACTTCTGTTCCCTCGCCGGCCTCCTGGATCTGGTAGTTTGCCGGTACAGGATGTTTATCGGGTAACCATCGCGACCAATGCCGGAACTTCCGCTGCCAGAGCTCTGACATCAAAGGCAGGAGCCGCTTGCCTCTGATTGGTCAGCGCGCTGCCTTTCAGTAGCGGCTGACAGCGGAAGTTACTCCCTCATCGCGATGGTTACCGATACACATCCTGTAGCGGTGAACTACAAAAACCATTAGGCCGGCGATGGAACAGAAGGTAAGGTGAGCATAATATGTGTGTATGCGTGCGTATTTGTGCGGACTAAGAGTGGGTCAGAGCGCGGTGGATGTACCGAACCGGAAGTGTGTGCGGTGAGTATGCGGCAAAGCTTGCTCGTAAAGTGAGTTACAAATTTACTGTAAGCTTTGCTTGTTAAGCAGAATACTTGGGTTACTCGTTAACCGAGGTTCCACTCTGCTATAATCTCCTCCATGCTGCTGTTTCTAAACATGTCTTAGGCCTCTGCCACATTCACGTGAAATTCATGCACGTGCCGAGAGACACGTATTTCCCATGCGTGTTGCGTGCAGGTAAGTACGTGTCTCTGGTACGTGCGGGACACGCGTGTTCTACGTGTGCTATCCGCGATAGCACACGTAGAACCGGTAATTAACATACTCACCTGGTCCTTCCCGATGTCTGCGCTGCTGTCCGTGGTGCTGATAGTCGGTCTCCAGCCCTCCCGTCTCCCCGCTGCTGCTGCTGCCAGGCAGTGAAGTGAATATTAAATGAGAATAATGAGCGGCGGTCGGCAGCAAGAGGCAGCAGCGGCAGAGACAGGAGGGCAGGAGAAGGTGAGTAAATGTTTGGGGGTTTTTTTCTCTGACACGTGTGTTTTCTCCGGCGCGTGTCACACGGGACCGCATCCACACTACACCCGTGTGGTACAGGTGCGGGCCGTGTGACACCCGTGCTGCGGGAGAAAACACTGACAAGTCAGCGCTTTGAAAAACGCACACACGTACAAATGCACACGGACACACGTTCCGTGTGGTTTTACGTGTGTGTGCCTGCTACAATAGGGTAGCATTGCTTAACGTGTCTCCGTGCCGCCGCTACGTGTAAAAACTGACAAACACGTGTCGGCGGCACGGATGTGTGTCGCAGGCCTTAAAGAGCGAAAGAAGCAGGATCCCTCTTTCTGGATACAGTCTACAGAAGACATATTTAGAAGCTAGTCTCTACACCCTACAGTAGTACAGGAACAAGTGAAATTTAGAGATAGCGCTGGGAATAGTGTTATTCCTCATGTTAATATGAGAGCTTATTATGATAAGTTATCTGAAATTACATTTAAAACTGTATTAAAACTAGGCTTAGTTGGGTAATTCTAGAATAAAGAAACAATTGCTCACCACTACAACCCCTGCTGCTGTGGAGGTCTCCACCTACACAAGATTGGCTGCAGGGTCAGCTGTCTTATGGACTTGATGTCATCAGATTCAGTTCCGGCCGAGCTGACTGGAGGTCAAGCAGAGGGGGTTCTGAGTGGTTACTGAAACCTCTTTGTTATTTCACAAAGGACCAGGACAAGGGCTAGGCATTCAGGACAGGCACCAGCTTAGGGTGCTACCTCCTGCCTCCCTAAGGGGGCGCAATTTGGAGGGAAAAAAAGGGACATTATTGAATGACTCCAGCCACCCAACACCTTCCTGTGTCTTCAGGCATTCCGCACACTGATGGCTGGAGCACAGGCACAGAACAGTGTCAGTTACACCGCTCACCCTCTCTCAGCCTGTACCATACATGGCACTAGCTGTAAGGACTTAAGAGGGGCTGGCTGTGGGGACATACATGAGGCATGCTGTGGAGCCATGAGGATCTGGCTAAGAAACATATGAGGAGCTGGCTGTGGTGACATACGTGGGGCAGGCTGTGGTGACATGAGGGGCTGGCTGTGGGACATATTAGGGGTTGGCTATGGATACAAGGAAAAAGACAGCCAGCTCACCCCAGGAATCATCCAAGCTCTTGGCGGTGTAGAAGCAAAGGATGCCGCTGCTGATCAGCGTTGAGGCCCAGGTGAAAGCATAGATGATCCAGCTTCCAACTTGACTTAAAATCCATCTTTTAATGAAAAAATCCTTAAAATCGGTATTCCATATTGACAACAAGTATATACATAAAACATCTCCAGGTCTCCAGGCAATAATTCGGCATTTACACCAAGACGTGTTTTGAGCGCATGGCTCTTAGACTTTAACCCAATATACGTGGGGTAGGCTGTTTGGACAAACATGGGGCAGCCTCTGGGGACATATTGTACTGATGTTGGTTCTGATGACGTATTAATGTACTGATGTGATTCTGGTGACGTATTCATTTACTGATGGTGGTTCTGGTGATGCTTAATTATACTAATGGTGATTCTGGTGCTGTACACATGTACTGATGGTGGTTCTAGAGACCTATTTATTTACTGATTATGGTTTCTGTGCGGTATTTATGTACTATTAGTGGCTCTGGTGGTCTATTTATCTATTGATGCTATTTTGGGTTAATAGACATGTAATGATGATGGTTCTGGTGATGAACACTACAGGAATACATCTCCAGAGCCATTAGCAGTACATGAATACAGTACCAGAACAACCATCACTACATGAATTCATCACCTAAGACACCAGCAGTACATAAAGTAGCAAAACAACTATCACTACATGAATATATCATCAGAGCTATCACTACTACAAGAATACGACACAAAAACCACCATCAGCACATCAAAATGTCATCAGAACCATCATCAGTACAGAAATATGGCATCAGAACCATCATCAGGTTTGTTGGAAACTGTATTGCAACTAAGTTATATTAGTTTACATGACTGGCCTTGGGTCTGACATAATAATATAGCATGAATAATGGATGAATAACATTATTTGTCCTTTATATTATGTGCATGGTTTCCAAACAATGAATGATTCTAAATACAGTATATAGCTTTGAAAATGCACTCTTGAGCCTTACCCCTAATGTACACCTCTTTTGTTTACTTGTGCTGGTATTTTTTGGTAAAAACAAAAAGGTAAAATTTCTAGTGGAAGTGGTCGTCTGAGCTTGTTACCTGACCCATCGGAGAGAGGGTGCATTAGGGGTCCTTTTAGTTTAGTCTCTGACCCATTCTTTACTTGGTGGCTGAGGGATCATGGAGGGCACCATTGGCTTTGTCTGCCTAGGGCCAGAAAATACCTTGTCTTGGCGCCGATTTAACAAGTCCTTCCCTTTAGCAAATTTAAAACAAGGTGTGGAAACCTCTTTATAGTAAAATCTTGTTTATTACCCTGTTGATTTCAAGTAATGGGGTCCTGGGTTCAAATACAACTAGAAACAACTCAACCACTTTGTCAGAATGGGGCTAATATGTTGTCCTGTTTTTGCTTTGATTTCCTGCAATAAATCAAAGCAATAAGCCCTGATTTCAGGACAATCATGAGCGCTGAGATATAGAAGTCATATGGCGCTTGTTTACTGGCTTGATTACACAGGCTGATGAGCAATGTTGAGGACAGGACCAACGTCCTCATACACAGACATATGATCGGCAGCACGTCATTTGTTCACATCGGGTGTTGTGCTAAGGACAACAATGCTTTTTATGTATGCATAAAAAAAGCAATCACCAGAAAAAGGAACATTTTTCTAGATAGCTGGGTGATTGCCTGCAAGAGTACACACTGGCAAATAATTGGAAACAAGTGTTCTGTCCAATCCGCTTTCTACGATTACCGGCTCATGTAAAAGGGTCTTTACTGAAAGGATAACTGTCCATCTAATCAATGTGTGTGTATAAGTGCGAAATAAATTGTGAGTCCCACTGGTGACAGGGACTGACGTGAGTAAAGGCAGCCTGCGGTTGGGTACACCTTGTCGCGGCTGGAAGGGATTTACGCTTTCTTTGCAAAATAGTGTTAACTATGTAACCTATGTTATTTACATGTACAATTAGTATTTACTTACTACAGACTATATAGCTCATTTTGATTTCTTCTTGGGTTTTGCCTGTGAAATGGCCACAGCATGAACATGCCCCTACACTGTGCAAGTATACCAACTTGTTCTCCGGGTCATTTCTTTGGTTGTGCTAAAAAATATTTATGTATAAGTGTGAAGAATATCTGACTTTTACACACATATATATATATATATATATATATATATATATATATATACACAGTACAGACCAAACGTTTAGATGCACCTCTCATTCAAAGAGTTTTCTTTATTTTCAGGACTCTAAAAATTGTAGATTCACATTGAAGACATCAAAACTATAAATGAAAACAGGTTCTTCAAAGTAGCCACCTTTTGCTTTCATTACTACTTTGCACACTCTTGGCATTCTCTTGATGAGTTTCAAGAGGTAGTCACCGGAAATGGTCTTCCAACAGTCTTGAAGATGTTCCCAGAGATGCTTAGCACTTGTTGGCCCTTTTGCCTTCACTCTGCGGTCCAGCTCACCCCAAACCATCTCGATTGAGTTCAGGTCTGGTGACTGTGGAGACCAGGTCATCTGGCCTAGCACCCCATCACTCTCCTTCTTAGTCAAATAGCCCTTACACAGCCTGGAGGTGTGTTTGGGGTCATTGTCCTGTTGAAAAATAAATGATGGTCCAACTAAACACAAACAGGATAGAATACCATGCCGCTGCAAGATGCTGTGGTAGGCATGCTCGTTCTGTATGCTTTCAATTTTGAATAAATCCCCAACAGTGTCACCAGCAAAGCGCCCCCACACCATCACACCTCCTCCTCCATGCTTCACGGTGGGAACCAGCCATGTAGAGTCCATCCGTTCACCTTTTCTACAAAGACACGGTGGTTGGATCCAAAGATCTCAAATTTGGACTCATCAGACCAAAGCTCAGATTTCCACTGGTCTAATGTCCATTCCTTGTGTTCTTTAGCCCAAACAAGTCTCTTATGCTTGTTGTCTGTCCTTAGCAGTGGTTTCCTAGCAGCTATTTTACCATGAAGGCCTGCTGCACAAAGTCTCCTCTTAACAGTTGTTCTAGAGATAAGGTGTGTCCAAACTTTTGGTCTGTACTGTATATATACATACATACATACAAGAAAAAAAAAGGATGACGGCAACACACTATTTTATAAAACAAAAAAAATTGTTCTTTATGACAGCAACGTTTCGGGGTTTTTTTTTGCTAAAATGGAGTGCTACCTTCATCCTTTTTTCTTCTATGTGATATGATAATGGAATGGTTACCTGGGAGGCCTGGCATCCACAGCAGTAAGGTGATAGAAAAAGTGCTGCTCCAACTACCGTATATATATACATACATACATACATACAGTTAGGTTCAGAAATATTTGGACAGTGACACAATTTTCGCGAGTTGGGCTCTGCATGCCACCACATTGGATTTGAAATGAAACCTCTACAACAGAATTCAAGTGCAGATTGTAACGTTTAATTTGAAGGTTTGATCAAAAATATCTGATAGAAATTGTAGGAATTGTACACATTTCTTTACAAACACTCCACATTTTAGGAGGTCAAAAGTAATTGGACAAATAAACCAAACCCAAACAAAATATTTTTATTTTCAATATTTTGTTGCGAATCCTTTGGAGGCAATCACTGCCTTAAGTCTGGAACCCATGGACATCACCAAACGCTGGGTTTCCTCCTTCTTAATGCTTTTCCAGGCCTTTACAACCGCAACCTTCAGGTCTTGCTTGTTTGTGGGTCTTTTCGTCTTAAGTCTGGATTTGAGCAAGTGAAATGCATGCTCAATTGGGTTAAGATCTGGTGATTGACTTGGCCATTGCAGAATGTTCCACTTTTTTGCACTCATGAACTCCTGGGTAGCTTTGGCTGTATGCTTGGGGTCATTGTCCATCTGTACTATGAAGCGCCGTCCGATCAACTTTGCGGCATTTGGCAGAATCTGGGCTGAAAGTATATCCCTGTACACTTCAGAATTCATCCGGCTACTCTTGTCTGCTGTTATGTCATCAATAAACACAAGTGACCCAGTGCCATTGAAAGCCATGCATGCCCATGCCATCACGTTGCCTCCACCATGTTTTACAGAGGATGTGGTGTGCCTTGGATCATGTGCCGTTCCCTTTCTTCTCCAAACTTTTTTCTTCCCATCATTCTGGTACAGGTTGATCTTTGTCTCATCTGTCCATGGAATACTTTTCCAGAACTGAGCTGGCTTCATGAGGTGTTTTTCAGCAAATTTAACTCTGGCCTGTCTATTTTTGTAATTGATGAATGGTTTGCATCTAGATGTGAACCCTTTGTATTTACTTTCATGGAGTCTTCTCTTTACTGTTGACTTAGAGACAGATACACCTACTTCACTGAGAGTGTTCTGGACTTCAGTTGATGTTGTGAACGGGTTCTTCTTCACCAAAGAAAGTATGCGGCGATCATCCACCACTGTTGTCATCCGTGGACGCCCAGGCCTTTTTGAGTTCCCAAGCTCACCAGTCAATTCCTTTTTTCTCAGAATGTACCCGACTGTTGATTTTGCTACTCCAAGCATGTCTGCTATCTCTCTGATGGATTTTTTCTTTTTTTCAGCCTCAGGATGTTTTGCTTCACCTCAATTGAGAGTTCCTTAGACCGCATGTTGTCTGGTCAGAGCAACAGCTTCCAAATGCAAAACCACACACCTGTAATCAACCCCAGACCTTTTAACTACTTAATTGATTACAGGTTAACGAGGGAGACGCCTTCAGAGTTAATTGCAGCCCTTAGAGTCCCTTGTCCAATTACTTTTGGTCCCTTGAAAAAGAGGAGGCTATGCATTACAGAGCTATGATTCCTAAACCCTTTCTCCGATTTGGATATGAAAACTCTCATATTGCAGCTGGGAGTGTGCACTTTCAGCCCATATTATATATATAATTGTATTTCTGAACATGTTTTTGTAAACAGCTAAAATAACAAAACTTGTGTCCCTGTCCAAATATTTCTGGACCTGACTGTATATACATACATACATACATACATACATACACACACACACACCGGACAAAGTTATAAATGGTACACTTTTTGTTTTGCTCCCATTTTTCATTTTGTTGTGCCATTGATGCACGACCATCACCTCATGTTGCAACTGATAATGCACGGCCCCGTGTTGCAAGGATCTGTACACAATAACTGGAAGCCTAAAGCATCCCAATTCTTGCATGGCTAACATACTCGCCGGACATGTCACCGATTGAGCATGTTTGCTATACTCTGGACCGGTGTATACGACAGCGTGTTCAAGTTCCTGCCAATGTCCAGTAGCTTTCCACAGCCATTAAAGAGGAGTGGAGCAACAATCCACAGGCCACAATCAACAACCTGATCAGCTCTATGCAAAAGAGATGTTATACTGCATAAGGCAAATGGTGGTCACTCCAGATATTGACTGGTTTTCTGACCCTCCCCAAACTCCCCCCAATACAGTAAAACTGCACATTTTAGAGTAATCTTTTACTGTAGCCAGGCTAAGGCACACCTGTGCAATAATCATACTGTCTAATCAGCATCTTGATCTGCCACACCTGTGAGGTGGATGGATTATCTCTGCAAAGGAGCAGTGCTCACTAAGGGCTCATGCGCACATAACTGCTGAATATTCTGCAGCGATTTGACAGCACATGTGCGCTTCAAATCGCTGCAGAAACACTGCATAACGGATGCAGTTTTTTTTGTTAAAAAAAAGCAGATTTCATGCGCTCGGGCTACTGCTCCCACCATAGACAGAGGGGAGCTGCAGCCAGAACGCACAAATTAATTGACATGCTCATTTTATGAACGCACGGATTTGGGTCAAAATTTTAGCACCCAAATCGCTGCGTTCATAAAAGCAACGTGCGCACGTGTCATGCACAATCTTCATAGATTGTGCAGGGGACGTAGGACGCATGCATTTACACTGCAGTGCAATACGCAGCGTAAATGCATGTCAGTACACAACATGCACATGAGCCCTTACACAGATGTAGGACCCCTTCACACGTCTGTGAAAATCACGCACGTGTTTCACGGACGTGTCAAAGGTGTGTTTTACCCTCCGTGAGCCGTGTTTATGGCACACGTGTGTTCTCCGTGTGTTATCCGTGATAACACACGGAGAACAAGAACTTTCAACTCACCTGTCCCTGGCGTCACTGTCCGTGGTGCTGATCTTCGGTCTCCAGCCCTGCCGACTGCCCGCTGCTGCTGCTTCCGGCCCGCAGTGAAGTGAATATTAAATGAGCATAATGAGCAGCGGTCGGCAGCAAGTGACAGCAGCGACAGAGACAGGAGGGCTGGAGAATGTGAGTAATGATTTGTTATTTTTTTCTCTGACACGTGAGTTTTCTCCGGCGACACGGGACCGCATCCACACTCCATCCGCGTGGTCTGTATGCGGGCCATGTGACACCCATGATGCCGGCGAAAACGTGGACATGTCTATGTGTGGAACACATGGACATGCGTATGCTCCACATGTACACACGTTCCATGGCAAAACACACACGTGTGCGCAGACCCATTGATTTTAATGGGTGTACGTGTGCCCTTGTCTCCGGTATGTGAAGGAACGGACCTAAGGCTATGTGCGCACGTTGCGTACTAGCCTGCAGAAATTTCTGCAGCGATCTGAAGATCACACGTGCGCTTTAGATCGCTGCAGAAATGTCCGTAGTGAGCGCCGATTCCATGCGCTCTGCCTGCAGATCCTGCCATAGACCGTGCAGGAGCTGCCGGCAAAGCGCAGGAAAGAAGTGACATGTCACTTCTTTTTGCACAGCGCTTCGGCAGTAGCCGAAGCGCTGCGCTCTGAGACGCCACGTGCGCACGGCCCCTGCACAATCTCCATAGACTGTGCAGGGGACGCAGGACGCATGCAGTTACGCTGCGCTGCAAAGCGCAGCGTAACTGCATGAATTTACGCAACGTGCGCACATAGCCTAACACGTACCGGAGACACGTGAGTGTGAAGGGGACCTTAGACAAATTTGTGAACAATATTTGAGAGAAAAAGGCTATTTGTGTAAATAGAAAAAGTCTTATGCGGGCGTTACACGAGACGATCTATCGTGCGATGCATCGTTGGGGTCACGGTTTTTGTGACGCACATCTGGCATCGTTTACGACGTCGTCCCATGTGACACCTACGAGCGACGCAAAACGTTTGCAAATCGTGTGCAAATCATTTATCTGTCACACGTCGCTCATTTTTAAAAAGTTATTTATTTTTCTTTCAGCTGGTTGTTCATCGTACCCGGGGTAGGACACATCGCTCCGTGTGACACCCCGGGAACGATGAACACAGCTTACCTGCGTCCCGCCGGCACCCGCCGGCTATGCGGAAGGAAGGAGGTGGGCGGGATGTTACGTCCCGCTCATCTCCGCCTCTCTGCTTCTATTGGCCGGCCGCTGTGTGACGTCGCTGTGACGCCGAACGTCCCTCCCCCTTCAGGAAGTGGACGTTCACCGCCCACAGCGAGGTCGCTCAGCAGGTAAGTACGTGTGACGGGGGTTTAATGACTTTGTGCGACACGGGCAGCGATTTGCCCGTGACGCACAAACGAATGGGGCGGGTGCGATCGCTCGTGCGATCGCACGATAGATCGTACCGTGTGACGCCCGCATTAGATCATTGATCTTTCATCTCATGAAAAATGGAAGTTTAGTATGTATACAGTATATATATATGTATACAGTATATATACCCATCTTAAAATTGAAAAATCTCTGTGTATGTCTAGTTCTAGTCTTCTTCACGCAGTCAATAATCCATCAACCACACTGCTAAATTATGTGATTAAATTGCATACCTGCAACTGCGCCTTTGTCAGTAAGTAGGTCGATACATAATCTGTACAGTATCTGATTTTCTACAAGATGAACAGTAAGATTCTCTGGATTTTCTGAGACGCTATAGACATCTTTTTAGCGGCAGATAAAAAAAATAATAACAATAGTAATTATAATAAGAGCACAATGAAATATTAATGCTTGTTCCAGACACTTTACCTTATTCATATACAATTTTCCTATTTTTAAACCACCTCATGCAGTTGCTAGGAGACAATGATGTCCGGCATTCCGCTCGGCTCTTTCCCATCCGCACAGGAGACATTCAACGCCTATCTGGTTTCTGATCCTGAGTCATAATTAAGCATCAACATTTATTGACCTTACTAAGTTACTTACAGAAAAGTGGGCTTCTGAATATTTTCATTTGGCTGCTGTGAAAGTGAAGTTTATGTTTATGTAAGGTACTAGAAGGTGGCCCGATTCTACGCATCGGGTATTCTAGAATTTACGTATTGTGTAGTTCATGTATGATTTTTGTTATATATATATATATATATATAGATGTTGTTGTGTGTAGTTACCAAGTGTTTGTGTAGGGGCTGTACATGTTCTGGGTGTTGTCTGGGTGTGGCGGGGGGTGAGAGCGGTGTTGTATGTGTGTTGCGTGTGTTGCGTTGTTTGTGGAGCGCTGTGTGTCTGTAGCGTTGTGTGTGTGTGTTGCGCGGTTTGTGTGTGTGTGGTGTGTTTTGGGGGGAGGTATGTTTTGTGCAATGTGTGTGTTGTGCGGTATGTGCGTATATTTGTGTGTGCCGCGGTGTTTGTGTGTTGGGTGTTGTGTGTGTGCAGCGTTGTCTGTGTGTGTGGGTGTCTGTGTAGGGCAGTTGTTTGTGGTTCCCAGTGTGTGTGTGTGTGTGTGTGTGTGTGTGGTGTGTTGTGCAGTGCGCGCGTGTGTGTGTGTGTGTGTGTCTGTGTGTGTGTGTGTGTGTGTGTGTGCATCAGCCTCTCTTCTCTCAGCCTACCTCTCCCAGCCTCCCTCCTCCCAGCCTCCCTCAGCATCAGCCTCCCTCTCCCAGCCTCCCCAAGCATCAGCCTCCACCAGCATCAGCCTCTCTCCTTCCAGCCTCCCCCAGCATCAGCCTCCGCCAGCATCAGCCTCTCTCCTTCCAGCCTCCTCCAGCATCAGCCTCCCTCTCCCAGCCTTCCCCAGGATCAGCCTCTCTCCTCCCAGCCTCCGTCCTCCCAGCCTTCCCCAGCATCAGCTTTCCCCTCCCAGCCTCCCTCAGCATCAGCCTTCCCCAGCATCAGCCTCTCTCCTCCCAGCCTCAGCCTCTCTCCTTCCAGCCTCCCCCAGCATCAGCCTCTCTCCTTCCAGCTTCCCTCAGCATCAGCCTCCCCTTCCCAGCCTTCCCCAGGATCAGCCTCTCTCCTCCCAGCCTCCTTCCTCCCAGCCTCCCCCTCCCAGCCTCCCTCAGCATCAGCCTTCCGCTCCCAGTCTCCCCCAGCATCAGCCTCCCCATGCATCAGCCTCCACCAGCATCAGCCTCTCTCCTTACAGCCTCCCCCAGCATCAGCCTCCCCTTCCCAGCCTTCCCCAGGATCAGCCTCTCTCCTCCCAGCCTCCTTCCTCCCAGCCTCCCTCAGCATCAGCCTTCCCTTCCCAGTCTCCCCCAGCATCAGCCTCCCCAAGCATCAGCCTCCACCAGCATTAGCCTCCACCAGCATTAGCCTCTCTCCTTCCAGCCTCCCCCAGCATCAGCCTCCCCAAGCATCAGCCTCCACCAGCATCAGCCTCCCTCGTCCCAGCCTCCCCCTCCCAGCCTCCCCCAGCATCAGCCTCTCTCCTCCCAGCCTTCCCCATGATCAGCCTCTCTGCTCCCAACCTTCCCCATGATCAGCCTCTCTGCTCCCAGCCTCCTCCAGCACGCCGTGCTCCTCTGCCGACACTCACACACCCGATCGCATCCACTCACACACACCCGATCGCATCCACTCACACACACCCGATTGCATCCACTCACACACACCCGATCGCATCCACTCACACACACCCGATCGCATCCACTCACACACACCCGATCGCATACACTCACACACACAGACACTGACGATATCGCACATACGCGCTTATACTCACAACATCCGGAGGTATCACATGCTTCTGGCCATGTGATCCTCCCGCAGGTCCTGGAAGCTAACAGCACAGTACCGCCGCCGAGAAGCAAGCGATATCCCAGGATGTTGTGAGTATGTGGATGCGATGTGATGTGTGTGTGAGAGTGAGTGTGATCTGATTTGTGTGTGTGTATGTGTGTGCTGTTATGTGTGTGTGCTGTTATGTGTCTGTATTTTCCGCCGCTGCAGGACCTTGATGTGTGGATGCGATGTGATGTGTGTGTGAGGTGTGTGTGAGAGTGAGTGTGAGCCGGTGTACACTGGTAACTATGATACACATCGGGTAACTAAGGGACCTTAGTTACCCGATGTGTATAATGGTTACCAGCTTTCACGGCCTCCGTCAAGATCCCAGCATCGCAAGGTTATGTCTGGCGCTGCCGGGATCCTGACGGAGCCAGTGTAGAAGCAAGCGATATCCCAGCATGTTGTGATGTGTGAGGTGTGTGTGAGAGTGAGTGTGAGAGTGAGTGTGATCTGATGTGTGTGTGTGTACTCACCTGGGAGTCGCGGCTCCGTGTCAGTTGGGCCAGAGCGAGCGTGCATTGCGTGAGGGGGGCGGGGCCTGCAGAGAGCCGGGGCGAGAGGCCAATCCGTGTGGGGGGGTGGGGCCATGGCGAGCCCAGCGGCCAATCAGCTTTGTGTCACCGTAAGGACACAATTTCGGAGCATGACAGACAGACAGACAGACAGACAGACAGAATAAGGCAATTATAGATATAGATTATCATATTATAAAAAAAATACATATGCCCAGCTTCCATTATTTGGTTCATTTGAAAAAGTATATCCTGTACGCACTACAGTATATACAGTATATGTATATTTATGTACAGTAATGGTCAAAAGTGTTAGTGTGGCGCCCCTGACCTGGTCAGGCACCACTGAGTACTGCACCCATGCTGGGGACAGTACAATACAGGTAATCCAGAAGGCTGACCGAGGTGTGACTACACAGGCGCATAGTGATCAGGTCTCACACATGTACCTATGAGAGGACCCCTGGGGATCCCAGGAGGGGGAAAAGCCTTCACCTCCACTGGAATAGTGGAGGGGGCCAAAAGCCTCCATCTCCTCTCAAGGGGTGTGGTAAGAGAGCCTGGTTGCTAGGTGGCGTAGGCAAGAACAGGAGAGGAGGAGCAGTGAGCCGGTTCAGGGCAGAGTCCAGGGAGCTCCGAGGAGAGCTGACCCCTTCCCCTGGGCTGTTGCAGTCTGACAGCGTCCGCGCAGTGGCTACCGACGGGGGAGAACGGTCACCTAGGAGGGCTACCCGAAACCCATCTCCAGCTAGAGAGAGAGCACAGAGTGGGAAGTAAGGAGACTGCTAGGGAGAACCAGGCCCAAACGGGCGGCAGATCCCGGAGCGGGGATAGATCCACCTTTCCCTGCTAAACCTGCCGGTGTGGGGCCCTCAAAGCCCACACCACAACACCTAAAAGCCGCAGCCACGTAGCCACAGTTAGGGCCCACAGTTCACAGGAGGCAAGCAGCTGGAGTGATCTGGCCCAGGCAACAAGCAAACGGCAAACGAAGGGGAGAGAGGCTTCAGCAACTTCCCTGGGTGACCCCCATAGGGACTAAAAGTCGGGGTTACCCCAAACCACCAAGGGCTAAGGAAGGCGAGTTGGTAGTCACCATCAGAAGTCAGCCTGAAGGACACCTGGTTCCTGCCTGGTTCATCCCAGCTACGCCCGGGTTACTCACCCTGCCACCTGAAGTGAGTAAAACCCCTGAAAGACATCCTGCGTGTGTGGAGTTATTCTGCGCCTTGTGGTACTACGCACCTACACAGGGCCCTGGGGCTTGCCTCACTCTCAGGAGGCTATTCCAACTAACTGCACTTACCATCAGCCCCAGGCGTCCCTCAACCTGCAGTGGCGGTCCCCACTGACCGCAATACTGAGAGTGGCGTCACGACAAATAGAAGATTTCCTACCTGTGACAGGATCCAGCCGAGTGGAGTCCCTGAAGGTAATGCACCGACACTACACCTGTGGGGCTTCACATTAGCACCTTTGAAACTGCTCCATAAAATGAAGTATTTCTCCCAGAAAATTATTGCAATTACACGTTTTGTCACACACATTTATTTCCTTTATATATTTTGGAACAACACAAAAGAAACAGAAAAAAAAGGAAAAATCAACATAATTTCACACAAATCTCCAAAAATGGTTTGGACAAAATGCTCGTTTAAACTTACCTGTGGCAAGTAACAGGTGTGGGCAATATGAAAATCACACTTAAAACCATATAAAAAGGAGAGAAGTTGACTCAATCTTTGCGTTGTGTGTACCACACTGAAGGCCCTGTCACACACAGAGATAAATCTGTGGCAGATCTGTGGCAGATCTGTGGCAGATCTGTGGCAGATCTGTGGTAGATCTGTGGTAGATCTGTGGTAGATCTGTGGTAGATCTGTGGTTGCATTGAAATTGTGGAAAATCAGTGCCAGGTTTGTGGCTGTGTACAAATGGAACAATATGTCCTTGATTTCACTGCAACCACAGATCTGCCAAAGATTTATCTGTGTGTGTGACAGGGCCTTAAGAATGAAGAACAGAAAGAGCAGAGGAATTTGAGAACCAAAATTGTTGAAAAATATCAGCAAACTCAAGGTTAGAAGTCCATCTCCAGAGATTTTGATGTTCCTTTGTCCATGGTGCACAACATAAGCACACATTTTATATCCCATGGCACAGTAGCTAATCTCCCTGGATGTGGGTCAGAGAAAAAATTTGAAAGGTTAAAAAGCAGGATAGTCTGAATGGTGGATAGCAGCCACAATCAAGTTCCAAAGAAATTCAAGGTGTCCTGCACGCTCAGGGTGCATCAGTGTCAGCACAAAGTATCCTTCGATATTTGAATGAAATGAAACAGGATGGCAGGAGACCCAGGAGGACCCCACTGCTTACACAAAGACATAAAAAAGCTAGTCTACAGTTTGCCAAAATGTTTGTGAGAAAGACATAATCCTGTTAAAAGCGTCTTGTGATATTGCACAGGGCGGTGTTGGGTTTCAACATACCGGGTAAACATGCACCATGTCCTAAATACCACAAGGAAAAAACAGACATGCTACATGGTTTGTGGGAATGTAGGGCAATAAAGAGGTTCTGGAATCAAGTCAGAACATTGGTTCAGACAACATGGAAAATTTACTGCAAACCAGATTTAATGGTGTGGATTTTTCACATCTTTGAGGGTGGAGTTAGAGGGGGACTGAACACTCAAGATAAAAAGACATTTGCAATCATACATGACATAGCCATGATAGCTAAAAGGTGCATCCTAAAACATTGGATAAAGGAGGAGGCCCCATCCACAAGGGAAGTCATTGGCGAACTACATAATCTTCTGAGGTTGGAGAAACTAGAAGCAGAAAGGGACAAAAACAATAAGACTACCAAGTTCTTTGGGAGATGGAAAACCTTTATAGAGTCTCATTTCACACGGGAAGAAATAAATAAGTTGGTGACACCTTTCCGGCATTCGGAGTGGTACCTTCTAAATGAAATCCAGGGTAGTTTGGGAAAATTAAGGTTCAACTAGCGGGGACTCAGGGGAAGGGCGAAGGAGAGACGTCACGGCAACAACAAGGCTCAACATTGATATTAGAAATATTACAGGATGACAAAGGGGTTCAGGGGTTTGTTTTACAGGTTACGTTTGGATTTTCTAATACTGACTCATTGTATGTCATTGCAAATCGAAAAATGGTTTGGAATACCATGTTGAGGTGTTATCCTTTTCTTTGAAATATTCTGGCAATGAATGTACGGGGTTTTTTGGGGGTTTTTTTGCAATCATACTTCTTTTGCTATGGTTTTGTATAAAATTTTGTAAAATCAATAGAAATTGTTTGGGAAAAAAAAAGCGTCTTGTGGACAGATGAGAATAAAAAGCTTTATGGTGAAGCACAAAATGTTACTGTTTACTGAAAACAAAATGAAGCCTACAAAAAAAAATAACTCAGTACCTACGGTCAAACATGGTGGAGGTTCAAAGATGTTTTGGGGTTGTTTTGGTGCTTCTGGCACTGGGTGCCTTGACAGTGTAAGGCATCATGAAATCTGAAGATTACCAAAGGACTTTGGGTTGCAATGTAGTGCCCAGTGTCAGTAAGGCTAATTTCACACATCAGTTTTTTGCATCAGGCACAATCCGGCGTGTGCCTGATGCAACGGATCCGGCGCAGAATATGCAAAAACTGATGTGCCTGATCCTTTTTTTTTGACGGTTCCAATATACCTGATCCGTCAAAAAACGGATCCGGCGCATCTGTTTTTGCATCCTTTACGTCCGTTTTTTTTTTGCTGGATCCGTTTTTTTCATTGGAGCATGCTCAGTTTACAAAAACGGATCCAAAGGCCGCATACGTTTTTTACCGCATTACGCCAGATCCGGCGTCCATAGGCTTCCATTGTAAAACACGCCGTATCGCGCCGGATCCGGTGCGATGCTGTTTTTTTTGCCGGACAAAAAAACATTACAGATACGTTCCCTCCGACCGCCGCTTTAGGCAATTATGACGGATCCGGCAAAAGCCGGATGCAACGCAAGGCCATCAGGCACAATCCGGCGCAAATACAAATCAATGGGGATAAAACGGATCTGGCGCCGGATCCGTTTTACCCGTTTTTTTTCGGATTGTGCTTGATGGAAAAAAACTGATGTGTGAAATTAGCCTAAGCTGGGTTTCCTAGGTCAAGGGTTCTACAGCAGGACAATGACCCCAAATATACATCAAGCAGATCCAGAAATGGATGAAAACAAAGTGCTGGAGAGTTCTGAATGGCAGCAATGAGTCCAGAGCTAAATCACATTGAACACCTGTAAATAGATCTTAAAATTGCTGTTGGATAAAAATATGAGAGAGCTGAAAATTCCAGTTGAGAGGTGTAAGAAACTTGTTGATGGTTACAGGAAGCGATTGATTGCAGTTATTTATTCCAAAGGATGTGCAACCAAATATTAAGTGGAGGGTGCCAACAATTTTGTCCGGCTCGTTTTTGGAGTTTTGTCTGAAATTATGTGCAATGTGACTTTTTTTCTTTGTTTGTTTTTTTTCTCTTTTGCGTGTGTGTTGTTTCAATACACACAAAGGAAATAAACATGTGTATGATAAACATGTGTAATTGCAACAATTTTCTGGGACAAATACTTCATTTTCTGCAACAATTTCAAGGATGCCAACACATTCCGCCAGGTCTACATACATATACTGTATGTATGTACCGTATGTATGTATACAGCGGGTGGAATAAGCATTAACCTCATAACGACGGCCGTACGACTTAAAGCGGCGGCAAAACAGGGTACTTATTCTGAAAAAACCCTGTAGCGCCCCCCAGCGACCGAAAATCTCGGGGGTTTCATTATCGGGGTGTTTTTTTTGGACCCCGATAATGTGATCGCCGGTATACACCGTATACCGACGGTCACATAAAAAAAAAAGAAATGGCCGGTAAAACTGATTTCTTTTTCATCTGACATGATCAAACATGTCAGATGAGAAAGAAATCTAAACCCCTAGTGCCCCCAAAGCCCCCGGTACCGGAGAGTCCCCCCCCCACCCCTACCCCCCCTCCGGAGCAGTCAAAATGGCGCCGAAGCGCACAGAAAACTGCCGCCGGCGCCGACTCTGCATTCATTTCCCTCCGATCTGAAATGATCAAACATTTCAGATCGAAGGGAAATGTCCTCCCCCTGACCCCTCCTCCGGTCCACCGGAGCCCTCTGGTCACCGGAGCCCCCTCCGGTTCTCCAGAGCCACCCCCCCTCCCCCCTCCGGAGCATGGAAGATGGCGGCGCGCAGCGCACAGCGCGCGGCCGCATTCATTATGCTCTTTCTGCCGCATGTGACACGTCACATGCGACAGAAAGGTGTCCCCAGGTCCCGCTAGGTCACCCCCCGTCACCCCCTTCCCCAGCCCCCGGTCTTACGTCAACTGGCTGGTGATCCGACCCGCGATCACGCCGCCTCCTTCTTGAATGCTGGCGGCGCATGCGCAGACAGCGGCTGTCAGCTGGATCCCTGCAAGCAGGGACGCTGACGTCGCTGCTGCACAGGCTGCTCCACTGTGGACCGGGGGAGAGTGAGTGCAGTAATCTTCAGCCACACTCCTCACATGGAGAGACTGCTGTTCCAGAAAATGGGGGGTACGTTCTGTGAGCGTGCCCCTCATATTCTGGAATGAGGTTACTGCAGGTCACTCTGCCCTAAGTTGGACCGGGGCAGTGTGAGTGCAGTATTCTCAGATTACTGCACCCACACTGCTCATGGAGAGCTTGCTCTTCCAGAAAATGGGGGATACGTTCCCTGAACGTGCCCCCCATACTCTAGAAGATCCAGAGTCGGCGTAGGACCTCCAAAATGGATTACAGCGACCGGAATTTCTTTATTTTCAATAAATTGGGGAAAGAGGAATGTTTCGGGGAGTGTTATTTCAAATAATTTTTTTTTTGTCTTTTTGGCTCTCCAAATGCAACCTGGCGTCCGCTATTGATGCCAGCCAATTTTGCAGTCAAATGGCACTCCTTCCCTTCCGAGCCCTGCCATGCGCCCAAACAGTTGATTTCCACCACATATAAGGTATCGCCAAACTCAGGAGAAATTGCACAATAAATGTTATGCTGAATTATTTCCTTTTACTCTTGTAAAAAAAAAAAGCTACCTGGTTGAAATAACAATTATGTGGTAATTTTTTTTTTTTTTATGGCTCAACGTTATAAAATTATGTGAAGCACCTGGGGGTTCAGGGTACTCACCAAACATCTAGATAAATTCCTTGAGGGGCCTAGTTTCCAAAATGGGGTCACTTGTGCGGGGTTTCTGCTGTTTAGGTACCTTAGGGGTCCTCCAAATGTGACATCTTGCCCGCAATCTTTTTCAGCCAAATTTCCTTTCCAAAATTCAAATATTGCTCCTTTCGTTCCAAGCCCTCCCATTTGTCCAAACAAAGGTTTCAGACCACAAGTGAGGTATCACCGCGCTCATAAAAAAGTGGTTAACAAACCTTGAGGTCAAATTTTTGGAATTACCTCTTGAAAATGTGAGAAAATTGATGCTAAAGCAACATTTTTGAGAAAATTATTAACATTTTCAATATGACAACGTAACATTAACAAAATCTGTGAAGTACCTGTGGATCTAAAATGCTCACTATACCCCTAGATAGAAGCCTTGAAGGGTCTAGTTTCCAAAATGGTGTCACCTGTAAGGGGTTTCTTTTGTTTAGGTACCTTAGCGGACCTGTAAATGCAACATGGTGCCCGTAATCTATTTCAGCCAAATTTGCTTTCCAAAATTCAAATATTGCTCCTTCTGTTCCGAGCCCTCCCATTTGTCCAAACAGAGGTTTCTGACCACATGTGGGGTATCAGCGCGCTCATAAGAAAGTGGGGAACAAGGTTTGGGGTCCATTTTGTTGTGTTATTTCTTCTAAGTGAATAAATTTGGGTTAGAGCAACATTTTTAGGTAAAATTTAATTTTTGCTTTTTTTCATTGTACATTGCTTTTGTTCATGTGAAGCACCTGAAGGGTTAATAAACTTCTTGAATGTGGTTTTGAGTACTTTGGGGGGTGCAGTTTTTAGAATAGTGTCACTTTTGGGAATTTTCTGTCATCTAGGCCTATTGAAGTCACTTCAAATGTGATGTGGTCCCTAAAAAAATGGTTTTGTAAATTTTGATGTAAAAATGAGAAATCGCTGATAAACTTTGAACCCCTCCAACTTCCTAACAAAAAAAAATTTTGTTTCCAAAATTGTGCTGATGTAAAGTAGACATGTGGGAAATGTTATTTATTAACTATTTTGTGTCACAGAAATCTGTGGTTTAACGGTATAAAAATTCAAAAGTTGAAAATTGCTAAATTTTCAAAATTTTTGCCAATATTCAATTTTTTTCATAAATAAACGCAAAAAATATTGTCCTAAATTTGGTACTAACATGAAATCCAATATGTGACGAAAAAACAATCTCAGAATCACCGGGATCCGTTGAAGCGTTCCAGAGTTATAACCTCATGAAGTGACACTGGTCAGAATTGCAAAATTTGGTCTGGTCATTAAGGTGAAAATTAGCTCCGTCACTAAGGGGTTAAACACGTCATCAAGTTTCTAAGTAAATATATTTTTAAAGGTGCTATTAACATTAAATTTTCACCAGATGTCAATAACAACCCATCCGATGCACGCAGGCAAAGAAATCAAATCATAGTTGTCAATAAATTTAGTGATGTGTAATAAGTAGAAATGGCACAGAGAAAAAGTATTCAACATGCTTACTGAAATATATTTAATATTTCGCACACAAACTTTGCTGGTGATGACAGCTTCACGACGCCTCCTATATGGAGAAACTAGTCTCATGCATTGCTCAGCTGTATCTCTTGGGGGGACCGGCAGTGCATCTGCCCCGGCGCAGTTGCGAGGGGGGCGCTGTTGGGCTGCCTGATGCGGCAGTGTGAAAGCCGGTTTAGTGAACAGGGGCCCAGAAGGTTCAGGGGGCCCTTGCTGGCCGGTCAGTAATGAGAGCAATCTGACCTGTTGTCTGGCGGTCCAGGCTCCGGGGGGGGCCCTGGTCAGATCGCCCTCATCACACGCTGCGTGCTGGACAGGGAGCGATCCTGCAGCTCCGCACAATTAGTGCAGGCAGCGGAACGCAGGAATCTCTCCTCTGTTCCCTGCCCGGCACTATCTCTGTGACACACGCGGCGCGCCCTCAAGACGTCAGTACTGCGCGCGTGTGTGTTATTTCAAAAGTTCCCGCCCAGCAGGAAAAGTAGTGGCACAGCCGGGCGAGGCCCCTAAGAGAACAGCAGCTGCGCAGCCAGGGCCCGTACAATAGGAAAAGCAGCTCGGCATGGGGCCCATACGGAGATGACTGAGGAGGGAGAGGTGAGTGCTGACTAATAACCTGAGGAGGGGACAATGAGCGGGGGTGGGGGGGGTTACTGGTGACTAATACTGGGGGTGTAGTAGTAGCTTAGCTACCGGGGGGGGGCTTGATCGCTCCGAGCTGCTGCCTCCCAGGGCCAGGTTAATACAGTTTTTTTTTGTTTTGTTTTACACTCCCATTCCCCTTTGCCATCTAGCATATCCGGCAGGTTTTTTTTCAAGGAGGAGGAGAGAGGGGATTTAATACATGAGTGCTGCAGAGGCAGGGAAGCTCTAACCTGCTCCCGTGCAGGACCTGCGATGACGTCATGCCCATGTGACCTATGTGGTGGGAGGAGCCAGAAGATACATGAGTAGCGGTAGCATGGGACATGGGGGATGCTGCTGAGTGTGACCAGAGAGGGGCAGAGTGTGATGGGCAGAGTGTAACCAGAGAAGGGCAGAGTGTGATGGGCAGAGTGTGACCAGAGAGGGGCAGAGTGTGACCAGAGAGGGGCAGAGTGTGATGGGCAGAGTGTGACCAGAGAGGGGCAGAGTGTGATGGGCAGAGTGTGACCAGAGAAGGGCAGAGTGTGATGGGCAGAGTGTGACCAGAGAAGGGCAGAGTGTGATGGGCAGAGTGTGACCAGAGAGGGGCAGAGTGTGATGGGCAGAGTGTGACCAGAGAGGGGCAGAGTGTGACCAGAGAGGGGCAGAGTGTGATGGGCAGAGTGTGACCAGAGAGGGGCAGAGTGTGATGGGCAGAGTGTGACCAGAGAAGGGCAGAGTGTGATGGGCAGAGTGTGACCAGAGAGGGGCAGAGTGTGAGGGGCAGTGTGTAGCATTATGGAGCGAGGGGCAGGCGGTGTAGAGGGTGTATTACTTTTCTGAGGGAAATACTTCATTTTCTGGAACAACTTCATCGGTGCTAAGACTTTTGGCAATGTGTGTGTGTCTATATATATATATATATATATATATATATATAATGTACACCGTATTTTTTTGTTTTATAAGGATTATAAGACGCACCCCAAATTTAGAGATAGTAAAAAAAAAAAAAAATGGGGTCCGTCTTATAATCTGGTGTTGTCTTACCGGAAGGGGCAGCCGTGGTGGTGAAGCGGGGTCACAGGAGGCAGAGGCTGTGCTGGCAGGCGCGGCGGCGTCCATGGCAACAAGCATGGCGACGTCCATGGTGGAGCAGGCTGGTGCAGTGAGTGTCTCAATGTGTCCACGGCTCTGGTTCAAATGATAGCACCTGGAGCAGCGCAGGCGGAGGTCTCATCCAAGAGCTCCATCTGCGCACGCGCTGACTCCCGGTGCCATCATTTGAAACTCTGACCGCAGCACAGCCACCCACCCGAAGCTCGCAAACATAGAGTGACAGCGAGCAGGCTGCCCAGTGTCACTCTGTGCATGCGTTCTTCGGGCACATGGCTGTGCGGCAGGTGTCTCGACTCTCAGTGTGTCCACGGTCTCGGTTCAAAATGATGGCGCCTGGAGTGGCGCATGCGCAGATGGAGCTCTTATGTATAGACCAAAGAAACAAAACCCCTTAAAAAATTTTAATTTTTATTAATGCAGTTAAAACACACCCCAATCAAACAAACAAAACACATATATAAGGGACACCCAATCCCAAATTCGCCAATAAGCTAAGAGACCCCTCTAGGAGTTTAAGAGGTCACGATGGCGAAAAAAGGGGGGAAGGGGGAAATAAACGTCCCTTTCAAAAAACACAGTTAATACTGCCTATTGAGAAAATCAAACAATGTGTATGGATATCTGATTCAATATTGGAAAGTGCAACCAGGGTATGGCCAACCGAACCCTGTAGTGGCCCTGACTTGCCGCGGAGGTTGGCACCCTAAACCTAAGCTCTGTGGCGCCCCCACTCAACGAAGACTCACCCTGCTTTCCCTTCGCTGGTCTATTGTGCAGCTAATCTGGGAAAGGAGGAAGTGAGGGACGGTTGCACTTGTAGAAAATACTCAAAGGGGATCTCATACAATCATAACAATAGAGCAGTACAGGTTCAGTAGTTTATAGTGTTAAAAATGGACCATATCAACAGAGTTGTTACTCTCCAAAATATAGGCACATAAATTGTTATTGAGTGCTTACTCGTTCCACTTATATATATCTGCACATGCCCAAAGGGAATCCTATTAATCATATAAGTATACAAAGTGCATAGATACCTTAAATATACCTCTTAGAGTCAGTGACAATATTCAATGAACACCCTCTAAATACAGACAGTAAGGAGATAATAGTGGTTCTTCTTAGCAAAAAACCAAGGCCAATATTGCCCTGAATAGAATCTCCCAGAGACTCAATAGTCCCGTACCAGTACTCCCTCACAAGATATTGGGAGACATCAGTCCGTGAGCATTATTAAGCATAGGGTGCATACTTCACAGAAGGCATCAAAAAGTTTTTCTTACACTTTCACAGAAGGCAGAATAAACTTCACAGAAGATGGTAAATGCAGTGGAATATGAAACAGTTAATAAGGTCCAAATAACCATAATAGAAATTTCCAAATGTAAGCATAGTACTTAGCTTTTTTGTAGAAGTCCTATGACGGATGTAAATACATCAGGGTCCAGATTGACACCGCAAAACATTGCCCAACGCGTTTCCCCCCGATCGTAAGTCACATCGGGGTTCATCAGGGGCTCCCTATTAGGGTAGAAAACACTGGCTGCAATCCGCCACGTGTGGAGCTTGGTCACCGGCGTCCCGGGCTGCACAGACAGCGCCTGTGTTTAAAAATGGCACCAGACGCCGCCCACAACTCCGGAAAGCCGGATGTGAGGTTACAACATAATCGTCATAGGAAATGACGTGGGTTAGAAGGTCCAAATATGGAGAGCTGGTAATCTGGGAAATCCCCGGAAGTGACGCTGGTGAATTCCAACGTCACAGGAAGTGATGTCAGCGGGCTTCATATCGGAGCGCTGCTTGTGTTACACACGCCGTGGAACGCATCATGCGTTCCACTAATGAAATCACTCATACATGAATAGGGGAAATAACGTGCTAGACCACAATAAACCTCCCCGAGGATAAATAGTGCTGTCAGCACGTTCCGTCCATATATCACACAAATCAGGACAAATCATCCCCAGGGATAAAGCTCAAACATATTACCTAAAATGTCTCCCATAGTCTCTCAGGAAGATGCAATATTTACTATTTTCAGAGAGACTTAAGGAATCGCAAAAACGGACCTGATGGCATAACAATACCCATGCTATGTATAATGATTATAGCCTCACCACCAAGATTAGTATGAAAGACTCTCATCCAAGGGCTCTATCTGCGCACGCACTGACCCCCGGAGCGGTGCGTGCGCAGATGGAGCTCTCATTCAAGAGCTCCATCTGCGCACGCGCTGACTCCCGGCGCCATCATTTGAAACTGGGACCTGGAACACCTGCCGAACAGCCACATGCCCGAAGCACGCAGCCACAGGCACCCGGCTGCCCACACGCAGCCACAGGCACCAGGCTGCTTGAACGCACCCGGTCGCCACACAGACAGCCCCCCGGCTATATTCAGATTATAAGACGCACCCCCCATTTTCATCCTAAATTGTCAGGAAAAGTGTGTATTATAATCCGAAAAATACGGTATGTGTGTGTGTGTGTGTATGTGTGTATATATATATATATATATATATATATATATATATATATATATATATAATATGTTATTTGGGGTGGAGGCGGAGCAGGGGTGGAGCCTCAAGGGGGCCCCATAATTTTGCCAGTACGGGGCCCTGAAATTCCTAGTGGCGGCCCTACATACGTGTGACACGTACCGGGTAAAACACGTGTCTGCAATGAAAAGATGTTCCATATTTACCTGTATCCAGCGATGCTGTCTTCTGCTCTGCTGCCTCCTGCTTCTAACCCCAGCTCATTATTTTCATTGATTATTCACTGCCCGAGGATTTGGGAGCCGTAGCATCGCGGGGACAGCGCCGAACAGCACAGCCGAGGACAGCACCGCCGGGGACATCGCCGGTGACAGGTTAGTATACAGCAGTTTGTGCAGTGACATCCAGGGACTCATCAGGGTTCCCAATGAACTATCATGAACCCCTGGAAGTCACTATCGTGACACTCGCTGTAACGCAGTTGTCGCAGGGGTGTCATCAGGAGGTCATTAGAGTTCATTGGGAAATCTGATAACCTCCTGGACATCCCTGCACACACTGCTGGCAGGATACTCACCTGCCACTAGCGATGTCCCCAGCGATGCTGTCCTCGGCGATGCTGTCTCCTTCACTGTCACCGCGATACCCCTGCTCCCAGCTGCTCACTGCGGTGAATAATCAATGAATATAGTGAGCGGGGGTTAGGAGCGGGAGACAGCAGAGCCAAAGAAAACAGCGCTGGATACAGGTAAATATAGAAAATCTTTTTATTTAAAAACCCGTGTTTTCTCCGGTCCGTGTCACACTGATGTCACACGGATCACTTCAGTGTGCGATCCGTGTGACACCCGTGCTGCTGGAGAAAAAACGGACACGTCTCTGTGTGAAATAGCGGGGCCACACGGTCCATGTGAAAACACGGTCATGTGAGTATACAATAGGGTAACATGGGTACGTGTGACATCCGTGTTAAAAAAGGATGTCACACGTACCTAAAACACGGACGTCTGAAACCAGCCTAAGTAATGAAGGAACCTAACTGGATCAGCAGCCTAACTTTCTGACACATAAAAGGAACTACTGTATGAAGTCATTATGACTCAAAGCGAACTTCTGACCTGGTGACTGACCCCTGTTTTCCTCCCACTTGATTTTTTGCTGAGACCAATATTTCACCCCTACATCCTAGATAGGTATTGCAGTGATTTGGGAGCACAGTGATAAGTATGAACCACATCTATCTACCCTGTCGTACCTGTGCTATGGTGGCATGGTTCAGTTTTCACTACTGTATTCCCAACACCTATTGGGGGCCATATTGGAACATTGAGGGCCAGAACACCAGTCTTAGGGAAGGCAGTAGTAGGCAAACAGAGAACACCAGATAGGGTGACCATACATGATAATTATTAGTCACGTTTCAGTGCCAGGGTCAATGGTAGCTTTAATAATATACAAGAACAAGGGACATGTTAGTAAAACAACCTGTTCAATGCAAATATATAATCAACCGACCATGAGCAGTAACTCAATGCATGAGAACATAGATATTTCTGAGAGGTTCAGCTGTTATCGAGACCAAGCAATACAAAAAAAGTAAGAAATGTAACATGAGTGACCATAGAACTGTGACAGACGGGGTGGATTGAGAATCTTGGAATCTGCTTATCTCATGTGATTTTCACGCACAACAGTCTCTGGAGTTTACAAAGAATGATGCCCAGAGCAAAAAAAACACCCAGTAAGCAGCAGATCTGTGTTTGGTAATCAGAGAGGATAGAGGAGAAAGGTCGGACTGGTTCAAGCGTAAAGCCAAACGAATCCATAATTCCATCCTAGCATCGACAGTTGAGGCTTGGGATGGAGTGCTGGTAATGTAATCTGGTAGACATAAACTGCTTTAAAACCATCTAAGCCTATTGTAGAATTGGTGCAGATAATCTCAGGACAGTCCCTGAGACATGGAAAAGGGTTCAATGTACTTTAATGGCCAGAAAAGTTGCCAAGCCTATGATGCTCAGCTGGTGTATGATGGAGCTGAAAATGTATAGCTGGAACGTACAGACGATACATCCAGAGCGACTACGTGATGGTAAAATGTCAACAAGGATGAAAATCTACAAACACTGTCTCTAGGATGTGCATATACATCATATATATATATATATATATATATATATGCACTACAGTTCAAAAGTTTGGGGTCACCCATACAATTAAGGCTGCTTTCACACTACGTTTTTTTAACATCCGTCATGAACATTTTTTTAACGCAAAAACGGATCCAGTGCATTTTCTTTTCAATGCATTTGCAATGGACTCGCGTCACCATGTGTTCACCTGCGTTTGCGTGCGTTATAGTAAGGATCCAGCGACTTGCAGTTTTTTAACTTTTTTCAAAAATGCTACATGTAGCGTTTTTGAGCTGCGTCCAAATACTGCAAATTGCTGGATCCTGACTAAACAGCATGCAAACGCATGTGAACGCTGGCATGCTGATAGACAGGATCCTGCTTGCTCTACTGAGCATGCCCAGAAACCAGCCTGGTGTGTCAGTCCCTCTCTCCACCTCCCTCCCCCCCTCTCTCTCCACCTCCCTCCCTCCCTCCCCCCTCTCTCTCCACCTCCCTCCCTCCCTCCCCCCTCTCTCTCCACCTCCCTCTCTCCCCCTCCCTCCACTCACCCCCGCCTGAGAGCGGAGAACGCTCGTAACCAAGGTAAACATCGGGTAACCGCGGTCTTAGTTACCCAATGTTTATCTTGGTTACGTGTGCAGGGAGCCCGGCTCCTAGCAGCTGCAGACGCTCGTAACCAATGTAAATATCAGGTATCCAAGCAAGTTACCCGATGTTTACCTTGGTTACTAGACTCCATAGCTGTCAGAAGCCGGCTCACAGTCTTTCACGTTCAGTTCCCCTCACTCCCGGTTACATGACTCCAATGCCCGCCCATAAACTTCAAGTGACAGGATCCTGCAAAATAACACATGCGTTTGCATGCGTTTTTTTGCTGCAAAAGCAGGATCCGCTTTTGCAGCAAAAAAACGTTCATGACGCATGTTAAAAAAACGTAGTGTGAAAGCAGCCTAAGTCTTTTCCATAAAAATCATACTTTTATTTATCAAATGAGTTGCATAATGAATAGAAAATATAGTCCAGACATTGACGAGGTTGGAAATAATGATTTTACTTGAAATAATTTTCTCCTTCAAACTTTCCTTTCGTCACAGAATGCTCCTTTGCAGCAATTCATTCTAGCTTTGCAGACCTTTGGCCTTCTAGCTGTTAATTTGCGGAGGTAATCTGGAGATATTTCCCCCCATGCTTCTAGAAGACCCTCCCACAAGTTGGATTGGCTTGACGGGCACTTTTTGCATACCAGACGGTTAAGCTGCTCCCACAACAGCTTGGACGCTTTCAAAAATATAAATGTTAGTTGTGCCTTGCTGACAATTAGAACATAATCAGTAAGGCTATGTGCGCACACTGCAGATTTGCTTCTCCAGTGAAAATCACACCCTCTGGCAGAAAAACACACCCAAAAAACACATGTGTTTTTCCAGCGTTTTGGTGCGTTTTTGGTGCATTTTTGCCTGCTTTTTTGTCCTTGCATTTTTTAAACATTATCAATGGCAAAACACAGAGAAAAAAGCATGGACCTGGGGAAAAGAAATCGCATGCTGTTTCTTTTTGCTGCAGAAAAACTGCAGAAAAACCTGTAAGGAAAAAACAAGCAACATGTCCAAAGCATTTCAGATTTCTCACAGACTTTGCTGGGGAAGGACTGCATGAAGCTTATGAATAAAAACTGCACCAATTTTGCAGCAAAAAACGCAGTGTGCGCACAGGGCCTAAGAGTAGTTATTTTTTTACAACACGCCTAAGAACTCACAAGCAGGAAGTTGCTAACTACCTTCTGCTGTGCCCAGCACCGCTCTCTGCCGGCTCAGAGCACGGACGGCGATTTAGCAGCTTCCACTTATGTCCTGTCTACAGAGCAGTGGCTTCTCCTCCGCTCTGCTCTTTTGATGGGGCGTGACTGCTGAAGTCATGCTGATTGACAGCCAGCTATCTGCTGCCTGATGGTGGGAAGCCACCTGTCAATCAACACGACGCCAGCAGTGACGTACTGTCAACAGAGCAGCCCGGAAGAAGAAGAGCTGCTCTGTAGACATAGAGCAGCTGAATCGCCAGCAGGAGCAATCAATGACAGCACCGTGTCAGCCCCGGGTACAATAAGCAGGTAGTTGCTTCTTTTAGCAACTATTTGCCTGATAAGGGCCCGTTACACGTTACAATTTATCGAGAGATATGTCGTCGGGGTAACGGATTCAGTGACGCACATCCGGCATCGTTTGCGACGTCGTTGCGTGTGACACCTACGAGCGACTCTGAACAATCGCAAATAGGATGAAAATCGTGGATCGTTGACACGTCGTTCATTTTTAAAAAATTGTTCGTTTTGGGGAAGCAGCCGACATATTGCTCCGTTTGACACCCTGCCAACATCGAACAACATTTAAACGACCGCCTGTGTCCAACAATATATCCTTGATCGCTGATGCGTCCATTTTGACATTGTTACGTGTGACATCAAATAAACGACCGATAAGCGATACCGGCAAATCGTAAATACGATCTGAGCGTGTCACGTCGCACATGTGATCGTCAGATAAATTGGAGCGTGTAACGGGCCCTTTAGTTTTTATGGACATTTTTCATCAAAATACGATTACAGAAAGCAACAAAGAGTATGAAGAAAAAACTGAATAATACATTAGCCACATCCTCCTTATATATCGACCCCCCCCCTTTAGTTTTTAAACACATTAAAAAAAAAAAAAATGTCCCGGCCCACCCTTTTACCCAAATGCAAGGTGAATAAACAAAAGGTAGATCTAAATGAAATCAATATTTAGTGTGACCGCCCTTTGCCTGCAAAACAGTATCAAAGCATTAGTTCTAGATTCACTAGATACACACACACACTTTTTTCTAAAAAAAAAAAATTTTTGAGCGTTTTTACTTACTTTTCAGCATTTTTTCCATAGCTGCCTAAAACCTTTGCACATTACGAACACATTTCTATGGCAAATTCTGATTGTGTGCACAAGAAATCTTTTTCCCCTAAAGCTGGTGTCACACACAGCGACAACGACAACGACGTCGCTGCTACGTCACCATTTTCTGTGACGTTGCAGCGACGTCCCGTCGCTGTCGCTGTGTGTGACATCCAGCAACGACCTGGCCCCTGCTGTGAGGTCGCCGGTCGTTGCTGAATGTCCAGCTTCATTTTTTGGTCGTCACTCTCCCGCAGTGACACACACATCGCTGTGTGTGACAGCGAGAGAGCGACGAAATGAAGCGAGCAGGGAGCAGGAGCCAGCGTCTGACAGCCTGCGGTAAGCTGTAACCAGCGTAAACATCGGGTAACCAAGGTTACCCGATATTTACCTTCGTTACCAGCCTCCGCTCTTGCTGCCAGCGCCGGCTCCTGCTCTGTGCACATGTGGCTGCAGTACACATCGGGTAATTAACCCGATGTATACTGTAGCAAGGAGAGCAAGGAGCCAGCGCTAAGCAGTGTGCGCGGCTCCCTGCTCTCTGCACTGTGACATGTAGCTGCAGTACACATCGGGTTAATTAACCCGATGTGTACTGTACCTAGGAGAGCAAGGAGCCAGCGCTAAGCGCGGCTCCCTGCTCTCTGCACATGTAGCACAGCGACGTTATGATCGCTGCTGCATCGCTGTGTTTGACAGCTAAGCAGTGATCATAACAGCGACTTACAAGGTCACTGTTACGTCACAGAAAATGGTGACGTAACAGCGACGTCGTTGTCGCTGTCACTTAGTGTGAAGCCAGCTTAAGGCCCCTTTCACACGTCAGTGATTCTGGTACGCTTGTGCTTTTTTTTAAACGTACCAGAGTCACTGACATACGCAGACCCATTCTAATGAATGGGTCTGCTCACACGTCAGTGATTTTTCACTGCACATGTCTCTGTGCGGCGTACCCGCGTGTGCGTGTTTGCCGCACGGAGACATGTCCATTTTTTTCTGGCATCACTGATGTCCCACGGACTACGCAGTGGTGTGGTCCGTGAAACACATGCCAGAAAAAAACGTGCTTTTAAAATAAAAAACATTTTAACTCACCCGGCGTTCAGCGATGTCCTCTGCAGCCCGTTCTCCCTGCTGCTTCTAAGCCGGCTCAATATTGTCGCGCATATTCATTATGCGCGACACAGCTGACCCAGAAGCAGCTGCTGCGGGGGTCACCGCCGGCTGGATGCTGCACCGCGGGAGCGATCAGCACCATGGACAGCGGGAGCGCGTACAGGTGAGTTGTTTTCTAAGTGCAATCACGGGCCATGGAGAACGGAGCCCGGACTGCACTTAGACAACCCACGTGTGCCGTGATTCACGGCACACGCAGGGACATGTGCGTGTTTTACACGCCAGTGAAAAACGTCTGTGTTTTTCACTGACGTGTGAAACGGGCCTAAATGTGTTTGCTTTGCACATTAAGATGAAAAGTGATATAGAGATTAGAATCACTGGTGGATTGAAGGTGTTTTCCCCGTGTAACACAATCGCTGTGAAAGATGATCCGAGGAGACATGACAACTACAATACTAATTGTGCATATAATACTAGCAGCCAAGAGGCTTCTTTTCAGGTTGTGATTTTGGACGGCTCAAAAGAGATTAGATAGAAAAAAAATCTAATCTGAGGATATCAAAATGTGATAAAGGGTTTTTAGCTCCATATGATATGGCCCTTCTCTAGGAGACAATGAGGACCCACTAGCATTTAATTGATCTCAGAGAGTCCACCAGTTTAAAACAACATAGTGATCTGTAGTTGATCACTAAGGCCGGCTTCTCACTTGCGATTTTCTCGCAGTAGTGCAATGCGAGAAATTCTCGCATTGCACTCGGACACATGTTAAACAACGAGGCAGCTCCCATCTGCTATTTTGTTCTCAGTCCAAATCGGACTGAGAAAAAAATCGTAGCATGCTGCGTTTTGGAGAGTTTCTCGCGCGAGTCTCTCCAATGCAACTCTATGGGAGCGTGAAAAAATGCATGTCACATGGATCGGCACTCACACCATCCTAGTGACATTCGTTTTTCTAAAAACATTAATCGCATGTTTCTCAAAACACTGGAAATGAGTGAGGTCTCACAATGTAATCATAGAGATTGACCGACATTGTGAGACCTCACTCATTTCCAGTGTTTTGAGAAACATGCGATTAATGTCAGTCGGTCTCTCCGTCTCGGTCTCTATTCTCTATCTGTCGGTCTCTCTCTCTCTCTCTCTGTCCATGTTGGTCTATCCCTCTCTTCCCCTCTCTCATACTCACCGATCCCCGATCACCCGCGCGGCTCTGAACGGCGTTCACACTGCTCCGGCGGCTTCTCTTTTGAAAAAGCCGGCTGCTCATTATTCAATCTCGTATTCCCTGCTTTACCCGCTCACCGGCGCCTATGATTGGTTTCAGTCAGACACGCCCCCACGGTGAGTGACAGCTGTCTCACTGCAACCAATCACAGCTGCCGGTGGGCGGGTCTATATCATACAATAAAAAAATAAATAATTTAAAAATACGGCGTGCGGTCTCCCACAATTTTGATACCATCCAGGGTAAAGTCACACGGCTGAAGGCTGGTATTCTCAGGATGGGGAGCCCCACGTTATGGGGAGCCCCCCACCCAAACAATATCAGTCAGCAGCCGCCCGGAATAGCCGCATCCATGAGATGCGACAGTCCCGGGACTGTACCCGGCCATCCCGAATTGCCCTGGTGCATTGGCAATCGAGGTAATAAGGAATTAAAGGGAACCTGTCAGCAGAAATGTCCCCTAAAACCTAACAGATTCCCCCTCTGCAGCTCCTGGGCTGCATTCTAGAAAGGTCCCTGTTATTATTGTGCCCACTTTCTGACCGAAAAAAAGTGTTTATAAAGTTGTACCTTTTTGGCTTCTGATTCTGTAAATCCGTCACGGGGGCGGGCAGCCTGATGGCTGTTATTCTGCCCCCTGGTCCTGTATGCCGCCCCCATCGCTGATTTCAATACTTCTGGACGCCGCCCACTGCTCCAGCCATCCCCGCGCATGCCCAGTGCCCATCTCTCGGGGATGAGCACTGTGCCCAGCGTCACCGCTGGTGACGTGCACGCAGGGTTAAGATTATGGGCGGTGCTGTGATGTTTATTCCTAAGCAACCGCTCATAATCGCGGGACCGCGCTTTCCCCCTCGGCCTGCTTCTTTCTGCGCAAGCGCGCTGCTGCTGACCTCACTTCGCCTCCTTCCCATCTTGCCCCGAGGCAGGAAATAGATGGGAAGAGCGCGGAGCAGTGACTACACCGAAAGCGCGGTCCCGCGATTATGGGCGGTTGCTTAGGAATAAACATCACAGCACCGCCCATAATCTTAACCCTGCGTGCACGTGACGCTGGGCACAGTGCTCATCCCCGAGAGATGGGCACTGGGCATGCGCGGGGATGGCTGGAGCAGTGGGCGGCGTCCAGAAGTATTGAAATCAGCGATGGGGGCGGCATACAGGACCAGGGGGCAGAATAACGGCCATCAGGCAGCCCGCCCCCGTGACGGATTTACAGAATCAGAAGCCAAAAAGGTACAACTTTATAAACACTTTTTTTCGGTCAGAAAGTGGGCACAATCATAACAGGGACCTTTATAGAATGCAGCCCAGGAGCTGCAGAGGGGGAATCTGTTAGGTTTTAGGGGACATTTCTGCTGACAGGTTCCCTTTAATGGCAGCAGCCCATAGCTGCCAATAAGTCCTAGATTAATCATGGCAGGCATCTCCCCGAGATACCTTCCATGATTAACCTGTAAGATTAAAAAAATGAAGACGTACACCCAAAAATCCTTTATTTGAAATAAATAACAAAAAAAAACAACCTCTTTCACCACTTTATTCAAGTCCCCAAATACCCTTCCATGTCCGACGTAATCCACAGAGGTCCCTCGACGCTGTCAGCTCTGCTACATCGGAAGCTGACAGAGAGCGGTCACAGAGCACGACTGCTCTCTGTGAGCTCCCCGCAGTGACTGAAGTGAGTCGCGCTATCAGCGATGACGTCCCTCAGGTTAGCCGCGGCCACAGATCTCAGCGGGAGGACTTCAGCTGTGGCCGCGGGTAACCTCAGTGACGGCACCGCTGATAGCGCCGATCACTTAAGTCACTCAGGGGATTTGCGGTCGCCGGTGAGACCTTCACTGTTGACTGAAAATCAGGCCATGCCACACAGACAGAGCCGCGGGATGACAATGAAGTCAGGTGACGTTCATCCGACTTCATTCTGATCGTGCGGCTCTGTCTGTGTCTGCTGTCAGCGGCTATTCAGCTCTGCTACATGGCTGTCTGTGGCTGCTGTCAGCGGCCATGTAGCAGAGCTGAGTGGCAGATGACAGCTGCTGAGAAAAAAAAGGATCACACACGGATCACACATGCATTACACACGCTCTGCTAGTCATTAAATAATTAAAAAAAAGCATCACACTTGCATTGCACACTGACCTAACGTGAACTAAAATCGGCCGAGTTTTTTTCAGGCAAGTCGGACCGATTTTACATGCATAAGTGTGTTTCCAGCCTTAGGACACATTGGGTGGCTACACATTTCTTCTGGATTGTCCCTGATAGCTTCCCCAAGCCTAGAGGCAAATATGGTATCAAATTGTGTCAACAGCTATCCTGAATTGGATAACTCCTTTAAATTTTATATGAGGCTATTCATTATAAGGAATTTGTTAAGTGAAAGATTAAAATAATACAATCGATAATGCTAGACTACAAGGAAATAAAACTCCCTGAAATTCTTAGTGTCAGCAAAATGTGGCCAGATATCATTCTATAAATGGACTGATGCCCATCTGTAACCAGACCATTCATAGAATTACACTACATTGAGATGTCCCTAACTGTGTGCTTCCAAAAGATTTTCTTTTTCTACGGAATTAAAGGAAATGTGTCAGCAAGCTTTTACTATGTAATCTGAAAACACCATGGGGTTGGGTCTGAGACAGATTTCAGTGATGTGTCACTGTGTGCTGGAATCATCTGCAGCATGGCACCATGATTCCTAGAAAGTATAATAACAGTAAAGGTGAATGCTATCCGAAAATGAAACATTTGGATTTAGTGATGTCCCCCCCCCCTAAAAAAACGAAAAAAAAAATGAAGGTTTTCTCACCAGGAGATTAGCACTGGCTGGACTACAAGGTGTCATGGCTCAGTCTGGGGATTTTATCCAGTTACCTGTCGTTGCATGGTCTGCTAGGCTATTGCCTTTTCTTCCCTGTCCAAATGCTGATGGTTCCTATTGTCTTTATCTCCCATTGTTTCTTATTTTCCTGTTTTGGTTACCCTATCACGTTCTGGGTTGGGTTTTATATGTTCGCCTTCTACTGCACTTCCCTGCTGGCTATACCTCTAGTGGACTTGTGTTTAGGAGTTCCAGTCCTTCAGCAAAAGGGGTTTACATTATTGGGTAAACACCAATTTAATTCCTGCAGTGGATTGGTTTGTTTTACTTCCGAGCACCTTTTCCTTTCCCCTCTTTTCAGTGTTTGAGAGGTTTTACTTGATCCACTTATTTGTAGCTCTCTCTAGTTTTTTCCACCCTACCTCATATGAACGTGTTTTAGCTTTCTCACTCTGAGTTTTTGTATTGTCCTACACACCTTCCTCTCCCCTTGTTTGCAGTGTGTTTTGGCCTTCCCGCTGGTCTTTCTGGTGGTACGAGAAACTGCTCAACGGCCTTTTACGGAGTCAAGTCCAAGGTGGTGTTTTGAGTTGTGCAGCTAGGGTCTTTCTAGTCTGTATAGAAACCTTTCTTCCCTTTTTCCGTTCCCATGTGTGAGAGTGTTTACGTTCATAACTGATGGCATGCTAATCCTGATCCGAGCATGCCCCCTCCTCTGATATGTGGCTTACTGTCAAAAGACGATGTACAAAGAAAGCTGTGGTGTGGGTGAGGTTCACTTTCTGAGTTTTTCTACATGCTACATATGAGAACTTGGATTCTGTCACAACTGCTGCACTCAGTTAATTTAGTGATACATTTCTGGAATCAGGGTCTCTTTTCTTTCATTATGCAGCTCTCATATGAGGAAGCAAAAACCTGTTCATGGTGATTCCAAATCAGAGTTTCACTTGAAAGTGGGTGTCCAGCAGAAATATATATCTATATGTATAGTATATATACATACATATATATATACACATATATATACACATATATATATACATATACATATATACATATATATATATATACTGTATATATATACTGTGTGTACATATATATATATATATATATATATATATATATATATGTAAAATATGGATATATTTACCAACATACATTATTGATGCTCTCATGTCCACTGCTAGACCCAATGGCTAAGAACGCACTTTTGCATTCACCTATTTGCAGTTCTAAACGCACGTTTTGGGCTTAATTGATTTGTCCAAAGTTGCCTTTTTCAGAACTTTAGCGTTGAAAACGCATGCGTATTTACCGCGTTTTAGATGCGTTTTCAGCGCTTTTTACCTGCTTTTCCACCTGCGTTTTGATAGATGCGTTTTGAACATCAAGATACTGCTAAATAAAGTTTAAAGTCAAACTCAATGAAAAAATTGAAAAAAAAGGATCAAATCTATATTAATGGGAGAAATAATGAAAATATAGATATTTCATAAAATTATAGCGGTAATATACATTTTATAGATAAAATTGCATTTAAAGAATAATTTTCTTAATTTTAATTGTCGGATTATGTGTGTGTGTGTGTAAAGGGACATAGCAAATCATTATTTTGATGTGCAAAAAGCATGCGTTTTGGAAGTCCAAAACGCATGTTTTCTGCACTGAAAAAGGAGGTAAAACGCAGGAATTTGCAGAAATCTTGGTTTTTGCCATTTCTCTTTGACTTCAATATTAGCAAAACGCACCCAAAATGACAAAAACAATTGACATGCTCCTTCTTTGAACTCATGGTTTTTGCCACAAAATATGCAAATTAAACGCAGCGTTTAGAAACGCAAAGTGCGGTCTGAAAATCACCATTTTCCATTGACTTTGCTGGAAAATCAAAAGGCAACGCTGCAGCTCAAAACGCTGTGGAAATGCAGGTAAAAACGCAAAGTGCACCCAAAAGGTGTCATCAGCTACACCATTTTTGGCTTAGTCTTGACACAGCAAAGTGTTTCATGTGTCCAGGTGTGACAATTGTGTGTTATGAGGCTGGTTGACTGGCTGATTTCCATCAATTTCAATTACAAAAAAGGGGCCTGGCTTAGGTATTGAAATGACTCTTTTTTTAGTAGGTCCCTTCTATACATATCACTGGTCAAAACACATTATACCCTTAATAAACCCCTGGATAAACCCTTTAAGGCAGGGGTCAGGAACCTTTTTGGCTAAGAGAGCCGTAAACGCCACATATTTTGAAATATAATTCCGCGAGAGCCATACAATATGTTTAAAGGGCCATTGACAGATCAATCGCTCCGATGTTCACTTAGTACAGCAAGGAATGCTCCTCCCTGCTGTATAAAGCCACAACTGGACTGAAACAATGGTAATTAGCAGTAAAAAAATCAAATAAATAACTTACATTGTGAACGTGCGATGCATGACATCAGTCCAGCAGTCTGGCTTCTTCTTTTTCCTGCGCATGACTGGAAGCTGGCATTCTTCCCACCTGATGTTAAGAGAATGCCAGCTTTGAGGCATTCGCAGAAGAAAGAAGCTGGAATATTGGACATGTCACACAACGCATTGTCAGTTATGTCAATTATCTATTTTATTATTTTACAGCGAATTATTGATTAGGTCCAGCGGTGGCTTAGTGCAGCAGAGAGGAACACTCCTTTGTGTACTAAGTGACCGCTGGAGCAATTGTATCTGTCAGTGGCCCTTTTAAAAGTGTTGGTCTTACAGAAAATGAACAAAAAAGAGAGGCTCAGACCCAGGAGATACACACACAAGCCATACACAGCACTCAACATGCCGTATACACAGTACATAAGAAGAAAAAAAGCTCTGCAGGTAAACATATGCACACCAGGAATTAGATATACCAATAAACCTCACAATATGAAACTTTATTAAGTGCCAAACACAACAAACACAGCACACATACACACCATATACACAGCACACACTCACACACGCCGAATACACAGCACACGCACGCGCCGTATACACAGCACACGCACGCGCCGTATACACAGCACACGCACGCGCCGTATGCACAGCACACACAGATATAAGTACCTGCTGCTTAGTTGCCCTGTAAGATCAGGTGCAGCACAAGTGATGGATGCAGCAGTTCAAGGGCTGGCTTCATTCTCCTCTTTTCTCTCCAAGAAAAGACCTTATAGACCTGAGCAGCAGAGCACAGAACTGGAGGGTGAGAGGCAGAACGCACGGCACTATACAGGCCCCTGCCCCATCACTCTGCTTCTATCTGCAATTTCACAGGGGAGCATGTAGGAGCCGGAGGGAGGAAGTCCCACCCCCAGTGCTGTCTGCCGGCAATAGACAAGATCAGCGGCTGCCCGAGCACTGCAGCCTCCGGGAATCTGCCCCAGTGCCCCGGGGGCCGCAGAAAAGGTCATCGCGGGCTGGATGTTCCCCACCCCTGCCTTAAAGGGACGGCAGGCACAGTTTCCTGCCGAGGACTGCGGTCCCCGGAACTCAGCCCAGGGACAGCAGAACTGAAGGCGAGTGGCCAAAATGCCGCCCCCCTGACATGTGCCGCCTGGGGCGGACTGCCCCCTCCGCCCCCCCTTTGCTACGCCACTGCAGACCTGCGGGAGAGGCGAGGGGCGGCGGCCCCCCCCACCCCTCCACCGGCCAGCCCACCGGGAGAAGTCCCGCACCTCCCGCCTGTCAGTCCGGGCCTGATCAGCGTGCACCGCGGCCTGATGGAGCACGGTGCATGCATCCTTCCCATAGACAGGTAGGAGCCCTGTCTGCGAGCCAGATACGGCCATCAAAAGAGCCATATCTGGCTCGCGAGCCATAGGTTCCCGACCCCTGCTTTAAGGGCTCATGCGCACGTTGCTTAATTGCATGCATTTACGCTGCGTATAGCACTGCAGTGTAAATGCATGCGTCCTGCGTCCCCTGCACAACCTATGTAGATTGTGCATAACACGTGCGCACGTTGCTTTTATGAACGCAGCGATTTGGGTGCTAAACTTTTGACCCAAATCCGTCCATTCATAAAATGAGCATGTCAATTATTCCGTGCGCTATAGATGCAGCTCCCCTCTGTCTATGGTGGGGGCAGCAGCCATAGGGCATGAAATCGGCTTTTTTTGTACTAAAAAACTGCATCCATTACGCAGTGTTTCTGCAGCGATTTGAAGCGCACATGTGCTGTCAAATTGCTGCAGAATATTCAGCAGGTACTGTACATGCGCATGAGCCCTAAAGGCTTCTTATAGCATTAATAGACAGGAAAACAAAGTGATAGAGCAATAGCATATTTGGGTGTAGACACCATTAAATAAATAACATGGTAAAAGTTAGGTCATTTTTAGTACTTGGCTGTGCTCTAAAATAGTGTAAGAATTAGGATACAAAAATATCATTGCTTCACATGAGTTGTCTGATAATTTAGCATATGGGCAATTTTAAGTTGTCACTAGCTCATAAAGTCCAAGCAAAAATAAAAATATTTGGGTGTTTTCTTTCCCATGCGGACACGATTCAACATAGGAGCTAAAGACACAAAATGGTAGGATATCGTTAATAAAGACAAGATTCTTACGGTAATTTAGCATTTTAGATGCACTAGTTTAGAAAACATGTTGGTTGCAAAGGACTTCCCTTTTAAGTTACAATATAGCAGCAATTCTGACATTAACTTTTAGGTTATCTATAAAATATGCCTAAAGTAGTTCACCACCCGATATAATTAATTTAACACAAGAAAAAGTACGCCTACGTCTAAGTAAACTAAACATTGAAAAATCCCCAGGGCCAGATGGCATTCATCCATAAATATTGAGGGAATTGAGCTCCATTATCGACAGACCGCTGTATCTCATCTTTTTAGACTCGCTTGTAACAGGGTTGGTGCCTCAGGATTGGAGGATTGCTGATGTGGTACCGATATTTAAGAAAGGTAAGAGGGTAGATCCAGGCAACTACCATCCAGTAAGCCTGACATCAGTAGTATGCAAAGTTTTTGAGGGTATATTAAGGGATGACGTGCAAAAATATATTGCAGAAAATAATATAATAACTGACAGACAGCATGGATTCATGAAAGATAAGTCGTGTCTAACCAACCTGTTGGGGTTCTATGAGGGGGTAAGTGCAAATCTGGATATTGGTAATGCAGCTGATGTGATTTATTTTGACTTTGCAAAGGCATTTGATACTGTACTACATAATAGCCTTATACTAAAGCTCCAGAAGCAAGGACTAGGGGAAACTATATGCAACTGGGTAAGGAATTGGCTAAAAGATAGGAAACAAAGAGTAATCATAAATGGTACATTCTCTAAATGGGCTATAGTCAGCAGTGGGGGCCGCAGGGATCTGTGCTAGGACCGATTCTTTTTAATCTCTTTATTAATGACCTTGTGGATGGGATTGATAGTAAAGTGTCAGTCTTTGCTGATGACACCAAACTATGTAGGATATTAAAAACTGACCTTGATAGTACAATATTACAAAAAGATCTGGATAAGATGCCAGAATGGGCAGATACTTGGCAAATGAGATTTAATGTTGATAAATGTAAAGTAATGCACCTAGGACGGAGTAATCCTATAACTGCGTATACATTAAATAGAAGTAAACTGGGGACTACAGAACAGGAGAAGGACTTGAAAAAAAGGGAAAAAAAGAAAAACATATAATTATTGAAATATTAACGAAAATAGTTATATTTATTATCATTATAGCAGTTTTATACTATTTATCGCTAAAATAGCAATAAATTTATATTTTTCATTAATTTAATTGTCGGACTATGTGTCTGTGTAAAGGGACATATCATATCATTATTTTGATGTCAAAAACGCATTCTTTCTGCAGCCAAAAAGCAGGTAAAACGCTGGAATTTTGATGTTGCTTGCTTTTTTCAACTTCTCTTTGACTTCAATGTTATCAAAACGCAGCCCAAATGGCAAAAACAATTGACATGCTGATTCTTTGAACGCTGAGTTTTTGCCCAAAATTATGCAAATTAAACGCTGCGTTTGTAAACGCAAAGTGCGGACAAGAAATCAACAATTCCCATAGATTTTGCTGGAAAATCAAAACTCATGCATTTTGGCATGAAAACGCTGCAGTTCCAAACGGATCCAAAACGCAGGTGAAACTCAGGTGAAAACAGAAAGTGTGGACATAGCCTAAAGGCCACTATACACGCTGCGATATCGTGATCGATATCGCTAGCGTGCATACCCGCCCCCATCGGTTGTGCGACACGGGCAAATCGCTGCCTCTGGCGCACAACATTGCACGTACCCGTCACACTACTTACCTGCCTAGCGACGTCGCTGTGACCGGCGAACCGCCTCCTTTCTAAGGGGGTGGTTCGTTCAGCGTCACAGCAACGTCACAGCAGCGTTACTGAACCGCCGCCCAATAGAAGCGGAGGGGCGGAGATGAGCGGGACGTAACATCCCGCCCACCTCCTTCCTTCCTCATTGCGGGCGGACGCAGGTAAGGTGAGGTTCCTCGTTACTGCAGTGTCACACGTAGCGATGTGTGCTGCCGCAGCAACGAGGAACTACATCGCTAGCTGCAGCAGCAATAATCAAGAATAGGGGGCATGTCACCGATGAGCGATTTTGAACGTTTTTGCAACTATTCAAAATCGCTCATAGGTGTCACACGCAACGACATCGCTAAAGCGGCCGGATGTGCGTCACAAATTCCGTGACCCCAACGAGATCGCTTGAGCGATGTCGCAGCGTGTAAAGCGGCCTTTAGTCCTTATCCCAGCCAGTCCAAGGAACTTTGCAGTAGACAACTCTGTTTTGATTTTATGATGACCCAAAAACCTCTTTAATGGGGTAATCCACTATTAGGACAGCCCATTCTGATTCCACTTAATTCCCTCAGTTAAAATAAAAGACCCTGTACTCTCCTCCTGTTGTGGCGCCGTTCCAACGCTGTTGGTAACCGCGGTTCGGGGCTCATGAGACATTGTGACATCAAGAGAGCCCCGAGTCCAATCACTGCCGGTTTCTCTCTCCCCATCTTCGGACCAAGTGAGCAATCAACAGGAAGTGAGTGGCAGCCGCAGTGTCACTTCCTGTTGAATAACTCATTTGGTCCATAGGCGGGGAGAGAGAAACTGGCAGTGATTGGACACCACGGGGCTTGCGTGACAATGAAGTAAATGTACCCAAACAGATAAAACATCTACCAGCTCATTCAATGACCCTGCATTACCACCATGTCCATACCAGGGATGCCAACCTTACAATACTCTTTGGGTAAGGTGCCCGCCTATAGCACCCTATGATAAACAGAATCATAACTAGAAAGTGAATATTTTACCTTAGTTTTTGAACAGTAATTGACTAGGTAATTATAAGGACAGGTCAGAGAGGTAAGAATGAGGCTGTTATTTGAGTGTACTCAATGAACTTTGGCCAAACTTTTGGCTTGAGTTTCAGTCGATGGAGCATGAGTAAGCAGAAGCCTCACATCCTATAGATAAGCATCACATGTTTAATCAAGTAGTTTTGCCACAGGCAAGAGGACATTGACTCCATATATAATGTGTTATATGGTATCTCTGGTTGTAGTTGGAGGGGGATGTTGTTAGATGAATCTCTACATGAGTCTACTACAACCTGCACCCATGGATCAAAGCAAAGGCTTCTCAACTATATTCAGTTTGATGTTTTCAAGCATTTTAACTGACAAACGTGATTGAAGTTACCTTCTTCAGTTTACTTTTCCTGGAATCGCGTCCGACGGGGGATTTCGGCTCAGTGCACATGACTCCGGAGTTTGGGTCATGCGCACTATGAAGGCGGGGTGTACGCATCCTGGCTTCAAACTGAAGTAGTGCGCATGACCCAAACTCTGGGGTCATGCGCACTGAGCCGAAATCCATGGCGGCGGAGAGGTGAGTGAGATCATCCTGTGACGCTGCGTATTCATTAGCATGATAGCACACCCACAGGGGCATACTAACATGCTAATAGGGGTGACTGGCTGGGGAACGAACGCCCAAAGGACTAGTCCCCGCGCTCATTAGCATCCGGTAAAAGATCTTTAGAAATACTTTTTCTAACGATCTCTTTATCTATGCTAGTGTATACAGGGACGGTTAGGCAGGGATTATTCCAGGGGTCAATTTTATCTCAAATATATTATAAACCCCAAATTAATGTTGGTTGGGGTAGGAATGCCCCCATTTTGGAATTGGCCCTTATTAACTTTAAATACTACTTCTATATATGTATGCAGTATGGCCCTTTGAACTTAAAGTATTTTTCCATTCTATATTTTTTAAAAAATTGGTCAGTTAGTAAGTATTATCCCTTTATATATATGTGGCCCTTTTGATACGTGGTATTCTGCTTCATGCTGAGTTCAGCCTGTGTATATCTTATGCCGTGGACGCATGCGCGGCGCTGCGCTATGTGAATCTTCTTTCTGCCGCTTGGAGAATATGGGCAGCTGTACGGTCGGCGCAGGTTTGCGCAAGCGCGGTGGCTTTAATGAAGTATATGCCTTTGGCGCATGCGCGGCGCTGCGCTATGGGAACCTTTGTTGTGCTGCTTTTGAGAATATGGGCGGTTGCGTGGTTGGCGCAGGTTTGCGCAAGTGCGGTGGCTCTGATGAGGTATATGGGAAGTGACATCAGGTTTGTGTGTGAAGCAGGGTGAATGACGTGACTGCGCGTGTGCGCGGTCGCGATGGATGATGGGAGGCGGCTGGAACCGGAAATGTAATGGCTCCCGATCTCATTTAAAAGGCTGCCGCATGGTGGCTGGTGGGCGTGCTGGTGTCCTCATTTGGGGATTTCATTTGTGACGAAAGGTTATCATGGCGTTTTGCCAGTTTATACTGTCACACCTTCTTTGGACCCCTAAATGATTGTTGTAGTGGTCCGATTTGGCATACCATACTTTATCTGAGGTGTTTTTGGGGTAAGTGACATTGGCTATATCTATTAGATTTTTTAAAAAAATCAGCTGACTGATTTGGTTTATATGATTGTTCCAGGGGTTGTTGATTTATATATATGTATACATATTGGTGCTCTCCTCTCTATTTGTAAGGAGTAGACCTATTTTGATGTAGGGAATATGTATATGGAATGGGGCAATTGGCATCTAATGAGATTATTTATAGCCTCATTTTAAGTAAGATCTTGATGATGTAGTCTTGTTATGACATGTTGGGAAGTATTTTTTATCTATACTGAGAGATTGTATATATTTCTCTCTTCCTCTTTTAGTTCCATATTGAATATTGATATTAAACTCATGGATCAATAAAACCTCCTGATGAACCCTTTGGCTCTATCATACAAGGGGGGAAACGCGTCGAGGTGTAAGGTGTAAATTGTATCCCAAGATTGTGAAGCTATCAAGCACAGAGTGTCTAACCATTACCAAAAGGAACCTGTGACATGTTATATGTCTGAAATCAACTACCTGTGAAGAAAGAAATTATTTTATACTAGAAGGTGGCCCGATTCTAACGCATCGGGTATTCTAGAATTTACGTATTGTGTAGTTAATGTATGATTTTTGTTATATATATATATATATATATATATACAGTTAGGTCCAGAAATATTTGGACAGTGACACAATTTTCGCGAGTTGGGCTCTGCATGCCAGCCACCACATTGGATTTGAAATGAAACCTCTACAACAGAATTCAAGTGCAGATTGTAACGTTTAATTTGAAGGTTTGAATAAAAATATCTGATTGTAAAGAAATGTGTACAATTCCTACAATTTCAAACACTCCACATTTTAGGAGGTCAAAAGTAATTGGACAAATAAACCAAACCCAAAAAAAAATGTTTATTTTCAATATTTTGTTGCGAATCCTTTGGAGGCAATCACTGCCTTAAGTCTGGAACCCATGGACATCACCAAACGCTGGGTTTCCTCCTTCTTAATGCTTTGCCAGGCCTTTACAGCCGCAGCCTTCAGGTCTTGCTTGTTTGTGGGTCTTTCCGTCTTAAGTCTGGATTTGAGCAAGTGAAATGCATGCTCAATTGGGTTAAGATCTGGTGATTGACTTGGCCATTGCAGAATGTTCCACTTTTTTGCACTCATGAACTCCTGGGTAGCTTTGGCTGTATGCTTGGGGTCATTGTCCATCTGTACTATGAAGCGCCGTCCGATCAACTTTGCGGCATTTGGCTGAATCTGGGCTGAAAGTATATCCCGGTACACTTCAGAATTCATCCGGCTACTCTTGTCTGCTGTTATGTCATCAATAAACACAAGTGACCCAGTGCCATTGAAAGCCATGCATGCCCATGCCATCACGTTGCCTCCACCATGTTTTACAGAGGATGTGGTGTGCCTTGGATCATGTGCCGTTCCCTTTCTTCTCCAAACTTTTTTGTTCCCATCATTCTGGTACAGGTTGATCTTGGTCTCATCTGTCCATAGAATACTTTTCCAGAACTGAGCTGGCTTCATGAGGTGTTTTTCAGCAAATTTAACTCTGGCCTGTCTATTTTTGGAATTGATGAATGGTTTGCATCTAGATGTGAACCCTTTGTATTTACTTTCATGGAGTCTTCTCTTTACTGTTGACTTAGAGACAGATACACCTACTTCACTGAGAGTGTTCTGGACTTCAGTTGATGTTGTGAACGGGTTCTTCTTCACCAAAGAAAGTATGCGGCGATCATCCACCACTGTTGTCATCCGTGGACGCCCAGGCCTTTTTGAGTTCCCAAGCTCACCAGTCAATTCCTTTTTTCTCAGAATGTACCCGACTGTTGATTTTGCTACTCCAAGCATGTCTGCTATCTCTCTGATGGATTTTTTCTTTTTTTTCTGCCTCAGGATGTTCTGCTTCACCTCAATTGAGAGTTCCTTAGACCGCATGTTGTTTGGTCACAGCAACAGCTTCCAAATGCAAAACCACACACCTGTAATCAACCCCAGACCTTTTAACTACTTCATTGATTACAGGTTAACGAGGGAGACGCCTTCAGAGCTAATTGCAGCCCTTAGAGTCCCTTGTCCAATTACTTTTGGTCCCTTGAAAAAGAGGAGGCTATGCATTACAGAGCTATGATTCCTAAACCCTTTCTCCGATTTGGATGTGAAAACTCTCATATTGCAGCTGGGAGTGTGCACTTTCAGCCCATATTATATATATAATTGTATTTCTGAACATGTTTTTGTAAACAGCTAAAATAACAAAACTTGTGTCACTGTCCAAATATTTCTGGACCTAACTGTATATATATATATATATATATATATATATATATAGGTGTTGTGTGTAGTTACCAAGTGTTTGTGTAGGGCGCTGTAAATGTTCTGGGTGTTGTCTGGGTGTGGGGGTGTGTGAGAGCGGTGTTGTATGTGTGTTGCGTTGTGTGTGTTGCGTTGTTTGTGGAGCGCTGTGTGTCTGCAGCGTTCTGTGTGTGTGGTGCTGTGTGTGTTGCGCGGTTTGTGTGGAGTGCATGTGTGTGTTTTGGGGGAAGGTATGTTTTGTGCAGTATGTGTGTTGCGCGGTATGTGCGTATATTTATGTATGCTGCGGTGTTGGTGTGTTGGGTGTTGTGTGTGTACGGCATTGTCTGTGTGTGTGTGGGTGTCTGTGTAGGGCGGTGTTTGTGGTTCCCAGTGTGTGGTGTGTTGTGTGGTGCGCGTGTGGTGGTGTGTGTTTTGGGGGGAGGTGTGCACCCCCATTGTGCTCCATCCCCCATGCTGCGCACCCCCCATCGTGCTCCATCCCCCATGCTGCGCACCCCCCATCGTGCTCCATCTCCCATGCTACACACCCCCCATCGTGCTCCATCTCCCATGCTGCACACCCCCCATCATGCTCCATCTCCCATGCTGCACACCCCCCATCGTGCTCCATCCCCCATGCTGTGCACCCCCCATTGTGCTACATCTCCCATGCTGCGCACCCCCCATCGTGCTCCATCCTCCATGCTGCACACCCCCCATCGTGCTCCATCCTCCATGCTGCACACCCCCCATCGTGCTCCATCCCCCATGCTGGGGCCGCCGGGGGCGGGTCCGAGCACGGCAACGTATGTGTACCGGGAGCCGGTGTACGCTGGTAACCATGATACACATCGGGTAACTAAGGGAAGCGCTTCCTATAGTTACGCGATGTGTATCATGGTTACCAGCGTACACCGGCTCCGTCACGATCCCAGCATCGCAAGGTTATGTCTGCCGGGGGCGAGGCCGAGTGTGGCGGGGCGGGGCCGAGCAAGCGAGGTGTCAGCGTATGCCGGCTCCCTGCACATGTGTACCGGGAGCCGGTGTACGCTGGAGCGGGCAATGCGTGCGGAGGGCCGGGGCGAGCGGCTAATCCATGCAGGGGGCGGGGCCAGGCCGAGGCGAGCGGCCAATCCGTGGGGGGGGAGGGGCCAGGCCGAGCCCAGCAGCCAATCCGACAGTTGTCACTCTAACGACACTGTCACGGTGACACAATGTCACGGTGACACAATTTTGGAGCAAGACAGACAGACAGACAGACAGACAGAATAAGGCAATTATATATATAGATGATCTCAAGTGGATATGTGATAAATATTTCATCCATCAAGAATCCTATTAAGGAACAAATTATGGTTACTGGACTTTTTTCATTTTGTATTATCTTTGGCATATATGTGTTTGTTGCTTTGCTGAAAAAATCTTTTTTCTAACAGTTCAGATGATGGCCTTGGGCCGATATTAGGTCTCTGTTCTGTGGAGAATGACCCTTTGGCATTCTATAGGGTGCATGGTATCCAAAATAACAGTTCGGTAGATGAGTTTACACTGCATATTGGGTGTTGGTTCTGTTAGGAATAACCTATGGGTATTCCAGGATGTGCTTATTTTTAAAGTTATCCCTGTTTTTCCTCTGTTAAATTGACCAGTTGAGGATGTGATTTGGATGTCGAGTAGTGGTCATAAAAATATCAAAAAGACTGACCAGGGATCATTTTTTATATTAGTGTGGTTGTATGGTCTCTAAAACTGGATAGGGGTTGGAACTGGATGTAGAGACGAAATATCTTTTTTGTCTCTGTATAAAGCTCCTAAAACCACTGTGTGACGGTGAGTTTAATAGGTTTCATATAAAATATAATGTGAATAATGGTATGAAGTATATATATATATATATATATAAACCTTTGAAAAATTGCAATTTTTCCCTCTGAGGAATTTTTTGATGAGGAGAAATATGTATCGATTTGTGAAAGAAGGATGATTTATGTATTGCTATGCATCTACCCCCTTATTGGTTGAATCCAGCTGAGACACTGTATGTATTTTTGTCTATGAGTTTGTTTAGCTTTTTGATATAATAAAGGAAAATTTTAAAATTTGGGGTTTATAATATATTTGAGATTAGGCAGGGATTAGCAATATACTGTTAGGTCTAGAAATATTTGGACAGTGACACAATTTTCGCGAGTTGGGCTCTGCATGCCACCACATTGGATTTGAAATGAAATCTCTACAACAGAATTCAAGTGCAGATTGTAACGTTTAATTTGAAGGTTTGAACAAAAATATCTGATAGAAATTGTGGGAATTGTACACATTTCTTTACAAACACACCACATTTTAGGAGGTCAAAAGTAATTGGACAAATAAACCAAACCCAAACAAAATATTTTTATTTTCAATATTTTGTTGCGAATCCTTTGGAGGCAATCACTGCCTTAAGTCTGGAACCCATGGACATCACCAAACGCTGGGTTTCCTCCTTCTTAATGCTTTGCCAGGCCTTTACAGCCGCAGCCTTCAGGTCTTGCTTGTTTGTGGGTCTTTTCGTCTTAAGTCTGGATTTGAGCAAGTGAAATGCATGCTCAATTGGGTTAAGATCTGGTGATTGACTTGGCCATTGCAGAATGTTCCACTTTTTTGCACTCATCAACTCCTGGGTAGCTTTGGCTGTATGCTTGGGGTCATTGTCCATCTGTACTATGAAGCGCCGTCCGATCAACTTTGCGGCATTTGGCTGAATCTGGGCTGAATTCATCCGGCTACTCTTGTATGCTGTTATGTCATCAATAAACACAAGTGACCCAGTGCCATTGAAAGCCATGCATGCCCATGCCATCACGTTGCCTCCACCATGTTTTACAGAGGATGTGGTGTGCCTTGGATCATGTGCCGTTCCCTTTCTTCTCCAAACTTTTTTCTTCCCATCATTCTGGTACAGGTTGATCTTTGTCTCATCTGTCCATAGAATACTTTTCCAGAACTGAGCTGGCTTCATGAGGTGTTTTTCAGCAAATTTAACTCTGGCCTGTCTATTTTTGGAATTGATGAATGGTTTGCATCTAGATGTGAACCCTTTGTATTTACTTTCATGGAGTCTTCTCTTTACTGTTGACTTAGAGACAGATACACCTACTTCACTGAGAGTGTTCTGGACTTCAGTTGATGTTGTGAACGGGTTCTTCTTCACCAAAGAAAGTATGCGGCGATCATCCACCACTGTTGTCATCCGTGGACGCCCAGGCCTTTTTGAGTTCCCAAGCTCACCAGTCAATTCCTTTTTTCTCAGAATGTACCCGACTGTTGATTTTGCTACTCCAAGCATGTCTGCTATCTCTCTTATGGATTTTTTCTTTTTTTTCAGGCTCAGGATGTTCTGCTTCACCTCAATTGAGAGTTCCTTAGACCGCATGTTGTCTGGTCAGAGCAACAACTTCCAAATGCAAAACCACACACCTGTAATCAACCCCAGACCTTTTAACTACTTCATTGATTACAGGTTAACGAGGGAGACGCCTTCAGAGTTAATTGCAGCCCTTAGAGTCCCTTGTCCAATTACTTTTGGTCCCTTGAAAAAGAGGAGGCTATGCATTACAGAGCTATGATTCCTAAACCCTTTCTCCGATTTGGATGTGAAAACTCTCATATTGCAGCTGGGAGTCTGCACTTTCAGCCCATATTATATATATAATTGTATTTCTGAACATGTTTTTGTAAACAGCTAAAATAACAAAACTTGTGTCACTGTCCAAATATTTCTGGCCCTGACTGTACACCCAGAACTGCTCGTGGTTCTGGGTGCATATTACACCTGACAGGTTCCCTTTAATAAGCCTTTTTTTCAGAACAAGTTGCAGTTTTGAATGCCATTCATTTTACCGACAATGTAACGGAAAAGGGGGTAAAAATTGCAAGTACAGTAAAATGGAAAAAACTTGCAATTCTATCATTGTTTTTTTTTTAGCTTTTGCTTTTACAGTCTTCATTGTGCAGTAAAAGTGACCTGGAAACTTGCTGTCCTAGGTCAGTACAATTATGGGGATACCAAACATGTACGTTTCTTTTATTTGTTTTTTTAATTTAAGTGATGGAAAGAAAATATGGAAGTTTTTAGATAAAATTGGTTTGTGTAGCCATTTTCTGAGACACGTAACTTTTTTAGTTTTTACATTTGATGGGCCTGTGTTAGGTTTCTTTTTTCTGTAACAAGCCTGTGTTTTAGTTAATACCATCTTTGGGGTAAATATGACCTATTAATTGCTTTTTGCTGCAATGTTTTAGGAGGTGCAGAAACACAATTATAAAGTTTTGATTGAAGTTTTTTTTATTTACACCATTTCCCATGGGTTAATTAATTATAGATTTAGACTTTTACAAATATGGCAATACCAAATAAGTTTTTTTTATTTTATAATTTACTGGCTGCAGTACTGGGCGTTGCCCAGGATAGTAACTAACTGCGAGTGTTTGTAATTAAGGCTATGTGCCCATGTTGCGTTATGTGCAGAAAATCTGACGCATTTTTTGGCAGGAAAAAGGGAACTGAAAAAAACGCACATTTTTTTATTGCGTTTGTATGTTTTTCACATGCTTTTTTCCATGCCTCTTTTTGTGCTTTTTTAAATCATGGCAACCACGGGAGTTCAGGCGCTCTTCCCCCATGGTTGCCGCTGGGTCTCCGGCTAACGTTACAGCAAGGACCCAGCACTCTTGCTAGCGTTGCTCCTGGCAGTTTAACCCCCTGAATTCTGCGATCACAGCATTCAGAAGGCTGGGAGAGGGATCTCTTACCTCTCCCTGGCGATCAGTCCCTGGAATACGATCACAGGGACCCGATTGCTGCCAAAGTAAGCCTGGGTCGTCACCATGACGACCCCGGGTTACTGAGCTACCGAGAGCCTCACACACCATGCAGTATAGACAGTGTGTGAGGTAAGGGGGACTTTGCACACTACGACATCGCAAGCCGATGCTGCGATGCCGAGTGTGATAGTCCCCGCCCCTGTCGCATCAGCGATATGTGGTGATAGCTGGTGTAGCGAAAATTATCGCTACGCCAGCTTCACATGCACTCACCTTGCCCTGCGACATCGCTCTGGCCGGCGACCCGCCTCCTTATTAAGGGGGCGGGCCGTGCGGCGTCATAGCGACGTCACACGGCAGGCGGCCAATAGAAGCGGAGGGGTGGAGATAAGCGGGATGTAAACATCCCGCCCACCTCCTTCCTTCCGCATAGCCGACAGGAGCCGCGGTGAAGCAGGTAGATGTTCCTCGCTCCTGCGACTTCACACACAGTGATGCGTCGATGTGTGCTGCCGCAGGAACGAGGAACAACATCGGACCGTCGCAGCAAGGTAAATATGGTTTTCGCCGACGCTACACCGATGATACGATTACGACGCTTTTGCGCTCGTTAATCGTATCATCTAGGCTTTACACACTACGATGTTGAGAGCGACGCAGGAAGTGCGTCACTTTCGACATGACCCCACCGACATCGCACTTGCGATGTCGTAGTGTGCAAAGTACCCCTAAGTGTCAGTGCTGCACTATGATCCCCTGTAGTGATAAAGCATTGAATGGAATTATAGAAACGCAGAAACAATTTACATGCTGCTTCTTTTTTCAGCAACAAAATCTGCAAGAATAAAGAAGCAGCGTGTGCACAGCAAGTCACAATTCTCATAGACTCCTAGGATGCTTTTTCCTTGCTTTTATTGATTAAAAAAAGCAAGGAAAAAATGCTAGAAAAAATGCAAAAAAAGCGCCACGTGGGCACAAGGCCTAAAGAGCATCTCTGCTGAACCTCTGCTTCCACATTTCCCATGAAGTAGAGTTAAGGGGGTGTTACACGCAGCGATATCGCTAGCGATATTGCTGGTGAAAGCACCCACCCCCGTCATTTGTGCGTCACGGGCAAATCGCTGCCCATGGCGCACAATATCGTTAGGAGCCATCACACGGACTTACCTGCCTAGCGACGTCGCTTGCCGGCGAACCGCTTCCTTTCTAAGGGGGCAGTTCGTGTGGCGTCACAGCGGCTTCACTAAGCGGCCACCCAATAGAAGCAGAGGGGCGGAGATGAGCAGGACGTAACATCCCGCCCACCTCCTTCCTTCCGTATTGCCGGCGGCCGCAGGGAAGCTGCAGTTCGTCGTTCCCGAGGTGTCACACGTAGCGATGTGTGCTGCTTCGGGAACGACGAACAACCTGCAAGATCAACAATCAACGATTTTTTTAAAAGGAACGACGGGTCAACGATGGATGATAAGGTGAGTATTTTCCATCGTTAACGGTCGTTCCTTCCTGTCACACGCAACGACGTCGCTAACGATGCCGGATGTGCGTCACGGAATCCATGACCTCGGCGATACATCGTTAGATACGTCGTTGCGTGTAACGGGGCCTTTAGAGAAATTGAGGTTCTTTTCCTTGTAATAGAAGCAGTGAGCCAATTGAGTGGTAAACTTGTCCTTGAACTTTGACCATGGGCATAAATCCAATTGTAAAAATTTCTCTTGTTGCACCAAATGAAGTAATTTGGAAGCAGCAGTTGTACTTACTGATGTTGTCCAAGAAATGCTTTGATGTTGCAGTGGTGAGACTTCAGGGGATCAGGTGGTGAGTGGAGAAGTTTTACCTTGCCATTTGCACAGCACAAACCTGGCGGTTCATTTTTCCACCTTAGGGCATTGCAGTACATGCAGAGCACGTCCATTTTTCCTATGTTAACTATTGCATTATCATCATAGTTGATGTCAGGGTGGTAGCAAAAGGCAGAGTGTTTCAAATGTCCATCCTTTTCCTGTGTCCTGGTGGAAGCAATTTCAATTCTCTGATGTTAAAATGCTGCCTCATCATTTACTCCTCAATGTGTATTTATCACTGTGGCGTGGTGTGACAGGTGCAGAGTGTGTAATATTCGGATAGTGCCGTACCTCACTCCCCGTGATTTTGGATTCCATGATGTCTTATTGAATGTATCTCACAATGACTGGAATATGTAGACCTGCGCTCAACGCAATGTTGTGTTCTATAGCGTCAGGGTTTGGTACGCTGTCCGTGATAGAAGCAATGGTGTCTGTAACGTCCTGGCCGGTGACGATTCCTTAGGCACAACATAATTATATATAGCAGCAGAAATATAATGAGCCACTTATCCAAGGGATTATGGCACGACATAAAAAACTTCCGCTACAGAATGAATCACTCACTAACAGGATCTCACAAATGCTAAAAATGAGAATATCCTCCTCGTTTTGAAGGTAATGTCCTCCTTTAACAGGGATCCACATTAGATGTATATCAGTCAAACTGAAGGGACTGGCTGACTACATAATATTTGGGCACCCCCCATGTATGGTGACAAGTAAGGTTGAAATGCAACCATCCAATCCTTTTGTTCTCTGGAGATAGGCTGACACTAAAAGAGTCTGGCTTATTTTCCTTTTCCTATTGAGAACACGCACATTTTGCATAGCCGAGCATGGATGCGTATAGAGAATTGGGAAAGATAGCTGTCGGCTGAACCAGCAAAGGGCCAACAGCTATCTAATGTGTATTGCCTGCCTTAGGCTGAAGACATTGATGTATGACTGAATGGCACCATCAATGTGAAAAGTAGTATTCCTACCTGGTGATTCATTTTCTTTTGTACGGAATGTTTTATAGATCCAGAACAATAGCTAATCACCCACCGCTTCCAGTACATAGCTGCTGGATAAGATATTATTAGTTACACTTCTCTCTATTAATAGATCCTCTTGAAGACACACATTATTCTGTAATAGTGATACCTTCAGTAATAGGCGTTACTCTCTGCTATAGACACAAAGTGCAGAACTTTCAGCCTATGACTCACATACGATCTTTGCAATCTTAACTACTCCTAAGGCCTCTTTCACGCGTACGTGCCTCCGGTACATGTATGGTCAGTTTTCTTATGTACCGGAGGCACGTACACACGTAGACCTATGTATTCCTATGGACACACGTAAGTATTTTCGGACGGAATGTGTGTCCGTCCCGTACTTAATGTGTGTCCGTGTGTTTCTAACGCCGACATGTCCGTTTTCTCTCCGGCATCACGGATGTCACACGGAACGCAAACGTGTCACACGTAATGCAAACGGACAACACGGATGTGTTCCGCGTGACACGCACCGGAGAGAAGACATGTCTCTGTGAGAATATAAAACAAAACTTTACTCACCTTCCCCAGCCCTGCAGTCTCTGCCGCTGCTGTCACTTGCTGCCGACCGCCGCTCATTATGCTCATTGAATATTCACTTCCCTGCGGCCGGAAGCAGCAGCAGCGGGGAGTCGGCAGGACCGGAGACCGAAGATCAGCACCACGGACAGCGACGCCAGGAACAGGTGAGCAGAAAGTTCCGTTCTCCGTGTGTTATCACGAATAACTCACGGAGAACACACGTGTGCCATAAACACGGCTCAAGGAGAGCAAAATGCACCTCTGACACGTCCGTGAAAAATGTGCGTGGTTTTTCACGAACGTGTGAAAGAGGACTTACACAGCATAATGCTTTGAATGAACCTGACACTTTCACATAGATCCTTCTACTGTATATGACCATTCTGTATGACCATATTGCCCTTTCAAAATAATATCCATTAGTGCAGGATACCCGTGGGCCTTGGACTGCTCAGACTGAGTGTCATGTAACAGAGTGTGTGGCATGACAGGTCACGTGCCGAGTCATGATGGAGGATGACATGTTGAACATACAGGTGCACAAGTAGTAAACAACAAAAGGACAAAGAAATGCTAAGCAATGATATTTGATGCCTCAGAATAAAGTAGTACCACACCCTAGACCAATACGAAGTACAGCATAGAAACATCAGTCACTGCACATAATAAAGGAGGACACTTTGTAATGACAGACAGCTCTTTACATAATAATGGTAGAGATTTTAATAAGGGGTGGCGCTATACATAATCACTAAACATAATAAGGGAGGAGAGTTTGTCATAATAGACTGTTCTATACATAAGAAAGGAGAACACTGTAGTAATTGACAAACGTATATATAATAAGTGAGGGCACTATGTAATAAGGGACGATGCTGTTCATAATAAGTGGGAAAAGTATGTAATAATGGATGGCGCTGTAGCTAATGAAATGACACTGCAATAAATGATGGCACTCTTCATAATAAGTAAAGATACTATGTAATACTGGATGGAACTATACAGAAAAAATGCAGAGAATAGCTAATGATGAACAAAAAAATTGTTTAAAAGAACTGAGAGTCCTCAGTGGTTGATACCTTTTAATGGCTAACTGAAAAGATGGTAATAATAGCAAGCTTTCCAGACTACGCAGGTCTCTTCATCAGGTTCAGTACTGAACCTGATGAGATACTGAGCCTGATGAAGAGACCTGAGTAGTGTGGAAGCTTGCTATTATTACCATCTTTTCAGTTAGCCATTAAAAGGTATCAACCACTGAGGACTCTCAGTTCTTTTAAACAAATTTTTATCTCTACTGGCTAACACGGTACAAAGATATATTTTACCTGTAATAATGAACAATAATGTATAATGAAGACACTATGTAATGATGGATAGTGGTACACATAAGTGAGGACAGTATGTAGTAATGAATAGCGCCATACATCATAAGAGAAGACTCTATATGATAATGGATGGAACTATGCAGAATATGGGAGAACACTGTCATAATGCAATGACCATTTATATAATTTATGAATTCGAACAACCTGCCCTTGCTCTTATTGGTTAACCTAGCCACAGAATGACACAATAAAGATTTTTATGACAATGACAAGAAACCTGTCATGGTGCAATGTACCTCTAGATCACATCCTGATTGACTCACTATACATTTTATAAATATCCATCCATGTCACCATAAAAATCTTGTGCAATAAATAATGTTAAATAACACTTTATCCTATGCTACATAAAGGACAAGTACATTAACTAAGTGATGGAGCAAGGAAAAACTAGTAGATAGGCAGGATTCATAACATGACCAATTGTATATAGTGAGTACCGTACTCATCAACCATTGTAAAACACAGAAAACACAAGAAATCAGCTCACTACTGAAAAGATGCACTAAATAAGTAGCAAAATTAGATATTAATCCTTTATTGAAAAAAACCCAACATCGGCACTCCCTTAACCATTTTCTTTTCCTTAGAGTGATCTACCGCAGCCACTGGACTCTGCACTCTTCTTAACTAGTCAGTGCTATTCTAGACTATGTTGGCTCCCTACATCGTCTGGTCCAGTTCCAAGGCCACAAGCTCATCAGCAACGTGTCCTAGATGTGCTCAGCGTATCCCTGCTTGGTTTCCCAGTGGTAGGGTGCAGTCACATCTGCATATAAAATCTGCGAGTGCAATGCGAGAAAAAATTGCACTGCACTCAGATCAATGTTAACCAATAGAGCAGAGCACATCTGCTTGTTTTATCCCTTGAAATCTCCTTCAAATTTCAGCATGCTACGAGTAGCTCTGTACTTTGGCAATACAAGTCAATGGGTGCACTCACACCCTGTTATGAGAAGCAGTGCAGTGACCTGAGATAACCTCATGAGGTCAGCCCAGGTCACCTCAGGGGCTCACACAGCAGTGTGTGAGCAGCCGCAGACGTGTCAAGTGCTGACGACATGAGGTTAGCTCAGTTTATTACCTGTGTCAATGAACTCTGCTGAACTCGTAACTAGGACTGAGCGGATCCGGACTGTAAAAGTCTGGATCCGCACAGTTTCAATGATATTTAGGTGTCGATTCCGGGTGCACGATCCGGATTCGGCAAATAAAGTAAAAATAAATAAAACAACAAATAAGCGTCAGTTTCATACTTACAGAAATTCAGTGTCATGGCGGCACACTGCTTCCGGGTCGCGCTTTCACTTCCTGTACTGTGCACGCAATCACACAGTTTTACGTGTTTTCCCAGCCCACTGGCCGTCCTCTCATCTGTGATTGGCTACTAGCTGACGTGCCTCCCAGCCTGTGACAGTCTCTGCTGCGGTCATCGCTTATCGCGGCTCAGTAAATGGCTACACTCAGAGCTGGCAGTCTTCTCTATGGCTGCTCGCTCTGAGATTTAGCAGTGCTGGATGTGTCATCGTGGGACGTCGTGTGGATTACGCCGGACCTGGAGGGCTGTGTTTGGGGGGTTAATAAAGTGGTGAAGGAGGGCGCGTTTTCTACTTCATTTCAAATAAAGGATTTTTCTGTGTGTCTTGTTTATTTACTGTTATTTACAGGTTTGTGTGATGCAGGTATCTCATAGACGCCTGTGCCATCACAAACCTAGGGTTTAGTAGCAGCTCTGAGCTGTTATTAACCCCTACTATTACCCCAATTGCCACCGCTCCAGGGCAATCGAGAAGAGCCGGTAATGTACCGGGATTGTCACATCTAATAGATGTGGCAATACCGGCAAAAATACTAGCCCCCAGCCGGCATTATCATGGCTGGGGATGAAAACTGGGGGGGGACCGCACGTCGGATTTTTTTTTTTTAAATAATTTTTTAAATAAAAAAAAGTCGAATGCAAAGGACTCCCGCGAGTCTGACATCACAGCAGAGCCGCACACTTCTGACAGGAGCATGCATGTGTTTCTAGGTACATGCACGCTCATGCTCAGAGTACGGCAGGCTGTGCTTGGTGATGTCATGCTTAGCAGACCTGCACAAGTCTGACATCACCGACACAGCAGCACTCTTCTGACAGGAGCGTGCATTTGTTTCTAGGTACATGCATGCTCATATTCAGAGAACGGCAGGCTGTAAAAAGAAAAAAAAAACTGACAGCAGGTGGAAATTTGGTGCTGAAATCTGGTGCAGACGATTTCAGCACCAAATGTGCACCTCCTGGCAAAAAATAGCGGAAAAATAACCGCGGCAAAAAACCGCGGCAATAAAAGTGGGTCAAAACACCGTGTTTTTTGCAAGGAGTTGTAGATGGATGCAGGAATATGGTGTAAAAATTTCAGCACAAAATCTGCATCTCTTGGCTAAAAAAACGGCGATTTTTCTGCTAGAAGATGCAGGTCTGTGAACTCAGTGACCTCCACCTGAGGTCAGGTTACCTGCAATCACAGATAAAGGACCGTGGGAACCTTCACCTGTGACCGCAAATGACCTGAGTGACGTCACCGCTCAATGCGCAGCTCATTCATTCTCTGGAGCTCACAGAGAGCAGTCGGTCATTCCTCTCTCTGTGATATTCAGATGTAGCAGAGCTGAAGCGGCGTAGGACCTCGATGGGAGTATGTCGGAGCTGCAGGGTGTTGGGGGTTAATAAAGTGGTGAAGGAGGGGGTGTTTGTATTTTATTTCAAATAAAGGATTTTTCTGTGTCTTGTTTATTAACATTCACTTACAGGTTTGTGATGCAAGTATCTGATAGATGCCTGTGCCATCACAACCTAGGGTTTAGTAGCAGCTGTGCACTGTTATTAACCCCTGCTATTACCCCGATTGGCACCGCATCAGGCCACCTGGAAGAGCCGGTATCGCACCGAGATTGTCACATCTAATAGATGCAGCAATACCGGGCGGCTGCGGGCTGGAATACCAGCTCCCAGCCGGCGTTATCTTGGCTGAGATGAAAATTAGGGGGAACCGTACGTCGTTTTTTTTTTTAATAAATTATTTAAATTAAAAAAAAAGCCGCATGCAGTTTCACTGGAGTCACACATGCGAGGGACTCGCGCGAGTCTGCCATGGCAGCACCCGGCAAAGCCTCACACATCTGACTGAATACACAGCACAGATACAGCACGACAGCTGGAGCTGCAGCCGTGAGCTATATCTGTGCTGCCGATTGTTTATTCTTTACCACCATGCTGACCAGCAGACATTTGCACTGCTTTCCCTGCCCACCGGCCATCCTGACACCTGTAATTGGTTGCAGTCAACTGACACACTGACACTCAGGGTGGGGGCGCGTCTAGCTGCAACCAATTACACGCGCCGGTGGGTGGGGAAAACAAAGAATATTGAATTGTCGGCTCCGGAAGGGAATAGCGTGACCCGGAAGGAGTGTGCCGCCATGGCAGCGCCTCGGTGAGTATGGCGCGCTCGCTCCTACCCCCCTACCCCCTCCACAAACGCTTTTAACCTCTGGATTCCGGTCCCCATTGACTTATATGGGCACCGGATTCCGGAGCGGATCGGACTTTTTAAAATCTGGCAGTGATCCGCCGGTACCGGGTTTTTCGCCGTTCGATCAGCTCTACTCATGACGTCAGCATTCGTCACTGAGTTCAATGACCGCCGCATTTTCACATCAAGTATACACTGCACAGTAGCACTTCTCCTGCCCATTATATTTACACTGCACAGTACCACTTCTCCTGCCCTGTATACAGTTAGGTCCAGAAATATTTGGACAGTGACACAAGTTTTGTTATTTTAGCTGTTTACAAAAACATGTTCAGAAATACAATTATATATATAATATGGGCTGAAAGTGCACACTCCCAGCTGCAATATGAGTTTTCACATCCAAATCGGAGAAAGGGTTTAGGAATCATAGCTCTGTAATGCATAGGCTCCTCTTTTTCAAGGGACCAAAAGTAATTGGACAAGGGACTCTAAGGTCTGCAATTAACTCTGAAGGCGTCTCCCTCATTAACCTGTAATCAATGAAGTAGTTAAAAGGTCTGGGGTTGATTACAGGTGTGTGGTTTTGCATTTGGAAGCTGTTGCTGTGACCAGACAACATGCGGTCTAAGGAACTCTCAATTGAGGTGAAGCAGAACATCCTGAGGCTGAAAAAAAAGAAAAAATCCATCAGAGAGATAGCAGACATGCTTGGAGTAGCAAAATCAACAGTCGGGTACATTCTGAGAAAAAAGGAATTGACTGGTGAGCTTGGGAACTCAAAAAGGCCTGGGCGTCCACGGATGACAACAGTGGTGAATGATCGCCGCATACTTTCTTTGGTGAAGAAGAACCCGTTCACAACATCAACTGAAGTCCAGAACACTCTCAGTGAAGTAGGTGTATCTGTCTCTAAGTCAACTGTAAAGAGAAGACTCCATGAAAGTAAAAACAAAGGGTTCACATCTAGATGCAAACCATTCATCAATTTCAAAAATAGACAGGCCAGAGTTAAATTTGCTGAAAAACACCTCATGAAGCCAGCTCAGTTCTGGAAAAGTATTCTATGGACAGATGAGACAAAGATCAACCTGTACCAGAATGATGGAAAGAAAAAAGTTTGGAGAAGAAAGGGAACGGCACATGATCCAAGGCACACCACATCCTCTGTAAAACATGGTGGAGGCAACGTGATGGCATGGGCATTCATGGCTTTCAATGGCACTGGGTCACTTGTGTTTATTGATCACATAACAGCAGACAAGAGTAGCCGGATGAATTCTGAAGTGTACCGGGATATACTTTCAGCCCAGATTCAGCCAAATGCCGCAAAGTTGATCGGACGGCGCTTCATAGTACAGATGGACAATGACCCCAAGCATGCAGCCAAAGCTACCCAGGAGTTCATGAGTGCAAAAAAGTGGAACATTCTGCAATGGCCAAGTCAATCACCAGATCTTAACCCAATTGAGCATGCATTTCACTTGCTCAAATCCAGACTTAAGACGGAAAGACCCACAAACAAGCAAGACCTGAAGGCTGCGGCTGTAAAGGCCTGGCAAAGCATTAAGAAGGAGGAAACCCAGCGTTTGGTGATGTCCATGGGTTCCAGACTTAAGGCAGCGATTGCCTCCAAAGGATTCGCAACAAAATATTGAAAATAAAAATATTTTGTTTGGGTTTGGTTTATTTGTCCAATTACTTTTGACCTCCTAAAATGTGGAGTGTTTGTAAAGAAATGTGTTCAATTCCTACAATTTCTATCAGATATTTTTGTTCAAACCTTCAAATTAAACGTTACAATCTGCACTTGAATTCTGTTGTAGAGGTTTCATTTCACATCCAATGTGGTGGCATGCAGAGCCCAACTCGCGAAAATTGTGTCACTGTCCAAATATTTCTGGACCTAACTGTATATACACTTCACAGTACCATTTCTCCTGCCCTGTATATACACTGCACAGTAGCACTTCTATCCTTTATGCTGGATGTAATTCACAATATATACTCTTACTTTGCATTATTTTGGATATCTCGGGGTCTGGTGTGTGATTTTATAAAGGGCCGTGGTAAATATCTGTAAAACATTTGGACCGTCCGTGAATTTTGGTCCAGTTGTCTAGGAAAAAGTGAACAACAGGTTGACAACCCTGGTTCGATGTGACTTATGTGGGGGTCACATTCTACTGTATTATGTTAAAACTTACATTACATTATAATGTAGAAACTCAGTCCAATGACCCAAGATAGATTGTACACACAGAAACATATATAAACAGCCGCAGCATGTGCTTGTTTCCATGAGTAAGGGTACTAAGTGACATGTAACGGCTATGGCTTCAGAAACACTGACACTTCCACCTACGTAGCGCAGATGTTGTTTTTTTCCATTTGCACTTTATATTACTAGTTATATGCACTCTGTATACCCTTGCTTTACCTCTACCATTTCTTTACACATTTCATATTCTAGCCGTCTATCTTAGCAGCGAGGGATTTCCATAATATACAGACATAATTAGGTACCAGCCGGTACCGTAACGAAAGAGCGAGATTTCGTCTACACTTGACATGTAGGTAAACAATACAGACTGCTGTGCACTACAGGCTCGGTGGTGAATTACAGTATAGATCTTTCATATAATTAGGCCCGCTTCTGGTACATAAAGTAGAGGGCTCTCCACCATATAATACAGATTTTGGCTTCTCTGTAATTAGGCACATTCCTCACTACAATATGGGAACGATCACGTATGCATCTACACCACAGAGTGTAACTGCTGGGAAATCACATCTAGTTACTATTTTAAATGTTCCTAAAATCATAAAATCCCCAATAACAATAAGTTCTTGTGTTGTTCTCTCGCACCTCCCATAGGAGCCCTTTCACAGCTTTCCTGAGTACTGAATATTAAATCTGTCTACATGAGCAGAGTGTATCACGGCTTTCCGGGACCCGTTATATACAGCCGAATAACATTTTAATAAACAAAAGACTTGAATCTACATGTGTTTATGCCCCTAATTGTGGTATAGAAGGGAACCAACAGTTTCAGTTGGCACCCCCTAAGTCGGGGATTCTCAACCTTGGTTAATGTAACCCATGGGGCTACATCAAGTCTCTACATGAACTCGAAATGTCGCAGTGTATGATCATTGCTTTAGGGGGTAATATATTTTAGGAGGGATAGTTAGCATATAATCATGGAGCTTGGAATTAAGGAGCTTTCAGGCTGCAGTAATTCAGTCTTTTTTCCCTAAAGCTCCAGATCACTTTATCTTAATATCCACTGACATATCTTACTCTACCGAAAACAGGAATAACTTTTAGCTAATTCATTCAATTACACAGGTCTTCAAGGGTAAAATTGTTTGAAAAGTAAGAGGTGATTTTTTTTATATACTTTCAATAGCTGAACTCCGTAAAAATATCAAAAAAATTCCATTGCGCACAGTTTTTCAAACACTGACTCTATTGGCTTTTTCATTTTGATCCCTTTGTGTGACCTTTAGTTGATAGTTTTGGAAATTAATAGACACTGTGCTGCGATTGGCTGTGAGTGAGTGGAGACTCTTTATTGAGTCATCCCAAAAAAGTCTGAAATCTGCTACGGCACAATGGCAGTAAGTATGCTTCAATGCCTGTAGGGAATTCTGGGCACTTGAAGGAAAACTATGATAATTTAGACTTTATTGCCAATAAACTTAACAATGAGGATCAAGTATGGTCAATATGTGGTGATCTGAAAGTTCTCCCTTTCCTGCTTGGGTAGAAAGGATAATACATGAAGTACCTATGATTTTTATGTGAATGGGACAGCCGGATACGACTCATCACGGGAGCCAAAAAAGTTGGCCAACGAGAACATCTTTGTAACCTGAACTCAAGAACAAAGCTGCAAAAGTTTAGTTGATCCCAGTAAAGTTCTCCTGCTACCACTCCACATTAAGCTTGGACTGATGAAACAGTTTGTGAAAGCTCTTCAGAAAGGATAGACTTTTAAGTACCTGTGTACCAAGTTTCAGAGACTGTCTGAAGCCAAACTGAAGGAAGGCATTTTTATAAGTTCAGATATTCGGAAACTCACAAAAATGAAAGCTGTTGAGAAAAGGGCTTGGGATTCTTTTGCAGAAGTCATGAAGAAATTTCTAGGTAACAACAAAGATCCAAAATTTAAGTCCTTTGTGGAGAACATGCTGAAATGTTTCGAAGCCTTAGGCTATGTTCACACTAGAAAAATGATTTTTCTTAAGAAATTTCTTAAGAAATTTCTTAAGAGTGCACCTGTGTTAAAAAACGCACCAAAAACGCACCTGCGTTTTTGCCGCGTTTTCGGTGCGTTTTTGGTGCGTTTTCGGTCCGTTTTTGGTGCGTTTTTACCGCTGGTTGCTCCCTGCGTTATTGTGCCAATTATCTATGGCAAAAAACGCAGTTAGCTGCAGAAAAGAAGTGACATGCTCATTCTTTTTCTTAAGAAAATCTACTGAAAGAATTTTCTTAAGAAAAAAACGCAGTGTGTGCACAGCTAATTTTTTTTGCCATAGGTTTTGCTGGGGAATGTCTGCAGAAAGGTTACAAGAATTTCTCAAGAAATTTCTGCAGCAAAAACGGACCCAAAACGCAGGTAAAAAACGCAGTGTGTGAACATAGCCTTAGGTTGTCTGATGAATTTGAAGTTACATTTTTTTACTTTCCCATTTGGACTGCTTTCCTGAAAAACTTGGTGCTGTTAGCGAAATCAAGGAGAAAGATTTCACTGGGATATTAAGAAGTTGGAACAACGATACAAAGGTAGATGGAACATGATGGAGGACAACTGCTGGATGCTTCACAGAGAACATCCACAGGCCTTCTATAAGTGAAAAGATATCAAGAGAAGCTTCAAAGAGAAAAGGAAAAGAATTAATTTCCAATAAAGTTTCAGAATGAATGTTTAATAAATTAATATATATACAATGTTGCATACAATAAAAAAAATGTTCTTGTTCATCTCGCTTGTGCGCAATTTTTTTGCATGTTTTGTGCAAAATCCATACGTGATAGTTAAGGTTAGTGTTTTTTTTAAATCAGAGTATAAGAAAACATAACAATCGATTAGTAAGAATTTTTTCATAAACCAAATATTTGCATACCTGTGTTAGTATAAGCAATCTCTAAATATAGTCTAAAGGGTGCTTTACACGCTACGATTTATCTGACGATCTCATTAGCGATGTGACACGCCCAGATCGTAGTAACGTTTTGCCGAGATCGCACATAGGTCGTTTATTAGCGGTCACACGTAACGATCTCACAAGTGACGCCAAATCGTTCAGCGATATATTGTTTGACCAAGGCGGTCGTGTGGATGTTGTTCATCGTTGGCAGGGTGTCAAACGTACCAATATGTCTGCTGCGATCCAAACGACGAACAATATTTTGAAAATGAACGACGTGTTAGCAATCACTGATTTTCAACCTATTTGTGATCGTTCGGCGTCGCAAGTAGGTGTCACACGCAACGACATCACTAACGATGCGGGATGTGCGTCACGGAAACTGTGACCCCGATGACGTATCGTCAGATAAATTGTAGCGTGTAACGCAGCCATTAGTTCGATTCATATGTTGTCCCGATAAGTTACTTGCACTTTTTAAAGTAATTGTCCTTTATTGTCTTGTGGTATTAGTTGCCAATTTTTACGTCAAAATCATCAAAATTTGATTCATGGATCTGTCACAAATTTAAAAATTGTCTATCTTTCTCTCTTGAATTGTTATTGCGACTTTTGGTGGCAAAAGTAGCAAAACTACGCTGAAATACTGGTATACTAAAAAATACACCTGGAGGTGGACTGGAGAGAAGTTGCGCCAAATATTGTGACTATGAAGAATAGGGGCCATTATTTTATGCCATAATTCTATACTGGAATTGTACAAATCTAAAGTTGTCAGATGCCCCCAAAAGAAATGAGAGGCGAAACGGTGTCAGTGTGAATACACACACCACCAGGGTCCCCTTACATCTATTTATATCTTATAAGTATAACTGCGGTTGATTTCATCATAGTGACTACACTATCACCTATACGTCTTACTCTGCTGGTCATCATATACATCCTTGTTATTGGTTTACTAAAAGTCATATACTTTGTGATTCTACACTTGTACATTACTATGGCATATTCGGAGTATAGACTGCTCTATTTCTATTTGTACTGACCCCATACTTTGGTGTGGTATGTGTCTATTTTTAAAAGATTCTCCCTGTTTAATCCTATTTTAATTAACTTTTAATTATTTAAATATACATATGAATTTTTAATTATTTAATATGGCATAAGTGTCTTCATATTCTGTGACTAGACTCGCAGTAAGTTTGTATAAAGTTGTCAAATGATAGAAATAAAAATTGGATTATCACTTACCCATCCTCTCATTTGTACATAATACCAAGGCTATATAATCCATGTCACCTGCGCTGTGTAGCGACATACTCCTGGTGCAAATAATTAAAGGGGTTTTCCAACACAATCTTATAGTTTTTAGGCGCATAGTAAAAACAAACAGGCGTCATCTCAAAGCAGTCAACGACCATTCCTGCAGGCAATTAAGCTGTTCTATGTCATCAGATCCGCTCTTCTTCTTCTTTCGGGCTGCTCTGTCGACTGTCAACCAGGGTCATGGTGATTGACAGCCGGCTCCCGGCAGTTAGGCAGTGGGGACTAGGCTGTCAATCCATTGTTCTGTAGCTTTTGTTTTTACGGCACTGTGTGATTAAAATTACCTGCACTCAATTTTTTTGTGATGCAAAAGTGGATATACAGTGCCTACAAGTAGTATTCAACCCCCTGCAGATTTAGCAGGTTTGATAAGATGCAAATTAGTTAGAGCCTGCAAACTTCAAACAAGAGCAGGATTTATTAACAGATGCATAAATCTTACAACCCAACAAGTTATGTTGCTCAGTTAAATTTTAATACATTTTCAACATAAAAGTGTGGGTCAATTATTATTCAACCCCTAGGTTTAACCCCTTAACGACCGCGGGCCGTAAAATTACGTCCTAAATGACATAATCTTACTGCCCGCGGTCCTCCGGCGGCAGCATGCCGCGATCGGCACACATCTCAGCTGATTTTCACAGCTGAGATGTGTGCCTGCTAGGCACGAGCAGAATCGTTATCTGCTCGTGCCGATTAACCCCTTATATGGCGCTGTCAATACATGACAGCGCCATTATAAGCGCGATCGCGGTAAAGTTTTACTTACCGCCGAAACCGGAAGTCACGTGACGCGATCACGTGACTCCCGATAGTTATCATGGTAGCACAGGGTCATGTGATGACTCCTGTACTACACATGAATTGGTTTCACTTTCGCTGTGCCCGGGGCACAGCAAAAGAGAAAGACAGCGTATCTGCTGTTTACAGCCTTCCAGCTGTGATCAGCAGATACTGCAGAGCGATCGGAATGCTGATCGCAATAGCCCCCTAGGGGGACTAGTAAAATAAAAAAAAAAAAGTAAAAAAATAAGTTTTAAAAAATTAAAAAAAAACAAAAAAACCTAAAAGTTCAAATCACCCCCCATTCGCCCCATTGAAAATTAAAGGGTTAAAAAAATAAAAAATATACACACATTTGGTATTGCCGCGTTCAGAAACGCCCGATCTATCAAAATATAAAATCAATTAATCTGATCAGTAAACGGCGTAGCGGCAAAAAAATTCCAAACGCCAAAACGAAGTTTTTTTGTCGCCACAACTTTTGCGCAAAATGCAATAAGAGGCGATCAAAACGTAGCATCTGCGCAAAAATGGTACCGTTAAAAACGTCAGCTCGAGACGCAAAGAATAAGCCGTCATTGAGCCTAAGATCCCGAAAAATGAGAACGCTACGGGTCACGGAATATGGCGTAAAACGTGCGCCACTTTTTTCGGACAAACTTCCGATTTTTTTTTAACCCCTTATATAAAAGTAAACCTATACATGTTTGGTGTCTACGAACTCGCACTGACCTGAGGCATCACACCCACACATCAGTTTTACCATATAGTGAACACAGTGAATAAAATATCTCAAAAACCATAGTGCTATCGGACTTTTTTTGCAATTTTTCAGCATTTGGAATTTTTTTGCCATTTTCTAGTACACAATATGGTAAAACTGATGGTTTCATTTAAAAGTACAGCTCGTTCCGCAAAAAATGAGCCCTCACATGACCATATTGACTGAAAAATAAAAAAGTTACGTCTCTCAGAAAAAGAATGGCGAAAAAAAAAAACGGAAAGCGAAAAATCGGCTGGTCGTGAAAGGGTTAATATTTTGTTGAATAACCCTTGTTTGCAATAACAGCTAATAATCGTCTTTTATAAGACCTGATCAGGCCGGCACAGGTCTCTGGAGTTATCTTGGCCCACTCCTCCATGCAGATCTTCTCCAAGTTATCTAGGTCCTTTGGGTGTCTCATGTGGACTTTAATCTTGAGCTCCTTCCACAAGTTTTCAATTGGGTTAAGGTCAGGAGACTGACTAGGCCACTGCAACACCTTGATTTTTTCCCTCTTGAACCAGGCTTGGTTTTCTTGGCTGTGTGCTTTGGGTCATTGTCTTGTTGGAAGATGAAATGACGACCCATCTTAAGATCCTTGATGAAGGAGCGGAGGTTCTTGGCCAAAATCTCCAGGTAGGCCGTGCTATCCATCTTCCCATGGATGCGGACCAGATGGCCAGGCCCCTTGGCTGAGAAACAGCCCCACAGCATGATGCTGCCACCACCATGCTTGACTGTAGGGATGGTATTCTTGGGGTCGTATGCAGTGCCATCCAGTCTCCAAACGTCACGTGTGTGGTTGGCACCAAAGATCTCGATCTTGGTCTCATCAGACCAGAGAACCTTGAATCAGTCTGTCTCAGAGTCCTCCAAGTGATCATGAACAAACTGTAGACGAGCCTTGACATGATGCTTTGAAAGTAAAGGTAACTTACGGGCTCGTCTGGAACGGAGACCATTGCGGTGGAGTACGTTACTTATGGTATTGACTGAAACCAATGTCCCCACTGCCATGAGATCTTCCCGGAGCTCCTTCCTTGTTGTCCTTGGGTTAGCCTTGACTCTTCGGACAAGCCTGGCCTCGGCACGGGTGGAAACTTTCAAAGGCTGTCCAGGCCGTGGAAGGCTAACAGTAGTTCCATAAGCCTTCCACTTCCGGATGATGCTCCCAACAGTGGAGACAGGTAGGCCCAACTCCTTGGAAAGGGTTTTGTACCCCTTGCGAGCCTTGTGACCCTCCATGATCTTGTCTCTGATGGCCTTGGAATGCTCCTTTGTCTTTCCCATGTTGACCAAGTATGAGTGCTGTTCACAAGTTTGGGGAGGGTCTTAATTAGTCAGAAAAGGCTGGAAAAAGAGATAATTAATCCAAACATGTGAAGCTCATTGTTCTTTGTGCCTGAAATACTTCTTAATACTTTAGGGGAACCAAACAGAATTCTTGTGGTTTGAGGGGTTGAATAATAAATGACCCTCTGAATAAACTTTTCACAATTTAAAAAAAAAAAATAAAAAAAAAAAATAACATTCTTTTTTGCTGCAGTGCATTTCACACTTCCAGGCTGATCTACAGTCCAAATGTCACAATGACAAGTTAATTCCGAATGTGTAAACCTGCTAAATCTGCAGGGGGTTGAATACTACTTGTAGGCACTGTAACATACCAGTAGCAACAGCTCTGCTGCGCCTGCAAACCCTGTGCACTATCCTCAAGGCACCTTCTCCTATACATTACTGCTTCAATGCACCTCATCGTTCATCCTCCAGGCACCTACTGTACAGTGACTCTCGACTAAGACCCAGGCGGGTCGAAATGTTGGAGGATTTCATACTCGCAGTTCTTTAAATAAATTTTCACTTTTGCATCACAAAAAAATTAGTGCAGAGAATTCGTTTTGTATTTGACTTTAGGGTCTTTTGACCCAATTTTCACTAGCACCATCTTTACTACAGTTTGAGTGCGGACCATCTTCTTATTACTTGATTAAATGATTAAAATGACCTGGCACCATGATTCCTCAGGTTACTACGGTTGTGGCGGTACCTAAGTTTTTTACTGCATATTTTGTGAAGGTGCATGTGAAGAGCTGGTCACAAACTAAAAACTATTTGACCAATGGATGTAGAGCGAAGACCACAACTCTAAGGGATTGAGACTTTTTCCAGCACAGCTCACAGTTGTACTTTATTAGATATTTTCTTGCTTGCCAGTTTAAGATACACAGAAGGCCAAGCACGAGATTGGCAATTAGAGTAAAGCTGGTGTCACACTAAACGACAGCGACAACGACGTCGCTGTTACGTCACCATTTTCGGTGACGTAACAGCGACCTTGTAAGTCGCTGTTATGATCGCTGCTTAGCTGTCAAACACAGCAGAAGCAGCGATCATAAGGTCGCTGTGCTACATGTTCAGAGAGCAGGGAGCCGCGCTTAGCGCTGGCTCCTTGCTCTCCTGCAGCACACATCGGGTTAATTAACCCGATGTGTGCTGCAGCTACATGTCACAGTGCAGAGAGCAGGGAGCCGCGCGCACTGCTTAGCGCTGGCTCCTTGCTCTCCTTGCTACAGTATACATCGGGTTAATTACCCGATGCATACTGCAGCCACATGTCACAGTGCAGGAGCCGGCGCTGGCAGCAAGAGCGGAGGCTGGTAACCAGCGTAAACATCGGGTAACCAGGGAAAGGTCTTCCCTTGGTTACCCGATGTTTACGCTGGTTACAGCTTACCGCAGCTGCCAGTGCCGGCTCCTGATCGCTTCATTTCGTCGCTCTCTCGCTGTCACACACAGCGATGTGTGTGTCACAGCGGGAGAGTGACGACCAAAAAATGAAGCTGGACATTCAGCAACGACCGGCGACCTCACAGCAGGGGCCAGGTCGTTGCTGGATGTCACACACAGCGACAGCGACGGGACGTCGCTGCAACGTCACAGAAAATGGTGACGTAGCAGCGACGTCGTTGTCGTCGTCGTTATGTGTGACACCAGCTCATTCATTCAATTACTCTTATTAGTGTCTCAGTGGCTTCAATTAAGCCATTGTTCTAACAGCCACTAGTCCCATTGTGCTGATGGGGATTGTAAACTCAGTGGAACCACAAGAGGTCTCACATGCAGTCCCAGGTGAGGGGCTTGGCCTAAATAAAATGCCTCCAGCAATGCACAGGCTATGTGCGCACTAGGCGTTTTTGCCGCGTTTTTAGCGGCGTTTTTTACCGCGTTTTTGTGCTGAAAACGCAGTGACATTGCTTCCCCAGCAATGTGAATGGGTTTTCATAAGTGCTGTCCCCACACAGCGTTTTTTTTTAGCTGCGTTTTTGTGGTGACCACAAAAACGCAGCATGTCAATTATTTCTGCGTTTTTCACTGCGTTTTTCACTCATTGAATTCAACGAGATGTTAAAAACGCAATGAAAAACGCATATAGCCGCGTTTCTATGACTAAAAACGCAGCTATACACGCAAGGGGTGGGCACTACAGTGACGTGTACAGGAAGAGGATTCCTTCTGTTGGTAAACACAGAAGCATGAATCCTCCCGGTACCGTCACCGCTGCGTCCACCTCCCGTCCTGTGCATGTCAGCTCCGTGCGGCGCCATGTCTGGGCGGGAGGTGGAGGCAGCGGCGAAAAACAAAGTGAACAGTAGAAAAATAAAAAAATGTCATATACTCACCTGTCTGCAGGGTCCGGTGCAATGCCCGCTCCCATCTCCTCCCGGTACCGCCGCTCTGGCTGTGTGCAGTCTCCCCGGCCGGCAGGACCTTGCTTGCAGGACCTGGCGAGGGATCACCTGATGCAGTCACCTGACGCATCAGCTGATCGTAGTCTCGCCGGCTTCTTCGCGCCCGGCCGGCTATCAGCTGATCCTGCCGTCAGGGGACTTCATCAGCTGGATCAGCTGATTACCGGCAGCTGCTGCAGCGATCGGACGGGATCAGACTCCTGTCCAATCGATCGCTCCAGGAGCTGCCGGTCATCAGCAGAGCACATAAGTGAGTATTATTATTTTTTTTTTCCTACTGATGCATCAGCTGATTGTATAACCGGCTTTTATACAAGCAGCTGATGTGTGATGTGATTCAGGCTTTTGAACCTGACACATCATCTGATCGCTTTGCCTTCCAGCAAACCGATCAGATGATATTGGATCCAGATTGGACGGCGCGGGACCCTGACCCAGGATTACTGCGGAGGGGGGTTAATTTCAATAAAGATGGAGTCACTAATTGTGTTGTGTTTTATTTCTAATAAAAATATTTTTCTGTGTGTTGTGTTTTTTTTTTTATCATTACTAGAAATTCATGGTGGCCATGTCTAATATTGGCGTGACACCATGAATTTCGGGCTTAGGGCTAGCTATACAGCTAGCCCTAACTCCATTATTACCTAGCTAGCCACCCGGCATCAGGGCAGCTAGAAGAGTTGGATACAGCGCCAGAAGATGGCGCTTCTATGAAAGCGCCATTTTCTGGGGTGGCTGCGGACTGCAATTCGCAGTGGGGGTGCCCAGAAAGCATGGGCACCCTGCACTGTGGATTCCAATCCCCAGCTGCCTAGTTGTACCCGGCTGGACTCAAAAATTAGGCGAAGCCCACGTCATTTTTTTTTTTTAATTATTTCATGAAATAATTAAAAAAAAGGGCTTCTCTATATTTTTGGTTCCCAGCCGGGTACAAATAGGCAGCTGGGGGTTGGGGGCAGCCCGTATCTGCCTGCTGTACCCGGCTAGCATAGAAAAATATGGCGAAGCCCATGTCATTTTTTTTTCTTTTTGGGCAAAAAACTGCATACAGTCCTGGATGGAGGCTGCTGAGCCTTGTAGTTCTGCAGCTGCTGTCTGCTCTCCTGCATACACTAGTGAATGGAGGATGCTGAGACTTGTAGTTCTGCAGCTGCTGTCTGCTCTCCTGCATACACTAGTGAATGGAGGATGCTGAGACTTGTAGTCCTGCAGCTGCTGTCTGCTCTCCTGCATTCACTAGTGAATGGAGGATGCTGAGACTTGTAGTCCTGCAGCTGCTGTCTGCTCTCCTGCATACACTAGTGAATGGAGGATGCTGAGACTTGTAGTCCTGCAGCTGCTGTCTGCTCTCCTGCATACACTAGTGAATGGAGGATGCTGAGACTTGTAGTTCTGCAGCTGCTGTCTGCTCTCCTGCATACACTAGTGAATGGAGGATGCTGAGACTTGTAGTTCTGCAGCTGCTGTCTGCTCTCCTGCATACAATGAACATTTTGAAGAAGGAAATGACATCAGACCTTTTTTTTTTTTTTTTTCATCAACAATCTTTAATGGCATTGTGCACTGATTAAAAACGCAGTGAGCAAAAACGCAGCAAAAAACGCACCAAATCGCGGCAAAAACGCATGCGTTTTTGCCGCTTTTTTTTAGCCGCGGGTGCGTTTTTTAGACAAAAACGCACATAAAAACGCAGCATGAAAAAAACGCCTAGTGCGCACATAGCCTTAGCATTAGGGGAGGTTTTTCCAAGGGGACGGCTTGGGGTGCTTAAGACACTGATGAGGGGATAGGGGTTGTTGCTGGCTGGAGCTGGATACATGTGCTACCGTCATGATATCCGTTATCTGGGTTTGAGGAACTATCCTAAAGACTATTGTCGATATTCATGTCTGGATTTCAGGAACAATCTTAAGGACTATTGTTGATATCCGTGTCTGGATTTGAGGAACTATCCTAAGGACAAGTTACCCAACAGGAAGTGAGCACAGAGGCTGTTGCTCACTTTCTGTTTATTTCTCCTGTGTCCGAAGACAGGGTGAAGGAAGCCATCGCTGACTGGATGCAGGCACCACGAGCCCCAGCACCGCTTTAAGTGCTCCGGCCGTGGAGGTGAATATAAGCTTTTTTTACTTTACCTGGGGGAAACAAGTGGAATCAGAAGGGGTTGTCCTAGTAGTGGACAACCCCATTAAATAAAAAAAAAATATATATTTTTTCCATTTTCCCACTCGCCACTAGGACTATTAGGAAAGGGAGACGCTGAGCTGTAAGATCACCTATTGTGAATGGTGGATCCTGTTTTATCTACCGTATATAACGATGTTATCTGTTGTTATAATTCTGTCTGTGATGATAAAGAGTCTGCTGAAAAGTCTTCTATACAGAATAGGAAATATGAGTTTAATAATAAACCTAGTAGCCAGTAAAAAAATTCAGAATTTTTTTTGTTTTTAAATATGCATAATAGTGATAAGGAAAACTGAAGAAAAAAAAGGTGAAAAATGAAAAAAATAAATTTAGCATTCATTAATCAATAGAGCATTTTCTGATACTGCATACCCTTTAAGCAGAACTCTATAATACAGTTTTTCCCTCAATGGATTATTATAATGTCTGCTATACTTCACTGACTTCAAAGGAGTAAGGTAATTTTAGGAAAATCGAGCTCTGAAGCTAGTAGAGTAGTAACTGCAGCGCTGGATTGTACGTAACTCAGGACCTGCACGAGACAAATTATCTTATGTATATTGTAAAATAGCAACAGATGTAAAAAAAGAGTGAACTGTATAGTGTGAAGATCTGACCCTGTAAAAAGTAATATTTATAGACATCGTAGAGCAATGAAAGGGGAAGCGCTGTGTGTAGGGTCACCTCGAGAGATCCATTGTCAGGAGGGAAGGAGGAAAACTATAAAGTGTATATGAAGAAGAAGAAGAAGAAGAAAGCTCGCTGTAGTTTAGAGACCTATTATATACAGTAAAATGGCCCAAGTAACCTCTGCAGTGGATGTGTCAGCTGAATGCTGAGCGTTTCCATGCATGTTCATTTACAAGACATCCTGTTAAATATTACCTTATCAGACCTTGGAACAGTGGCCAGCAGCTGATCTTTGGTCATTTTTTTCCCAAGTGGGGACCTATTTTGGAGGTATGAGTAGACCTTTTTATTTTTTACATAGTTACTTAGGTTGAAAAAAGACCCAGGTCCATCTAGTTCAACCTTCCTCCACCAGTTCTACATTTTGTCGTTAAGTCATTTATAACCGACAATGTTGTGTGTAGTGAGGAAATCATCCAGCGCTTTTTTAAACATTGTTATAGTATCTGCCATTACTATGTCTTGTGATAGGGCATTCCACAGTCTGACTGCTCTAACTGTAAAGAACCCTTTCCTATTTAGCTGTTGGAATCGCTTTTCTTCCACTAACAGTGAATGTCCCCTGGTCCTTAGTATTGTCTTTGGAAGGAGTAAGGGGTACTTTGCACGCTGTGACAGCGCTAGCATCGGCTAGCGATGCCGAGCACGATAGTACCCGCCCCGTTGCACATGCGATATCTTGTGATAGCTGCCGTAGCGAATATTATCGCTATGGCAGCTTCACACGCACTTATCTGCCCTGCGACGTCGCTCTGGCCGGCGACCCGCCTCCTTCCTAAGGGGGCGGGTCGTGCGGCGTCACAGCGACGTCACACGGCAGGCGGCCAATAGAAGTGGAGGGGCGGAGATGAGCGGGACGTAAACATCCTGCCCACCTCCTTCCTTCCGCATTGCCGGTGGAGGCAGGTAAGGAGATGTTCCTCTCTCCTGCGGCTTCATACACAGCGATGTGTGCTGCCGCAGGAACGAGGAACAACATCTTATCTCCTATTGGTGCGACATTATGAAAATGACCGACGCTACACAGATCACCGTTTTTCAACGCTTTTGCGATCGTTTATCGATGCATCTGGGCTTTACACGCTGCGACGTCGTTACCGGCGCCGGATGTGCATCACTTTTGATTTGACCCCGACGATATCGCAGTAGCGATGTCGCAACGTGCAGAGTACCCCTAAGTCATGCTCCAGTCCTTTATACTGACCACACATGTTCACCAAAGAGAAAGGGAAAAGAAAAAAAAAGCGCACCTATCTAAATGTAGCTGTATAGATAATTCGTAGGTGAATGTTATATTTTCATACACTCACTTTTAACAAGCCTTGATAACTTGCTTATCGAACCTTTAAGACCTCAAATTTCAATGGAGAGTTCTCGTTCCAAAACGGTATGCTGCAGAGTCCTGGCGGCTATTCTATAACTCAGCCCGAGTTACCATAGGAATAATACCAATGACAAATCCTCCAGGCTGTGTGCGCTCCCAAACAATTTGATCATACAGGCTGTAATTATTTCCCGTACAATTTTTTATTTATTTTTACAAGAACATAAAACGCGTTTCGACAAACAAATGTCTTCCACAGGTATATTGTCACATATACAATATACCTGAGAAAGACATTTGTTTGTCGAAACGCATTTTATGTTCTTGTAAAAATAATAAAAAATTGTTCAGGAAATAATTACAGCCTGTATGATCAAATTGTTTGGGAGCGCACACAGCCTGGAGGATTTGTCATTGATATTGACCACACATGCATTTATACATATAAATGAGATCTCCTCTGAGACATCTTTTTTTTCTAAGCTAAACATACCTAACTTTTCCAACCTGTCATCATATGGGAGGCCTTCCATTCCTTGTAGTAGTCTAGTTAGCCACCTTTAAACTGACTCTAAGGCGGGCTTGCACACTACGACATCGCAGGTGCGATGTCGGTGGGGTCAAATCGAAAGTGACGCACATCCGGCGTCGCTGTCGACATCGTAGTGTGTAAAGCCTTTTACATACGATTAACGAGCGCAAAAGCGTCATTATCGTATGATTGGTGTAGGGTCCGACATTTCTATAATGCCGCTGCTGCGACAGTACGATGTTGTTCCTCGTTCCAGCAGGTAGCACACATCGCTGTGTGTGAAGCCGCTGGAGCGAGGAACATCTCCTACCTGCGTTCCGGACGGCTAAGCGGAAGGAAGAAGGTGGGCGGGATGTTTACGTCCCGCTCATCTCCGCCCCTTCGCTTCTATTGGCTGCCTGCCGTGTGACGTCGCTATGACGCCGCACGACCCACCCCCTTCGGAAGGAGGCAGTTCGCCGACCAGAGCGACGTCGCAGGGCAGGTGAGTGTATGTGAAGCTGGCGTAGCGATAATGTTTGCTATGGCAGCAATCTCAAGATATCGCACCTGCGACGGGGGCGGGGACTATCGCTGCAGCGTCGGTAACACATTGTTACCGATGTCGCAGCGTGCAAAGTCCGCCTAACTTCTGAATATCTTTTTTACAATGTGGAGCCCAAAACTGGATCCCATATTCCAGATGTGACGTTACAAGTGATTTATAGAGGGGTAACAATACGTTGGGTTCACGGGATCTAATCTCTCTTTTATACACCCTAAAATCTTGTTTGCTGCTTGACATTGAGTGCTGCTGCTCAGCTTATTTGTAATAAGAATACCCAAGTCCCTCTCCTGTTCTGTAGTCCCGAGTTTACTTCCATTTAAAGGGAAGGTGTCGTCAAAAAAAATTCAATAACTGAAAAAATGTAAAGTAATAATGTTTTAATGTTTTGTTTAAATATTATTATTTGTTTTTAATTGAGCAAAATATAAACATTTTTTTAAAAAGTTTGATATTTTCCACTGTTAAACACTAGGGGAAGCAGCTTCTGAAATCCTACAGAAATCCCACTGTAGAAAAAGCTCACATTACATATACAGTAAAGTGGGCGGAGTCTGCTCTCCTGTGTGTGATGGCACGCCTCCCCCCTCCTAATCTGAGTGTTTACAACAGATAATAGAGAATGACATGTAGGGACATAGTGCAGAGCCATTTTGTTGGTGACCAGAAATGTCTAAAGTGTCACCAAGGACAGCAGGAGTATCACACAGGATAGGATTAGATACAGAGCTCAGCAAACAGTATCACACAGGATAAAATTAGATACACAGCCCTGCAGACAGTATCACACAGGCAAGGATTAGATACACAGCCCTGCAGACAGTATCACACAGGATAGGATTAGATACACGGCTCAGCAGACAGTATCACACAGGAGAGGATTAGATACACAGCCCTGCAGACAGTATCACACAGGAGAGGATTAGATACACAGCCGTGCAGACAGTATCACCGGTACCCACACAGGCCAACAGATGGCAGGCGGAAGGGGTGGAGGGTTGAGCGGGGGCTATTTTTGGAGACGGTAGCAGCGGCGGTACTCACATGGAGTGGCACACAAACACACACACAGCTGCGGCGGGTAGAGCGGGGGCTGGGTAGAGCGGAGGGAGGGGGTGTCAATAGAGACGGTAATGGTGGGGGGAGGGGCGGTGGCGGTAGCAGTAGCGGGGGCAGAGCGGGGGCTGGGGGGAGCGGAGGGAGGGGGTGTCATCGGAGATGGTAACGGTGGGGAGAGGGGCGGCGGTGGTAGCAGTAGCGGGGGCAGAGCGGGGGCTGTGGAGAGCGGAGGGAGGGGGTGTCATCGGAGACGGTAACGGGGGGAGGGGAGGCGGCCCGTACTCACACATCCCGGCGGTTGACAGGGGTACAGTGGAGCAAACAGCATGGCTGTGAGCTCCACAATGATGGCGCTGATCTCCTCCCTTTGATGTGATCTGGACAGCCCAAGGGGCGCGTCCAGGTCACAGCACACGCCTACTGTAACGTTACTGATGGGTCGGATCCCGACCACTGTTCTCTATGCACAGGGGCTGCCATAAAGTAGTGAGTAACTGTCATTACACACACAGCAAATCCAGCATGGCAGCCCCCAGTGCCTCCAGTAAAATCAGAATTAAATAAAAACTAAATAAGCAGCGATTTTCATTTTGTATTAGAAATACTTGATTTCATAATCACTATTTTTAATACAAAAATAAAAAAACAGCGATACCTTACCTTTAATGTATATACAGCTATAGCATTACTTCGTCCTAGGTGCATTTCTTTACATTTATCAAAATTAAATTCTAGTGTCTAGTTAAATTCTAGTGAAAAAGTCACAGAATACCTTCTATATTTCCGGGTATGTGCAGACAACATCCATCAAACTCAGGTGAACCCATCAAGTCGTTCAAGCAGACGCTCCAGGAAACTGGAGTTATTACCTGCTGAAGTGTCTTTTGTGACTTTTTTTTGGGGCTTTCCCTGAGCGTTTATATAGCACTTGTGCATTTCTATTAAAAAACAAATAGAGCTGGTGGTGCATAGAGCAAAACATCTGTAGTGACAATAACCTAAACAGTACCCTATAGCCCCCAGGAATGGCTTTTACCCCCCTGGGGTCTTCAGAGCACCATATCTCATGGAGCTTCTAGAGATAGTGCAGAGGTTACAGCTGGCCTCCCCTCTGCCGACACTAGTAGGTCGATGTAAAATTTGAAAGCAAGATTAAAAAAAATTCAGGGTAACAGTTGATGCGCTAACTCCACTTGATGAAAAAATTGCCCTGACGAAGGGAGTCACTGCGACCCAGAAACGTGTGGACACTTTGATAAAGATACCTTTTACATCAATTAAGTGGCTTTAACACGGCAACTAATACCTTACTTTTTTCATCTCAAGGGGCAATTTTCCACTTTTTTTTTGCACTTTCATTTTTTTCTCTGTATTCCAGAAGCCAGAACGTTTTTTTTTTATTTTTGGGTTGATATAGTGATATGAGGGTTTATTTATTGCGGGACTAATTTTATTTTTAAATGACAACATCCATTTTATTATATGACGTACTGGAAATTGAGAAAAAAATTTCCAAGTGTGGCGAAAAAGCGCAATTCCACAATTTTGTGATGAGTTGGGGTTTTTTTTGTTTTTTTTTTTACAGCCTTGATTTTACCGTAAAAATAACCGGGCAGTAAGACTCTCCAGGTCAGTACGACAAAGGTTATACTAAACATGTATAGTTTTGGTTTTAAGTGATGAAAAAAAATCCAAAATTTGTTAAGAAAACAAAAAAATGTTGCTTGTTACGTCATTTTCCGAGAGCTGTAATGTTTTAAATTTTTGGGTATATAGAGCTATGTAAGATGTTGTTTTTTGCGCACTGAGCTGATGTGTATATTAATATCATTGAAGGGTAGATGCAATGTTTTGATCGCCGATTCTAACCTTTTTTGTTTTGTTGCAGAGGCTGTAAAACCGTTATTCTGGCGGTTTTATTTATTTTCAGGTTACGCTATTTACCGATCAGATTAATTTATTTTAGATTTTGATAGCTTGGACTTTTATGAACGCAATGTTACCAAATATGTGTATTTTTTTAATTTCATAACTTTTAATGGGGAAAAAGGACCTGAGCCTGTAATCATCTGTTCGCTTGTGCTATATACAGCAATACCACAGTATTGCTGTATATAACAAAAATCAGTCTTCTATGAATGCCAGCCATGGGCTTAAGTAGACCCCCAGCCATCATGGCAACCCACGATTATGTCATGGGCGCCCCAATTAGTGCATAGGATGACACATCCCCCTGTCGATAATCTGTGAGCGGCATTTACAGTGTAACTGGCACATTTAATGGGTAAATAGCTGCAGGCTAAACTCCACTCCACGCTTGACTGTTAAGCCTGTTTCACACGTCAGTGAAAAACACAGACGTTTTTCACTGACGTGTAAAAACCGCATATGTCCCTCCGGGTGCCGTGATTCACGGCACACGTGGGTTGTCCATGTGCTATCCGTGATACATGATTGCACGTGGAGATAAACTCACCTGTCCCCGCTCCTACTGTCCGTGGTGCTGAACTCTCCAACTCTTCTATGTTTCCGGCTGACACTGACCTCCGCTGCAGCTACTTCCGGGTCGGCTGAGGCTGCATACATGAATATGCATGAGAATAAGCAGCCGAATCTGAAGCAAAGGCAGCTGAGACCGGAGACAAGCGTCGCTGGAGAAGGTGAGTTAAAGTTGTTTTTTATTTTCAATGTCCGTGTTTTTCTGGTACGTGTTTCATGGATCACACCATAGTGTGGTCCGTGGGACATCAGTGATGCCAGAAAAAAACGGACATGTCTCCGTGCGGCAATCACGGACACACGTGTACGCCGCACGGAGACACAGTCAGTGAAAAATTACTGATGTGTGAGCAGACCCATTGATTTTAATGGGTCTGCGTCTGTCAGTGATTCTGGTACGTATGAAAACTAGCTCATATACGTACCCGAATCACTGACGTGTGAAACAGGCCTTAGAAGCAGATAATGGCTGAATATCACAGCCATCATCTGCCAGGAAAGATGTGTATCAAAGTCAGGGAGCCGGCATGTGACATACCAGTATGTCATATGACAGTAAAGGGTTAAGCCCACCACTTTTGTAATTATCTTTATTATGAAATTCCCTACACTTTTACCTATCCTGTTATTTCCAACTTTACCATACATGGTACTAAAAAATCCCCAAAAAATAGGGATAAAATTATTTAAAAATCAAAACAAAACACTTAATTGTGCAATTGTTAAATCTATAACATTCATTGTATAATAAAAATGACCTGGCAAAATGATTCTTTAGATCAGTAAAACGAAAGTAATACCAAACTTGTATAATTATTATTTTTCTTTTTTACGTGGGAAAGAAAAACTGGAGATTTCTTTCAAAAGGGAAAAAAAAAAAAGTTGGGGTTTCCAGCATCAATTTCGAAAACCCGTAATGTTTTTAATGTTTCATCCATGATGCTCTCTGAGTGTTTTTTTTGCGCGGTGAGATGACTTTCACTTTTGGGGTATATACAATATTTTGATACTTTTTATTGCATTTTTTAGGCAGGTGTGATAAATTAAATTCTTTACAGTGTTTACCATGAAGGTTAATTCACTGGTATACTTTAAAAGAATGTACTTTAACGGTTGTGGAGATACCAAATGTGTTTTTTTTATTCCATTTATCTTTAATGGAGAAAAGGTAGATAATTCCATTTTTTTATATTTTTTTTATTTTTCTCTATTTTTGGATCTGTGATTCTTAGTACTGTACCACAGTATTGTATTATATATTGTGCAAATCATGGTGTCACCTGCGGCTGAACTTCACTAGAGAATGAAGATGGCAACCATAGTAAGGCTGTTTTCACACTACTTTTTTTAGCATGCGTCATGAACGTTTTTTTGCTGCAAAAGCGGATCCTGTTTTTGCAAAGAAAAACGCATGCAAACGCATGTGTTATTTTGCAGGATCCTGTCACTTTAAGTGTATGGGCAGGCATTGGAGTCATGTGATCGGGAGTGAGGGGAACTGAACGTGATAGACTGAGAGTCGGCTTCTGACAGATGCAGAAGCTCGTAACCAAGGTAAACATCGGGTAACTTGCTTGGATACCCGATATTTACATTGGTTACGAGCATCTGCAGCTGCTTGGAGCCGGTTCCCTGCACACGTAACCAAGGTAAACATCGGGTAACTTGCTTGGATACCCGATATTTACATTGGTTATGAGCGTCTGCAGCTGCTTGGAGCCGGTTCCCTGCACGCGTAACCAAGGTAAACATCGGGTAACTTGCTTGGATACCCGATATTTACATTGCTTACGAGCGTCTGCAGCTGCTAGGAGCAGGGCTGCCTGCTCCCTGCACACGTAACCAAGATAAACATCGGGTAACTAAGCCCACGGTTACCCGATGTTTACCTTGGTTACGAGCGTCCTCCGCTCTCAGGCGGGGGAGAGTGAAGAGAGAGGGAGGGGGAGAGAGAGAGGTGGAGAGAGAGGGAGGGGGAAAGAGGGACTGATCACGCCAGGCTGGTTTCTGTGCATGCATGCTCAGTAAAGCAAGCAGGATCCTGTCTATCAGCATGCCAGTGTTCACATGCGTTTGCGTGCTGTTTAGTCAGGATCCAGCAATTTGCAGTATTTGGACGCAGCTCAAAAACGCTACAAGTAGCGTTTTTGAAAAAAGTTTAAAAAGTCGCTGGATCCTCACTATAACGCACGCAAACGCAGGTGAACGCATGTTGACGCGAGTCCATTGCAAATGCATTGAAATGAAAACGCATTTGCTCTGGATCCGTTTTTGCGTTAAAAAAAAACGTTCAGGACGCATGCTAAAAAAAAGGTAGTGTGAAAGCAGCCTAACTCAACAGTACCCCACGATCGCATTGTGGGGGCATGTGCACTAGTGAGTGTTGTTTTAAATGGCCCTGTCAGAGCTTGAAATCCAGATAAAGACCAAAGAAAAAATCCCCTAAAACAATACTTTATTTCAACAGATTAAAACGGTACACCTCAGAACCATCAGTATAATTCTATCAGACCGTAGTCAAGTAAAGGGGATGAAGTGCAAAATGTAAGATAGGATATGATAAAGTGGTAAAAGGGTGACAGTGTTCACCGATACTTACAGAGATTATACTAGTAATCAGGGGCAATATTTCTGCTGTCAATTGGCCCTCACTGTCACCTGCCTACCAGCGGAGTTGCACCGTAATGTTTAGGGTGCCCCCCGCTCCTCGTCGGCTGTTCCCTATCTTACCCTAGTTTAATATTTACCAAAAATTAACCCCCATCACCAAAATGATTTGTGAAGATAATTTGTGCCAAAAAATCTGTCAGAGGTCAGAAAAAGGCAATAGTTAAGTCCTCCTAGTTATCGGGAACTCAAACTCAAACTGCCTAAATTTACAGATTAGACAACTGCTGAGAGAGCAAAACACCAGATGTACAGTACAGACCAAACGTTTGGACACACCTTCTCACCTCTAGAACTGTTAAGAGGAGACTTTGTGCAGCAGGCCTTCATGGTAAAATAGCTACTAGGAAACCACTGCTAAGGACAGGCAACAAGCAGAAGTGACTTGTTTGGGCTAAAGAACACAAGGAATGGACATTAGACCAGTGGAAATCTGTGCTTTGGTCTGATGAGTCCAAATTTGAGATCTTTAGATCCGACCACCGTGTCTTTGTAGAAAAGGTGAACGCATGGACTGTACATGGCTGGTTCCCACAGTGAAGCATGGAGGAGGAGGTGTGATGGTGTGGGGGTGCTTTGCTGGTGACACTGTTAGAGATTTATTCAAAATTGAAGGCATACAGAACCAGCATGCTTACCACAGCATCTTTCAGCGACGTGCTATTCCATCCGGTTTGCATTTAGTTGGACCATAATTTATTTTTCAACAGGACAATGACCCCAAACACACCTCCAGGCTGTGTAAGGGCTATTTGACTAAGAAGGAGAGTGATGGGGTGCTGCGCCAGATGACCTGGTCTCCACAGTCACCAGACCTGAACTCAATCGAGATGGTTTGGGGTGAGCTGGACCGCAGAGTGAAGGCAAAAGGGCCAACAAGTGCTAAGCATCTCTGGGAACTCCTTCAAGACTGTTGGAAAACCATATCCGGTGACTACCTCTTGAAGCTCATCAAGAGAATTCCAAGAGTGTGCAAAGTAGTAATGAAAGCAAAAGGTGGCTACTGTGAGGAACCTAGAATATAAGACATGTTTTCAGTTGTTTCACACTTTTTTAAATATTTCATTCAACATGTTTTAATTCATAGTTTTGATGCCTTCAAAGTGAATCTACAATTTTCAGAGTCCTGAAAATAAAGAAAACTCGTTGAATGAGAAGGTGTGTCCAAACTTTTGGTCTGTACTGTATATTATAATATATACGGATATTAGAATGTAAATTCCCAGCAGGTACTTATCTGCCAGTATCCGCAAACTGTCTCAGTCCTGACGCGTTTCCCCCCGAATTTCTTGCGGTTCATCAGGAGACCCTCACAGGACAATAGTCCAGGAACAAAAAGGCTATATAATGGTGTCCATTCCAGGGGCAGACAATGCTGGTGCCTGGGTAAAGTCTCACAGATGAGACTATTTCATGCCCACTGCAGGATGACAGGGCACTCTAAGCGTCAGGTATATAATACACCAGCATTGTGTGAGTCCGTTATGGGTGATGCACCTAAAGACTCGCGCGAGATACACGCGAGGCAATCGCAAGTGTGACACCGGCTTTAGACAAAGATGCTGGCTGTGTAACACAGACAGCCTCTGCAGCGTATGTAGAAAGCTACGCTCGTGAGTCCTCTCCACACTGCCAGACAAAAGTATGGATGTACTGGCCCATCTACAGTGCCTTGCGAAAGTATTCGACCCCTTGATTTTTTTTTAGCCTTTTCCCACATTTCAGGCTTCAAACATAAAGATAAAAAAATTAAAATTTTATGGTGAAGAATCAACAACAAGTGGGACACAATTGTGAAGTGGAACGAAATTTATTGCTTATTTTACACTTTTGTAAGAAATAAAAAACTGAAAATTGGGGTGTGCAATATTATTCATCCCCTTTAAGTTAATACTTTTATAGCGCCACGTTTTGCTGTGATTACAGCTGCAGTCGCTTGGGGTATGTCTCTGTCAGTTTTGTACATCGAGAGACTGAAATTCTTGCCCATTCTTCCTTTGCAAATAGCTGGAGCTGAGTGAGGTTGGGTGGAGAGCGTTTGTGAACAGCAGTTTTCAGCTCTTTCCACAGATTCTCGATTGGATTCAGGTCTGGACTTTTACTTGGCCATTCTAACACCTGGATACGTTTATTTGTGAACTATTCCATTGCAGATTTTGTTTTATGTTTTGGATCATTGTCATGTTGGAAGACAAATCTCCGTCCCCGTCTCAAGTCTTTTGCAGACTCCAACAGGTTTTCTTCAAGAATGGTCCTGTATTTGGCTCCATCCATCTTCCCATCAATTTTAACCATCTTCCCTGTCCCTGCTGAAGAAAAGCAGGCCCAAACCATGATGCTGCCACTACCATGTTTGACAGTGGGGATGATGTGTTCAGGATGATGAGCTGTGTTGCTTTTACGTCCAACATATCGTTTGGCATTGTGCCCAAAAAGTTCAATTTTGGTTTCATCTGACCAAAGCACCTTCTTCCACATGTTTGGTGTGTCTCCCAGGTGGCTTGTGGCAAACTTTAAACAACACTTTTTATGGATATCTTTGAGAAATGGCTTTCTTTTTGCCACTCTTCCATAAAGGCTAGATTTGTGCAGTGTACGACTGATTGTTGTCCTATGGACAGACTCTCCCACCTCAGCTGTAGATCTCTGCAGTTCATCCAGAGTGATCATGGACCTCTTGGCTGCATCTCTGCTCAGTCTTCTCCTTGTTTGAAATGAAAGTTTTGAGGGACGGCCGGGTCTTGGTAGATTTGCAGTGGTATGATACTCCTTCCATTTCAGTATGATCGCTTGCATAGTGCTTCTTGGGATGTTTAAAGTTTTGGAAATCTTTTTTATAACCAACTTCGACTTTAAACTTCTCCAAAACAGTATCATGGACCTGCCTGTTGTGTTCCTTGATCTTCATGATGCTCTCTGTGCTTTAAACATAACACTGAGACTATCACAGAGCAGGTGAATTTATACGGAGACTTGATTACACACCGGTGGCTTATATTTATCATCATCAGTCATTTAGGACAACATTGGATCATTCAGAGATCCTCAATGAACTTCTGGAGTGACTTTGCTGCACTGAAAGTAAAGAGGATGAATAATATTGCACGCCCCAATTTTCAGTTTTTTATTTCTTACAAAAGTTTAAAATAAGCATTAAATTTCATTCCACTTCACAATTGTGTCCCACTTGTTGATTCTTCACCATAACATTAATTTTTTTTTATCTTTAGGTTTGAAGCCTGAAATGTGGCAAAAGGTTGAAAAAAATCAAGGTGGCAAGGCACTGTATATGTGCTATAGAGTTAATAATGTGCTCCGATAACACACTCTGAGACTTAAGTATAACAATAAATTTTGTCTTTTATCAGTTTGGTACACTTTTTTGCATACATCACTCAATGTCAATCACATCTTGAATGGGGTCTAATTGACTAGAATTTTGAAATCTGATGAGCTAGAAATCCCCAACTACATTTAACCGCAGAGCGGACGTTCCTACTCCTCTTCTAAAAGCCAAATGATGAAATTTCCCACCATCCTCACTACTAATACACAGGCCCTGGAGCTATAATGGAAGCTGTCATCTTCTACAGCACAGTACGGGGGATATTACATGTATACATACATATTTATACCCACATTTATATTCCAATTGATGAGGCATAGCAGAACACGTCTCTGGTCTTTACACTGACGAACTCTGAATATAAAATGATGTGAATATACAATCTTACAACGCTCTAAAAGGCTCTACTTAAAGGAATTTTCCTATAAAAGACATTTATGGCATATAAATGAGATATTCCATATATACACAAAAAGCCAAATTGGTAAACTCAACTATGTATGTATCTGGCATACAGTGCAATGAACAGTGAATACATGCAGGAGCACACATATCAAAAAATGGTGCAATTTGCGCCAAATTGTTAGTATACTCCCTCAAACTCCATTAGAAATTTGTCAAATGTCACACTTTAATGATAAATTAGGAGCAAATTACACCAAGCTTCTAAACGCAATAATATACTCCACAATGTTAGATAACAGCGGGAAATTAATGTATCATATGTTGCAAGTCAACGCAAAATTTGTGCAAATTGAGACTTATTAATATACGTAAGTTCATTTATGCACTATCCCATTTGTAGAAAATGTCACATGTCGCACAACCTCTTCTTATTCCGTATGCTCCCCCCTTTTAAAATAACAACATTTACACGTGCCACTCATGCTGGCGGCAATCAAGCGGTGTCAGCACTCGCGATCCGCATAACAGTCTTACGTCACACGAATCCTGCAGCCAATCAGCAGCCGCTTCACTCTCTCCGGTTTCGGACAAATCATTTACATGCAGAGGAAATGAGGGCTGCTGCTCTCTCTTCTTCCGGATGTATATGATACGTCCAAAGGAGGGGAGAGTGAAGCGGCCGCTGATTGGCTGCAGGATTCATGTGACGTAAGATCAGCCGGAGAGCGAGTGCCAACACCGCTAGAATGGCACCGACACAAAGTGTGCCTGCGCAGGACCTAACTGTCGGCCTGTGTAGATGATGTAGAACGCGTCTTTCACACTAGCTTCAGAAGGAAGACAAAGATGGACGAAAGAGGAGGTGCGGGACCCGGAGAACGGAGACGCCCATTCGATTAGTGTGCTCCGCACCAACTGTTAGGTAAGTATTATGAACATCCAGTGACAGGTTCCCTTTAAAATTTTATTAGCCATTTCTAATTTTTCCAACAAAATTTACAAAACCATTTTTTTAGGGTCCCACATCACATATGAAGAAGTGACCTTGAAAAGCCTATGTGACAGAAAATACCCAAAAGTGACACGATTCTAAAAACTGCACATCTCAAACTACTCAAAACCACATCCAAGAAATGTATTAACCCTTTAGGTGCTTCACAGGAACTAAAGAAAAGTGGAAGGGTAACAGGACAAAATGCACCATACAATTTGTTGTCCAATTTCTCGAGTACATTGATAACCCATGTGTGGTGGAAAACTACTGTTTGGGGGCATGGAACGGTTCGGAAGAGAAGGAGCACCATTTGACTTATGGAATGCAAAATTGTCTGAAATAGATAGCAGATGCCATGCTACATTTGCAAAGCCCCTGATGTTCCTAAACAGAGAAAACCCCCAAATGTGACTCTATTTTGGAAACTAGACCATTTAAGGAACTTATTTAGATGTATGGAGAGCAACATGAACCCCCAGGTGCTTTACAGAACTTTATAATGTGGAACCAAGAAAATAAAAAAAAAAATCATACAAAAATGTTGTTTTAGTCCCAAATTTTGCATTTTCACAAAGATAATAAAAGAAAATGCAAGACCCCGTATGTGGTGGAAAACTACTGATTGGGACTATGGCAGGGCTCAAAAGGGAAGCAGCGCCATTTGAGTGCAAACTTTGCTGAAATAGATATCAGACAACATGTCACGATTGCAGAGTCCCTGATTTGCCTAAATATAGCAAATCCCCTACAAGTTACTTTATTTTGGAAACTACGATCTTCAAGGAAAGGGTGTGGTGAGCATCTTGGACACATTGGTGCTTCACTGAATTTTATAATAGTTGGCGATAAAATGAAATATTTTTTTCTCCAACAAAAATGTTTTCACAAGGGTAACAGGAGAAAGTGGATAACAAAATTTGTTACACAATTTCTCCTGAGTGTGTCAATATCCTATATGTGGTCGGAAACTACTTTTTAGGCACAGTGTAAAGCTCAGAATGGAAGGAGCGCCACATTGGAGTGCAGATTTGCCTGTTAGTGGTGCAATGATCACATTTACACCACATATGTGTCACAAAATGGTTTGCCATTATGTTGTACAGAAAACAGAATTACATTTTTACCACCAAAATGTTGTTTTAGCCATAGATTTTACATTTTCACAATGGAAATAGGTAAAAATTATTGTATAATTATTACACAATTTCTCATGAACATGACAATACCCCATATGTGACTGTACAGTACCATTTGGCCACACGGCAAGACTCGTGAGGGAAGGAGCACTATTTGACTTTTGGAGCTCAGAGTTTCTTAGAATAGTTTACAGACTAAATATACAGATCCCTTAAGTTTGATAAGAGTAGAAAACCTCTCTCAAGTGACCCCAATTTGGAAATTACACCCCTCTGGGAATTCATCTGCAGGTGAAGTGATAACTTTGCTACATGACTGTTTTTCCCGAAACAAGCAGCAATGGATGTTACAGAGTGAAAATGGAACTCTCCCACTGTAGTGTTCGTACATTGTGCCCAGCTTGAGCTTCACCCCGTTACATTTATTTGGGTTCTCCTCAGTACAGTAATGCCAAATATGTGGATGCTAACTGCGGCTTAGGCACACTATAGGACTCAAAAGGGGAGCAGGGCATTTGGATTTTGCAGTGCAGATTTCACTGAATTTCTTTTGGGGGGGAGCCATAACGCTTTTCTAGAGACTTTGTGCTACCAGTAATGTGGAAGCTCGTATATTTCTGTTAGCAGATGAGGAACCTACGTGTGGACTTGTTTTTTGTGGGTTGAGTAGATGCTTTTATTAGTGGTACAGAACATTTTGTATCAGCTCACATTTATCCTGTGCTCTATGTTGAGAACTTACATTTTGGTTTCCATATTAATCTACAAACTATGTGAATCAGATCTTTCATTGAGAGCTCTTTTGACCGTATGTTGTGGATTCACAGCAACAGCTTCCAAATGCAAATGCCAAACCTGGAATCAACTCCAGACCTTTTACCTGCTTAATTGATGATGGATTGATTAATGACGGAATAACCCACACAGCTTAGAGCCTGAACTTTAAGCCCATATTGACTATATAACTGTATCCTGAATATGCTTTCGTTAACAGATAAAGTGCCAAAACTTGTGTCCCTGTCCAAACATTTAAAGTGTAACCATTGTTTTCATATTTATTTCATAAATCCACAGTGCACATAAAAATCAGCAACTTTGTAATATTTCTTATAAGACAAATTTGCTTCTTTCGCTGCCACAATTGATCAGTCATCAGGCCCTGTAGGTTTGGATTTATTTTTTCCTTAATAATAAAGACCTTCATTTATGTAAGAAAACCTTTAGATTCAGAACCAACATTTTCTATGGGATACCATCAAATAAAATACTCTCACAAATGTTGGCAATTTGCAAAAAAAAATAATTATTTTGACCTCTCAAAATAGTAATTTTCCTATCAAATTCACTCGGATCATGTTGCAAAAATGAGTACACACCAATGAAAGTCTTAGGAGCAAAGCTAAAGTTTTAGACTACAGAATTCTAATTAACTTATGGGGATTATGGGCGGCGCTGTGATTGTCATCAGCAAGTACCCGCCCATAATTTCGTGCCCGCACTTCTCGCTCTGCCTCCACCGTTATGCGCAAGCGCTGGCCATATGACCCCACGTCACCTCTTACCCATCTATTTCCTGCTCCAGGGAAAGATGGGTAAGAGGTGACGTGGGGTCATATGGCCAGCGCATGTGCATAACGGTGGAGGCAGAGTGAGAAGCGTGGGCACGAGATTATGGGCAGGTACTTGCTGATGACAATCACAGCCCGCCCATAATCTCACGCCTGCGCAATCACTTCACCAGCGGTCACACTGTGCACAGTGCTCAGTCCCGTGAGAGTTGCACTGGGCATGCGCGAGACCTCGGGAGCACTGGGCGTCCTCAGGTATGGAAATGAGCAATGGTGGACGGCGTAAAGCGGCAAGAGGGAGAATAACGGACGCAAGACAGCCCACCCCCGTGACTATAAAAAAAGATTTGCATACAATAAGGTAAGACTTTATAAAGTCTTTATTTAGGTCTCAAAGGGGGCACAATAGCAACAGGAACCTTTCCAGAATGCAGCCCAGGAGCTGCAGAGGGGGGAATCTTTTAGGTTTAGTGCGAAATTTCTGCTGACAGGTTCCCTTTAAGTTGGACTGCTTGATGCTCCTGGTGTCGGGGAGCTACATTTCATTGATGGTATCATGAAGTCACAGATGTACTGCTCTATATTGAAAGGGAGGATGGTGCCATCACTCCATGTCCTTGGCAGACTTTCACTTTTCCCATATAACAATGACCCAAAACACACATCTAAGGCCACAGTTGCATTTATGAAGAAAAAACAGAGTGAAAGTGATTCAGTGGCGAAGTATGTCTCCTGATCTGAACCCAATCAGAACACCTATGGGAACTTCTGAAGAGACAAGTTAAGGCTACTTTCACATCAGCGTTTTTTTGTCTGTAGGCAAAAATCCACAAACTGCATATGACCGGATCCTGTGGATTGAATGTGCAACCGCAATTGTTATTTTACCGGATCCTTCTACTTCTCCTTGCGATGGATGCAGCGGGACACAGAATTTATCAGCCGGAGTCACCTGAACTCCTGATCTCACAGCCTGCACACGCTGCAATGGGTGCAGGTTAACAGCAGTCACTGCCTGCTGCCGATCACGTGTGACTGTGTGCGGGCTGTGTGGTCAGGAGTTCAGCTGAGTTCAGATCAGCTGACTCCAGTGCCGGCCGAACTCAGCTGACCTCACAACCTGCACATGCTGCGATGGATGCAGGGGGACACTGAACAAGTAATCGGACGACATTGGAGTCAGCTGATCTGATCACTTGTTCTGCTGGCCCTGTGGTCAGGAGTAGGGATGAGTGAGCAGTAAAATGCTTGGGTGGTCGATGGGGAAAGCCCATGTCTATTTTTATTTTATTTTTTTTTTAATTCATTAAAAAATAAAAAAATAAAAAACTCCAAACACATAACCCTAACCCTAGGGATAAAAAAAAAAAATGTGTGGTGTCCCGCTGTATTTTGTAGTGCTAAGGGTAACCCAAGCAGCTACTGCCTGCTAACCCCCACTGTTTGGTGTAACCTTCACTGGCAATGGAAAATCCAGGGAAGCCCTTTTTTTTTTTAAGTTTTTTGTCCAAAAAATAAAAAAAAAAAAAAATGTCGTGAGCTCTTCCCTATTTTTGTATGATAGACAGGTATAGCAGGCAGGTTAGAGCTGGCCCAAACCCCCGGCTGCCTATTTGTACCCCGCAGGGAACCAGAAATATAGGGAAGCCCATTTTTTAATTATTTCAAGAATTTCATGAAATAATTTTTAAAAAAAACCGACGTGGGCTTCACCCAATTTTTGTGTATAGCCAGGTACAACTAGGCAGCTGGGGATTGGAATCCGTAGCGCAGGGTGGCCCAAGCTTTCTGGGCCCCCCACTGCGAATTGCAGTCTGCAGCGCCAGCCGCCCCAGAAAATGGCGCTTTCATAGAAGTGCCATCTTCTGGCGCTGTACCAAACTCTTCCAGCGGCCCTGCTGCCGGGTAGCACGCTGGGTAATAAGGGGTTAATACCAGCTTAGTTTTACCAGCTGGTATAAAGCCCGGGATTCTTAATGTCAGGCCAAATTTGACCCAGTCATTAAGAATCTCCAATAAAGGGTTACAAAAAGACATCACACACAGAAAAAATACTTTATTAGAAATAAATACACAGACACACTTAGGGACTCCATTTTTATTACTCCCTCTCACCCCTCCATGATCCTAGTCTTCTGTCTGAGGGGGAGATTTCTGTACTGACCATGCCAGGCTGCTTTCTGGGCATGCTCAGTACAGAAAACAGGATCCTGTCTATCAGGTACAGCAGGATGCGGTGCCCATTGAAATACATTACAGCTACCACCGCAATCTAACGGATCCATTGACATGCAGTATTTTGCTCGAGGACAAAAACGCTGCCAATACCGCAAAGCAACGTGTGTGTGATGCACGCAACCGCATATTGACGCGATTCCACTGCAAATGCATCGAAATGACAACGCATATGTAAAGGATCCGGCTTTGCGGCAAAAAATCTATTTGTGCCGCAGTTAACAAAACGCTGATGTGAAAGTAGCCTAAGCATCACTCTCCATCCAGCATCCAGGCTCTAAAAGAGGTCGTTCTTGAAGAATGGTAAATGATAGATGTTGCAATATGTCCCCCACTTATTCATTACATGCCTAGAAGTCTTGGTGCTGTCCTTTAAAAATCATGGAGGTCATACAAAATACTAGATGTGGGGTATAAAACAGAGGAAATTGTAAGGAAAGTTAGATTATTATCATTACTTTCATGGTATGGTTAAAAAAAATGTTCTATCAGATTCAGTCTTATCAAAATTTTGGACATTTTTATTGTGATCAGTGAAATACTGATTAAAATCTTACGTTTCAAAAGGAGGTTCACACTTATTAATAATAATAATAATAATAATAATAATAATAGTAATAATAATAACACACAGGTGAGGTCACCTGAGGTCAGGTAACCTGCGATCACAGGTGGAGGACAGTGAGAACCTCAGGCTGTGACCGCAAATAAACTGAATGTTGTCAACACTCATTGTGTGACTAAGTCTCTGCCTGAAGCTCACAGCGGACGGGCACATTCTATACCTGCTCGCTGTCACTTAAGATGTAGCAGAGCCGGAATTGTCAGGAGACCTTTTGTGGATTACGTCGGACCTGGGTATTTTGGTAGTTAATAAAGGGGTTTTTTGTATTTTATTTCAAATAAAAGGATTGTTTTTCAATGTTTGTGTTTATTTCTTTTCACTTACAGATTAGTAAGTCTCATAGACGCCTCCTAGTGTTATGGTTGCTGTGGCACTGGAGACTATGTTCGGATTTCTTGCTACTGCACATGTGCGAGCACTGGAGACTATGTTCGGATTTCTTGCTACTGCACATGTGCAAGCACTGGAGACTAAGTCCTATCTTGGTTCCTGCATAGGAGTAGACGCTCTGTGCATGTCCCTTGTGGCACCTATTCTATCTAGGTGAGCGTTATCGGTAGGGTAACGCTCTTGTACCTTGCAGCTTATGCTGTGGTCCATATCCTCGCACCTTAGTGGAGCGGACATAGGCAGGTGCTTGCTGCACATGGTCTGACTGGGCCTTGTGGTTCTACTCTGAGGTGAGCGCTATCGGTAGGGTAGCGCTCCTGTACCTTTCAGCCGTACTGTTGTCCGTGTCCTCGCACCTTAGTGGAGCGGACATAGGTAGGTTAGGTGGTCGTTGCCTTCTAGGGTAACGCTCCACTACGCTGCCTCCTGCAGCAGTCCGTATCCTCGCACACTAGGGGAGCGGTCATAGGCAGGAGTTTCAAGCTAGCAGCCTTGCTGCTGTCCGTATCCTTGCACCACAAGTGGAGCGGACATAAGTAGGTGCCATATTGCACACACTACACCTAGTCTCTGTGACTGTTAACTGAGACAGATGCTTTCACGCTCACAGACTGTGAGACTTCTATGCACTTTTATGTTGTATTCCTCACTCTTTTGCATTTCCACTCCTATGTTATTCTAATAAGGTAGCCGCTGTGACAAACAGTATACGCCGCTATTGGTCTTGGTGACACTGTGACGCAACAGTGTCAGTACCGCTTTGGTGGTACAGGTTTCCCATATCCTCTGCCATACTCTGCAGCAGAGCTCTGCACGGTGGACCCTGACTGTCGGATAGCCTTCCATTCCATTATTATCCGACAGCCCCCGTAACACCTAGGGCTTAGTGGCAGCTGTGAGCTGCTATTAACCCCTTAATTACCCCGATTGCAACGATACCACGGCAATCGGGATGTGCCGGATAAGGTTCTAGGATTGTCACATCTAATGGATGCAACCATCCGGGGCGGCTGCAGGCTGCTATTTTTAAGCTGGGGGGGTCCAATAACCATGGGTCTCCCCAGCATGAGAATCCTAGCTCCCAGCTTTATCATGGCTGGGTATCAAAATTTGCTGCAAGTCTTTTGGAGTATGTCTCTATCAGCATTGCGCATACAGAAGATGCCATTTTTGTCACTGACTCTTTGCAAACTTGCTCTAGCTCAGTGAGATTGGATGGAGGTGTCTGTGAACAGAAATGTTTCAAGTCTTTCCACAGATTCCCAATGGGATTTAGGTCTCAACTTTGAATGGACCGTTCAAACACATGAATATGCTTTGATCTAAACCATTTCACTATAGCTCAGGTAGTATGTTTAGGATTGATTTCCTGTTGGAAAGTGAACCTATGCCACAGGTTTACGTCTTTTGCACTCTTTAACAGGTTTTCCTCCAGGACTGTCCTGTATTTAGCTCCATCCATCTTCCCATCAACTTGACCAGCTTCCCTGTCCCTGCTGAAAAAAAGCCTCCCAACTGTATGATGCCGCGACCACCATGTTTGACAGTTGTAATGGTGTTTTCAGGATTTTGTGCAGTCTCCGTCTTCTGTCACACAAAGGGTTTTGCATTTAGCCAAAAAAGTTTTATTGTGGTCTCATCTGACTAGAGAACCTTCTTCTACATGCTAGCTGTGTCCCTTATATACAACCCCAAGGCAAAAATTATGGAATCACCTAGCTCTTAGGATGTTCATTCAGTTGTTTACTTTTGTTTATAATAAGCAGATCCCAGACATGGCACAAAACTAAAGTCATTTCAAATGGCAACTTTCTGGCTTTAAGAAACATGAAAAAAAATCCCGAAAACATAATGTGCTAGCCAGTAATGGTTACTTTTCAAGACCAAACAGGGGGAAAAATTATGGAATCACCCTGTAAATTTTCATTCCCAAAACAAAAATCAACATCAAATAAGATCTGCTCGTTAGTCTGCATCTAAAAAGGAGTGATCACACCTTGGAGAGCTGTTGCACCAAGTGGACTGACATGAATCATGGCTCCAACACGAGAGATGTCAATTGAAACAAAGGAGAGTATTATGAAACTCTTAAAAGAGGGTAAATCATCACACAATGTTGCAAAAGATGTTGGTTGTTCACAGTCAGCTGTGTCTAAAATCTTGAGCAAATACAAACAACATGGGAAGGTTGTTATAGGCAAACATACTGGTAGACCAAGGAAGACATCAAAGCATCAAGACAGGAAACTTAAAGCAATATGTCTCCATAACAGGAAATACAAAACAAAACAAATGAGGAACGACAACAAAACAGATGAGGAACGAATGGGAGGAAACTGGAGTCAATGTCTTTGACTGAACTGTAAGAAACCGCCTAAAGTAAATGGGATTTACATACAAAAAAGCTAAACAATAAAAAGATGACTGCCTGAAGAGAACATGTAAATTTCCACAGTCATTGATGATATGGGGCTGCATGTCAGGTAAAGGCACTGGGGAGATGGCTGTCATTACATCTTCAATAAATGCTCAAGTTAACATTGAAATTTTGGACACTTTTCTTATTTCATGTTTGGGGATGATGACATATTTTATCAAGATCATAATGCATCCTGCCATAGAGCAAAAACTGTGAAAACATTCCTTGAAAGAAGACACATAAGGTCAATGACATGGCCTAAAAAAAAGTCTAGATCTCAATCCAATTGAAAATCTTTGGTGGAAGTTGAAGAAAATGGTCCATGACAAGGCTCCAACCTGCAAAGCTGATCTGGCAACAGCAATCAGAGAAAGTTGGAGCCAGATTGATGAAGAGTACTGTTTGTCACTCATTAAGTCCATGCCTAAGAGACTGAAAGCTGTTATTGAAGCCAGAGGTGGTGCAACGAAATACTAGGGATGTATTGGAGTGTTCTTTTGTTTGTTTGTTTTTCATGATTCCATAAGGTTTTCCTCATAATTGAGTGATTCCATAATTTTTCCCCCTGTTTGGTCTTGAAAAGTAACCATTACTGGCTAGCACATTATGTTTCCATGATTTTTTTTTAGTGTTTCTTAACCCCTTAACGACCGCGGGCCGTAAAATTACGTCCTAAATGACATAATGTTACTGCCCGCGGTCCTCCGGCGGCAGCATGCCGCGATCGGCACACATCTCAGCTGATTTTCACAGCCGAGATGTGTGCCTGCTAGGCACGAGCAGAATCATTATCTGCTCGTGCCGATTAACCCCTTATATGGCGCTGTCAATACATGACAGCGCCATTATAAGCGCGATTGCGGTAATATTTTCCTTACCGCCCGATACTGGAAGTCACGTGACGCAATCACGTGACTCCCGATAGTTGTCATGGTAGCACAGGGTCATGTGATGACTCCTGTACTACACCTGACTTGGTTTCACTTTCGCTGTGCCCGGGGCACAGCAAAAGAGAAAGACAGCGTATCTGCTGTTTACAGCCTTGCAGCTGTGATCAGCAGATACTGCAGAGCTATCGGAATGCTGATCGCAATAGCCCCCTAGGGGGACTAGTAAAATAAAAAAAAAAGTTAAAAAATAAGTTTTAAAAAATTAAAAAAAAAACAAAAAAACCTAAAAGTTCAAATCACCCCCCATTCGCCCCATTGAAAATTAAAGGGTTAAAAAAATAAAAAATATACACACATTTGGTATCGCCGCGTTCAGAAACGCCCGATCTATCAAAATATAAAATCAATTAATCTGATCAGTAAACGGCGTAGCGGCAAAAAAATTCCAAACGCCAAAACGACTTTTTTTGTCGCCACAACTTTTGCGCAAAATGCAATAAGAGGCGATCAAAACGTAGCATCTGCGCAAAAATGGTACCGTTAAAAACGTCAGCTCGAGACGCAAAAAATAAGCCGTCATTGAGCCTAAGATCCCGAAAAATGAGAACGCTACGGGTCACGGAATATGGCGTAAAATGTGCGCCACTTTTTTCGGACAAACTTCCGATTTTTTTTTAACCCCTTATATAAAAGTAAACCTATACATGTTTGGTGTCTACGAACTCGCACTGACCTGAGGCATCACACCCACACATCAGTTTTACCATATAGTGAACACAGTGAATAAAATATCTCAAAAACCATAGTGCTATCGCACTTTTTTTGCAATTTTTCAGCATTTGGAATTTTTTTGCCATTTTCTAGTACACAATATGGTAAAACTGATGGTTTCATTTAAAAGTACAGCTCGTTCCGCAAAAAATGAGCCCTCACATGACCATATTGACTGAAAAATAAAAAAGTTACGTCTCTCAAAAAAAGAATGGCGAAAAAAAAAACGGAAAGCGAAAAATCGGCCGGTCGTGAAGGGGTTAAAGCCAGAAAGTTGACAATTGAAATTACTTTAGTTTGGTGCCGTCTGTGATCTGCTTTTTTAAACAAAAGTAAACAAATGAATGAACATCCTCTGAGACAGGTGATTCCATAATTTTTGCCACGCGTTGTAGTTATTTGCAAACAGGACTTCTTATGGCTTTCTTAAAAAACTATCTTTCTTGCCACCTTTCCATAAAGGCCAGATTTGTGGAGTATACGACTTAGGCTATGTGCGCACGTTGCATACTGTCCCTGCAGAAATTTCTGCAGCGATTTGAACAGCACACGTGCGCTTCAAATCGCTGCAGAAACAGTCCGTAATGAAAAAAAAAAGCTGATTCCATGCGCTCTGACTGCAGCCCCTCCCATAGACAGGGCGGGGGAGACAGGCAAAGCGCAGGAAAGAAGTGATATGTCACTTCTTAGAACGCGCGCTTCGGGCAGCAGCCGAAGCGCTGCACTCTAAGACGCCACGTGCGCACGGCTCCTGCATAATCTTCATAGATTATGCTGGGGACGCAGGACGCATGCAGTTACGCTGCGGTGCAGATCGCAGCATAACTGCATGCAATTACGCAACATGCGCACATAGCCTAATAGTTGTCAGGTGGATAGATTCTCCCACCTGAGCTGTGCAACTCTGCAGCTCCTCCAGAGTGACCATGTGCCTCTTGGGTGCTTCTTTAATTAGTACTCTCCTTGCTTCAGATGTCAGCTTAGGTAGATGGCCATGTCTTGTTAGGTTTGCAGTTGCTCAATACTCATTCCATTTTTTGATGATGATTGAATAGTGCTCTGTGAGAAGTTCAAAGCTTGGGCTATTTTTTTATAACCTAACTTTCCCTTTACTGTTCTCTACAACTTTATCCCTAACCTGACTGGTGTGTTTCTTGTTTTTCATGATGCTGTTTGACACCTAATGTTCTGAAACAAACCTCTGAGACCTTCACAAAACAGCTATAGTTATACTGAGGATAAATTAAACACAGGTGAACTTCATTTACTAATTATGTGACTTCTGGAGGCAATTGGTCACTTTTATTTAGGGGTATGAGACTATCAGGTGTTGAATACAAATGCATGTCACAAATTTCAGATTTATATATTTAAAATATTTAGAAAACCATGTATCATTTCATTTACACTTCACAAACTACCTTATTTTTAAGATTATAAGATGCACCGAATTATAAGACGCACCCCAAATTTAGAGTAAAGGCCGCTTTACACGCAACGACATCGCTAACGAGATGTCGTTGGGGTCACGGAATTCGTGACGCACATCAGGCCTCGGTAGCGACGTTGTTGCGTGTGAAATGCACGAACGACCATTAACGATCAAAATTACTTACCTAATCGTTGATCATTGACGCGTCGTTCCTTTCTCGATTATCGTTGCTGTTGCAGGACGCAGGTTGTTCGTCGTTCCTGCAGCAGCACACATCGTTACGTGTGACACCGCAGGAACGAGGAACAACCTCGTACCTGTGGCCGCCCGCACTGAGGAAGAAAAGAGGTGGGCGGGATGTTACGGCGGCTCATCTCCGCCCCTCCGCTTTTATTGGGCGGCCGCTTAGTGACGCCGCTGTGACACCGCACGAACCGCCCCCTTAGAAAGGAGGCGGTTCGCCGGCCACAGCGACGTCGATAGGCAGGTAAGTATGTGTGACGGGGACTAACGATGTTGTGCGCCTCGGGCAGCAATTTGTCTGTGACGCAAAACTGACGGGGGCGGGTACGCTCACTAGCGATAACGATAGCGATATCGCTGCGTATAAAGTGCCCTTTAGTAAATAGAAAAAAAAAAAATTATTTAAAAAGGGGGTTTTATAATCCTAAATCCGTTTTATAATCCGGGTAGAGCTGACCGGGTGGAGGGTACAGCAGTGGTGCAGCGGGTTCACAGAAGGCAGCTAAAGGACGGAGGTGGCGGAATGAAGGCCCACGGCTGGGAGGCGGGGTATACCAGCAATGTGGGGGCGCCAATGATTTCCGGGCAGTAGACAAGATGGGCTTCAGGAAAATTGCTGCGGAGGCAGTACACGCACACACTGGGATCTTGGAGAGCCAAGATGTCAATCTGCATGTACGCCGCTTCCGACGCAATGGAGTTCAGGAAAATGGCTGCGGAGGGGGTGCATGCGCAGATTGAGATTTCGGCGCATGCGCTACCTCCGCAGCCATTTTCCTGAAGCCTATCACATGGATTGCTCACAGATAAATGTCGCCCGCATCGCCGCAACACCCCCTTCTCCCAGCATTGCCCTACTAGTGCTGCCGACAACATCCTTCAGCTGTGATCCTGCCTCCTGTGACCCCACTCAACCACTGCGGCTCCCCACGATGAGCTAAATTATAAGACGCATCACCATTTTAGTGCATCTTATAATCCTAAAAATACGGTAATTGCTACTTTGGGATGGTATGTACTATAAAATCCCAATACACTACATTTAAGATTGTGGGTGTAATATGAAAAATGGGTCAGAATAATTTTTCACAGAACTGTATATTCAAAATAATATACATAACATGCATTTATACATAACATGTATGCATAACACATATACATACATAACATATATACTGACACACACATACAGTCATGCCGAAATTGTTGGCACTCTTGAAATTGTTCCAGAAAAAGTATTTCTCCCAGAAAATTATTGCAATTACTCATGCTTTGTCATACCTGTTTATTTCCTTAGTGTGTATTGGAACATAAAAAAAAAAAAAACAACAACAACTGAGAAAAAAGGCAAATTAGATCTAATTTCACACAAAACTTCAAACATGGGGCAGACAAAATTGTTGTCACCCTCAACTTAATATTTGGTTGCACAGCCTTTGGAATAGATAGCTGCAATCAATCTCTTCCTATAACCATTTACAAGCTTGTTACATCGCTCAGCTGGAATTTTGGACTCTTCTTTTGCAAATTGCTCCAGGTCTCATATTGAAGGCGCCTTCTCCCAACAGCAATTTCAAGTTCTATCCACAGGTCTTCAATGTGATTTAGAGCTAGATTCATTGGTGCCACTTCAGAACTCTCCAGCGCTTTGTTTCCATCCTTTTCTGAGTGCTTCTTGAAGTATGTTTGGGGTCATTGCCCTGCTGAGCTAGGACGCAAACCCAGCTTTCTTACACTGAGCACTACATTGCAACCAAACATCCTTAGGTAATCTTCAGATTTTATGATGCCTTGCACGGTGTCAAGGCAGCCAGTGCTACTGGCAGCAAGACAACCCCAAAACATCATTCTACCTCCACCATATTTGATTGTAGGTACTGTGTTTCTTTGTAGGCCTCATTCTATTTTCGGTAAACATCAGAATGAGCAATGGGGTTTTGTGTTTAAATCCCACCAAGAACAACATCTGCAAGGAGTTTGTATGTTCTCCCCATGTTTGCATGTGATTCCTCCAGGTTCTTTGGTTTCCACTTAAGGCTACTTTACACACTGCGATATCGGTCCCGATATCGCTAGTGTGGGTACCCGCCCCCATCTGTTGCGCGACACAGGCAAATCGCTGCCCGTGCCGCACAACATCGCCCAGACCCGTGACACATACATACCTGTCCGGCGACGTCGCTGTGACGGGCGAACCGCCTCCTTTCTAAGGGGGCAGTCCGTGCGGCGTCACACGACGTCACTGAACCGCCGCCCAATAGCAGCGGAGGGGCGGAGCTGAGCGGGACATAACATCCCACCCACCTCCTTCCTTCCTCATAGCGGCCGGGAGGCAGGTAAGGGGAGCTTCCTCGTTCCTGCGGCGTCACACGCAGCGATGTGTGCTGCCGCAGGAACGAGGAACAACCTCGTTACTACTGCAGTAACGAGATTTGAGAATGGACCCCCATGTCGCCGATTAGCGATTTTGCACGTTTTTGCAACGATGCAAAATCGCTTATCGGTGTCACACGCAACGGCATCGCTAATGCGGCCGGATGTGCGTCACGAATTCCGTGACCCCAACGACTCCGCATTAGCGATGTCGCAGCGTGTAAAGCCCGCTTAACACTCCAAAGACATACAGATACGAAATGTAATTTGTGAGCCCAAATGGGGACAGTGTTGATCATGTCTGTAAAGCGCTATGAAATTAATAGCACCATATAAGTGAGTAAAATAAATAAATGATGTGCTTTATCAAAAAGCTTTATCTTACTTTCATCTGTTCATAAGACACTTTCCCAGAAGGATTTTGGCTTACAAATATTTTGGCAAACTGCAGTCCAGCTTTTTTAGGTCTCTGCATCAGCAGTGGCGTCCTTGTTGGTCTCCATCCATAGTGTTCATTCCATTCAAATGTTGACGCATGGTTCCTTCTAAGGCCCTGTGCGCACTTACCGGATTTTGCCGCGGATTTTCCGCGGATTTGCTGCATGTTTCGCTGCAGAAAATGTTCATAACATCTCTGCAGTGAATCACCAGCAAATCCTATGGAGAAAAAAAATCCTGTGCGCACTGGGCGGAATTTGACAGATGCATGTTTTGCTGCGGAAATCCCGCAGCAAAAACAAGTGCATATCACTTCTTTTCCGCACATCGCTGCGGGATTTCACTCCATTGACTCAATGTTAATCATGAAATCCCGCAGGGAATAACGCAGGCAGCAAATTCTGTGCGGTTCACTGCGTTTTCCTGCGTTATTCCCTGCGGTATTTCGCGGTTTACCTCCGGTAATGTACATCGCTTGTCTGCGGTTTTGCAGGGAAGTGATGTCATTACAGGAAGAGGAAGCAAAGCAGAGAGTAAACACAAACACATCACACTCACACACAGACATCACAGACATAGATCACAGCATGCGGTTTTCGGGTGCGGTTTCCGGCGGTTTTTTACCGCGGGTGCGGTAATCTTTGAGAGCATGCGGAATTTTCTCAAGAAAATTCCATTTCCCAGTGCGCACATAGCCTATCACTTATTCACCCTGAGCCTGCAGGACAGCTTTAATATCTTGGGAACTTGATTGAGGATGCTTATGCATCATGTGGACTATCCTGCGTTGCAACTTTTCATCAATGTTTCTTTGCCGTTCATGTCCAGGGAGATTAACTACAGTGCCATGGGTTGTAAACTTCTTGTTATGTTGTGAATCATGGATAAAGGAAAATCAAGATCTCTGGAGATGGACATGTAACCTTGAGATTGTTGATATTATTCAACAATTTTGGTTCTCAAATCCTCAGACAGTTCTCTTCGCCTCTTTCTGTTCTCCATGCTTACTGTGGCACACACAATGCAAAGATTGAGTCAACTTGTACCTTTTTTATCTGGTTTCAGGTGTGATTTTCATATTGCCCACACCTGTTACTTGCTAGAGGTGAGTTTATATGAGCATTACATGCTTGAAACAAAGTTGTTTACCCACAATCTTGGAAAGGTGCCAACAATTTTGTCCGGCCCAGTTGTGTGAAATTATGTCCAATTTGCCATTATTTTTTTTTTTTGGGTATTGTTCCAATACAACCAAAGGAAATAAACATGTGTATAACAAAACGTGCATTTTAAATAATTTTCTGGGAAGAATACATCATTTTCTGCAACAATCTCAATGGTGCCAATACATATTCATATAACATATACAGTGGGTGAAATAAATATAGAACATGTCACCAATTTTCTAAGTAAATATATTTCTAAAGGTGCTACTGACATGAATTTCTCACCAGATGTCACTAACAACTCATCCAATCCTCACAGGCAAAGAAATCAAACCATATATATATCAATAAAGTAACTTATGTGTAATTATGAGAAATAACACAGGGAAAAACTAATGAACACATGAAGAAAGAGAGGTGAAAAAGCCATTAAAAGTCATGACACTTGCTGAAAGTATCAGTAATTAGAAAGAAATTCTGCCACTTAGGGAAAAATAATATCAGCTGTTTCAGCTGATTATCTATAAAAAGATGCTTAATTAACAAGGTGCCACACAAGAAACATCTCATGATGTGTAAAACTAGTGAGCTGTCTTATGACATTTGCAACCTTATTGTTGCAAAAGATACTGATGGCATTAGTTGCAAAGAATTTCTAAACTACTGAAGGCTTTGAAGAGTGGTTGTGTGGAAGAATGGGCCAAAGTCAAGCCTGAGTAATGCATGCCACTAGTTTCTGTATACAAGAGGCGCCTTGAAACTGTCATCACCAACAATGACTTGTGTACAAAGTATTAAATAGATTTCAGTAAGCATGTTCAATACTTTTTCCCTCTGACACTTCTCATTTTTACACAAAACTTAACTTATGGACACCTATGGTTTGATTTATTTGCCTCTTTGTATTGGATGGAATGTTACTGACATCTGGTGAGAAATTCATGTCAATACCACTTTTAGAAATATATTTATTTATAAAATTGGTGACATGTTTAATATCTATTTTACCCGCTGTATATATACACAGTGTGCGGAATTATTAGGCAAGTTGTATGTTAGAGGATTTCTATTTATTATTGATCAGCAACTATGTTCTCAATCAACCCAAAAGACTCAAATATCAAAGCTTAATATATTTGGAAGTTGGAGTGGTATTTTTTTAGATTTCGCTATCTTAGGAGGATATCTGTTTGTGCAGGTAACTATTACTGTGCAGAATTATTAGGCAACTTAAAAAAAAAAATCTATTCCCATCTCACTTGTTTATTTTCACCAGGTAACCAATATAACTGCACAACATTTAGAAATAAACATTTCTGACATGCAAAAACAAAACGCAAAAAAATTAGTGACTAATATAGCCACCTTTCTTTATGATGACACTCAACAGCCTACCATCCATAGATTCTGTCAGTTGCTTGATCTGTTTACGATCAACATTACATGCAGCAGCCACCACAGCCTCCCAGACACTGCTCCGAGAGGTGTACTGTTTTCCCTCCCTGTAGATCTCACATTTTATGACGGACCACAGGTTCTCTATGGGGTTCAGATCAGGTAAACAAAGGGGGCCATGTAATTATTTTTTCATCTCTTAGACTTTTACTGGCCAGCCACGCTGAGGAGTAGTTGGATGCATGTGATGGAGCATTGTCCTGCATGAAAATCATGTTTTTCTTGAATGATACCAACTTCTTCTTGTACCACTGCTTGAAGAAGTTGTCTTCCAGAAACTGGCAGTAGGTCTGGGAGTTGAGCTTCACTCCATCCTCAACCCGAAAAGGTCCCACAAGTTCATCTTTGATTATACCAGCCCATACCAGTACCCCACCTCCACCCTGCTGGCGTCGGAGTGGAGCTCTCTCCGCTTTACTGATCCACCTCTGGCCCATCCATCTGGCCCATCAAGAGTCACTCTCATTTCATCAGTCCATCAAACCTTTCAAAAATCCGTCTTAAGATATTTCTTAGCCCAGTCTTGACGTTTTATCTTATGTTTCTTGTTCAGAGGTGGTGGTTTTTCAGCCTTCCTTACCTTGGCCATGTCCCTGAGTATGGCACACCTTGTGCTTTTTGATACTCCAGTAACGTTGCAGCTCTGAATATGGCAAAACTGGTGGCAAATGGCATCTTGGCAGCTTCACGCTTGATTTTCCTCAATTCATGGGCAGTTATTTTGCGCTTTTTTGCCCAACACGGTTCTTGTGACCCTGTTGGCTATTTGCCATGAAACGCTTGATTGTTCGGTGATCACGCTTCAAAAGTTTGGCAATTTAACGACTGCTGCATCCCTCTGCAAGACATCTCACAATTTTGGACTTTTCAGCGCCCGTCAAATCTCTCTTCTGACCCATTTTGCCAAAGGAAAGGAAGTTGCCTAATAATTAAGCACACCTTATATAGGGTGTTGATCAAAACACTCATTTGCCTAATAATTCTGCACACGGTGTACATCACACAAATATACACATAACATAACACAGCTTTCTGTTCTGTTTTTGTCTGTGTATTCACTGTATAACGTAAACCTGTGAATCTGTCATAAATATTACTGTATCACACATTTTCTCCCCATTGTCAAATTGTCAGTTAAAAATGGGAACACGCAGAGGCTGAAAATAGTATAGATTTTAAGGGATATTCCAATAATGAGCATTTCCTCTCACTGAGCGTACCAATCCATACAAGACCTTCCCAACACAGTGGCGCCGAGTTCAGACCTTAAGTATAAGTAGTAACTGTTCAAGGCTGGAATGCCCCTTTAAGGCTATGTGCGCACTGAGCGCTTCTTCACGGCATTTTTGCGTATTTTTCGCGTGCGTTTTTGGGCTCAAATCTGCATGACTTTGCTTCCCCAGCAAAGTCTAGGAGTTTTCTTTTTTGCTGTCCGCACACAACTTTTTTTTTTAGCTCTGTTTTTGAGCTAAAATAAAATGGACATGTCAATTCTTTCCTGCAATTTACTGCGTTTATTATTCATTAGAAAAACGCAGAAAAATGCAGCCAAAAACGCACCAAAATGCGGTAAAAACGCATTCGTTTTTTACTGATGCGTTTTTGCCGTGGGTGCGTTTTTTTGCGTTTTTGCGGCCAAAAACACACGAAAACGCAGCGTCAAAAAAAAACGCTGTGTGCGCACATAGCCTACATGCTCTCACAACTGAGAGTTTGGTACAATAGTTTCTAGTCTAGACAGTTTTGTGTAAGGGCCACAATACAAATTCGATTTTAGTTGCTGGTAATAAACAGACGTAAGGCCGCTTTACACGCAGCAACATCGCTGACGCGATGTCGTTGGGTCACGGAATTCGTGACGCACATTCGGCCTCGTTAGCGACGTCGTTGCATGTGAAACGTACGAGCGACCGCTAACGAACAAAAATACTCACCTTATCGTTGATCATTGACACGGTGCTCTATTCCCGAATATCGTTGCTGTTGCAGGACGCAGGTTGTTCGTCGTTCCTGCGGCAGCACACATCGCTATGTGTGACACCGCAGGACGAAGGAACATCACTGTCCCTGCGGCCGCCAGCAATGAGGAAGGAAGGAGGTGGGCGGGATGTTCGGCCCGCTCATCTCCGCCCCTCCGCTTCTATTGGGCGGCCGCTTAGTGACGCCGAACAAACCGCCCCCTTAGAAAGGAGGCGGTTCACCAGCAACAGCGACAGCACTAGGCAGGTAAGTAGTGTGATAGGTGTAAGCAACGTTGTGCGCCACGGGCAGCGATTTGCCCGTGACGCACAAACGACGGGGGCGGGTGCGCTCGCTAGCGATATCGCAGCGTGTAAAGCGGCCTTAAGACATTCACTCATCAATAGAAGTGTAACCAATGAACAATTGCTCTGAAGAAATGACCATCACAAGTTGTTCATGGTTGAAATTTTCGGGGGTAACATCAGTAACGATGACTGTCTACTAATCAATGACAGTCCGTAAAAGACCAGCACATGGGGAGTGTTGTGCGGATGCTAATCAACATTGAGATGAACATTCGTTTATTGCCTCCTCGTTGGGTTTGGAAAACCACTTTATTTTAAGTGACGTCACATCCGGGAAACCATTGGGCTAACCTTGCAAGGTCTAATTGTTCATGTATGGTCAAATTGATAAACCTTAACAGTAGCATTATATTAAAATCATCAACTAAAATCTAATATGTATAGGGGCTCTAAGTTATCATTGATACATTATAAAAATCTAGGAAGTGACTGGCTCCTTAATTTATAGGACATAGTCAGACACTTCTATCCCTAAAGATAGCATGTTTAATAACAAAATATCAACCATAACTCAAGTCCAGGGCTGCCATGTCAAAACTATGAGCCATTCTGTGTTTAGGGTGGCAGTGGACCAAAAGAGATTTAATGTATCAGTTATGGTTCATTTCATTTTCTACTATATTTGCCACATCTGTCAGAGGAAAGGGGGATTTGGCGTGTTGAATCTCTATGCCTGATCCTTTTGTTTCCAGGGGCAGTGAACTGCCGATTGAGATAACTGGCAGTGGTTTACTTAACGCTTCTCTTTCAGAACACATCCAAACCAGGAGGGAAAACTTTCAGAGAGCAACCATTCAGCGATTCAATGGGTATGTCAGCTTTAGAGAGGTGGTTATCCAGATAGGACAACCTTTTCATCATAGAAGAGTTGCTTGATTTCGGCAGGTCACAAAGGTCTAAGGGTATGTGCCCACGATCAGGACCCGCTGCATCCTAAACACGGTGGGTTCTGACCTGCAGGACCACGTGTCTCATCCACAGGAGACCACAGCTGCTCGTGTCCATGATCAGGGCTCGGTCAGCTGCAGTCTCTCTTCTGTTCTCCCTGTGGAGAACACTCGCATATCCGCAAAGAATGGACATGCTGCAGCTCGGGAAGCCGCACCGCAGGTCAGTTTTCACTGCGGGAAAAACAAGCACAGTGAGTATGGGATTTCTAGTACTTGTACTGTATAACACTGTGTTTTGGACTCAGCGAAAACATGCTGCGCTCAAAATCCTGTGAACCCCGATTGTGGGCACACAGTCTAATAGATGTGAGCTAGATACATAGATAGGCAAGGACATGGAGATGGAGGGACAAACACATATTAATAGAAGATGGATAGATAGAAAGATGGACAGATAAAAGACAGTTAAAAATATGGAGATGTTGAGAAAGGTAGATAGTAGATAAAAGATAGGTAAACCTAGACTATACTTGCAAAATGATGGTAGATAGTGCCAAAATTGGCCAATTAGTTTGTGCAACAGCATGCCGTAACTTTCTTTATTGGGACCCTAAACTTTTTTTTTCACCTAGGCCAAAAGTCTACATATTTACAGAGCAGGTAGGATCCAAAACTAATTGAAAATGGACCTAGACAGAAGGGAGTAGTGCTCAGTCAGATATGGAGGCTGTCACCACCTCTTAATGTAGACAGATAAGTAGATAGATAGATAGATAGATAGATAGATAGATAGATAGATAAAAGCTGAAGAAGCACCATAGTTTCATAGTTTCATAGTTTTTAAGGTTGAAGGGAGACTCTAAGTCCATCTAGTTCAACCCGTAGCAGGGTGCCAAATTAAATGGCATCAATCAGATGTGTCTCATTAGTCTTACAAGGTCTCAGGTGTGAATAGGGAGCAGGTGTGTTAAATTTGGTTAATTCACTCACACACTCCTAATACTGGTCACTGGAAGTTCAACATGGCTCCTCATGGTAAAGAATTCTCTCAGAATCTGGAAAAAAAGAATTGTTGCTCTACATAAAGATGGCCCAGGCTATAAGGCAACACCCTGAAACCGAGCTGCAGCACAGTGGCCAAGACCATACAGTGTTTAGCAAGACAGGTTCCAATCAGAACAGTTCTCGCCATGGGCAACCAAAGAAGGTGAATACATGTGCTCAGCGTCATATCCAGAGGTTGTCTTTTCAAAATAGACGTATGAGTGCTGCCAGCATTGCTGCAGACGTTAAAGGGGTGGGGGGGTCAGCCTGTCAGTGTTCAGGCCATATGCCACACACTGCATCCCATTGGTCTGCATGGCTGTCATCCCTTAAGAAAGCCTCTTCTAAAGATGATGCACAAGAAAGTCCACAAACGATTTCCAGAAGAAAAGCAGACTAAGGACATGGATTACTGGAACCATGTTCTGTGGTCTGATGACACTACAATAAACTTATTTGGCTCAGATGGTGTCAAGCGTGTGTAGCAGCAACCAGGTGAGGAGTACAAAGAAAAGTGTGTCTTGCCTACAGTCAAGCATTGTGGTGAGAGTGTCATAGTTTGGGGCTGCATGAGTGCTGCCGGCTGAGGGGAGTTATAGTTCAGTGGGGGAACCATGAATACAGGCATGTACTGCGACATACTGAAGCACAGCATCATCCCCTTCTTTGGAAACTTGCCTGCAGGGCAGTATTCCAACATGATAACGACCCCAAACATACCACCAACACCTCCACTGCCTTGCTAAAGACACTGAGGATAAAGGTACTGGACTAGCCAAGCATGTCTCCAGACCTAAACCCTATTGAGCATCTGTGGGGCATCCTTAAATGGAAGGTGGAAGAGTGCAAGTTCTAACATCCACCAGCCCGTGATGTCGCCATAGAGGATGGAAGAGAATTAGGTGAAGTTCTAGTGAACTTCATGCCCAAGAGAGTTAAGGCAGTGCTTGAAAATAATGGTGGTCACACAAAATATTAACACTTTGTGCACAATTTGTCCATTTTAACTTAGAGGTGTACTCACTTTTGTTGCCAGCGGTTTAGACATTAATGGCTGTGTGTTGAGTTATGTACAGGGCACCAAATTTACACTGTTATACAAGCTGTACACTGACTACTTTACATTGTAAAGATATACTATTTACAAAAATTGTATGGGTGTACTCACTTTTATGATATACTGTAATATCAAAATGGCAGAAGTCCAAAATTCAGAATAATGGAACAAGTTGACCCATTATTGTGCCATGTGGTTATAGCAACACTTAAGATCCTAAAACATTTCTTTAACCACATGGGTCGATGAAGGCGCAATTTCTCTATTATTCAGAATATTGGAATGCTGACGTTTTGATAAGATCGATAGACAGACAGACAGACAGACAGACAGACAGACAGATAGATAGATAGATAGATAGATAGATAGATAGATAGATAGATAGATAGATAGATACATAGATAGATAGATACACTGTGTGCAGAATTATTAGGCAAATGAGTATTTTGATCACATGATTTTTATACATGTTGTCCTACTCCAAGCTGTATAGTCTTGAGAGCCAACTACCAATTAAGTAAATCAGGTCAGGTAATGTGCATCTCTGTAATGAGGAAGGGTGTGGTGTAATGACATCAACACCCTATATAAGGTGTGCTTAATTATTAGGCAACTTCCTTTCCTTTGACAAAATGAGTCAGAAGAGAGATTTGACGGGCGCTGAAAAGTCCAAATTGTGAGATGTCTTGCAGAGGGATGCAGCAGTCATTAAATTGCCAAACTTTTGAAGCGTGGTCACCGAACAATCAAGCGTTTCATGGTAAATAGCCAACAGGGTCGCAAGAAGCGTGTTAGGCAAAAAAGGCGCAAAATAACTGCCCATGAATTGAGGAAAATCAAGCGTGAAGCTGCCAAGATGCCATTTGCCACCAGTTTGGCCATATTTCAGAGCTGCAACGTTACTGGAGTATCAAAAAGCCCAAGGTGTGCCATACTCAGGGACATGGCCAAGGTAAGGAAGGCTGAAAAACGACCACCTTTGAACAAGAAACATAAGATAAAATGCCAAGACTGGGCCAAGAAATATCTTAAGATGGATTTTTCAAAGGTTTTATGGACTGATGAAATGAGAGTGACTCTTGATTGGCCAGATGGATGGGCCAGAGGCTGGATCAGTAAAAGGCAGAGAGCTCCACTCTGACTCAGACGCCAGCAAGGTGGAGGTGGGGTACTGGTATGGGCTGATATTATCAAAGATGAACTTCTGGGACCTTTTCGGGTTGAGGATTGAGTGAAGCTCAACTCCCAGACCTACTGCCAGTTTCTGGAAGACAACTTCTTCAAGCAGTGGTACAGGAAGAAGTTGGTATCGTTCAAGAAAAACATGATTTCCATGCAGGACAATGCTCCATCACATGCATCCAACTACTCCACAGCGTGGCTGGCCAGTAAAGGTCTAAAGATGAAAAAATAATGACATGGCCCCTTTGTTTACCTGATCTGAACCCCATAGAGAACCTGTGGTCTGTCATAAAATGTAAGATCTACAGGGAGGGAAAACAGTACACCTCTCGGAACAGTGTCTGGAGGCTGTGGTGGCTGCTGCACGCAATGTTGATCATAAACAGATGAAGCAACTGACAGAATCTATAGATGGTAGGCTGCTGAGTGTCATCATAAAGAAAGGTGGCTATATTGGTCACTAATTTTTGGGGGTTTTGTTATTGCATGTCAGAAATGTATATTTCTAAATTTTGTGCAGTTATTCTGGTTTACCTGGTGAAAATAAACACGTGAGATGGGAATATATTTGGTTTTTATTAAGTTGTCTAATAATTCTTCACAGTAATAGTTACCTGCACAAACAGATATCCTCCTAAGATAGCCAAATCTAAAAAAAAACACACTCCAACTTCCAAAAATATTAAGCTTTGATATTTATGAGTCTTTTGGGTTGATTGAGAACATAGTTGTTGATCAATAATAAAAAAAATTCTCTAAAATACAACTTGCCTAATAATTCTGCACTCGGTGTAGAACAAGCTATCACGGAGTATGTAATGACAGGCCAGAGGCCACTAGGCTGGTCCTCAGACTTGGGACCCTGCGCTGTACCTTATCTCAGAGGTAGGCTTGATCGTAGATAGATAGATAGATAGATAGATAGATAGATAGATAGATAGATAGATAGATAGATATTTTGGAAATATCAAGAATGTTCTTTACAAAAACATAACAACTTCTGCAGTTTGTGAACTGTGTTTGAGCTTCTTCATCCAATTTCTATGAGACGCGAGAGCCAAGCGTTCACTGTACCAATCATTCACTGTGTCAGATCTTCGATCCCGCCATGAATAAGAGGCAACATTTGCCCTGTCTATATATTAATAGATCATCGTGTCAGTAGAGCTCTGCCAATATATCCGATCAATTTATATCTAAATGTATCAATGCATTGATAACCCTGTAGTAATTGAGCGTGTCCCCGTGCCAGTGCCCCGTCATTACCCCCTGCCATTATATCAGATCTGCTTACACATCAATACATCAGTGCATGGAGAGACTGTCTGCATAATATATATGGACATTTCAATATGCCAATGCCATGTTAACAAACGCCGGGCAATTACTGTATTGAGTTAGTGATGGTTAGCCCTATAATAGAGTGTGCCATATTATATCTGCCATGACAGTTCTATCTGGATATATCACTATACTCAGAGTCAGCCCCAACACGTCCGAGGAATCTGCCTCAATATTACTATGTGTGTACAGAGACTTAGATCATCGTCTATTGTGCCAATAACTCTTCACCCCCAGTCATTTTACCCGGTGAATATTGCTTGTGCCAGTGTCTTGTCTTTCCCCTGCCGGTATATCATCACTGTATGGATAGACCTGTAGTCTTGGAGTACACCACCCTGCCAGTGTCCTGTCTTTCCCCTGCCGGTATATCATCACTGTATGGATAGACCTGTATTCGAGGAGTACACCACCCTGCCAGTGTCTTGTCTTTTCCCCTGCCGGTATATCATCACTGTATGGATAGACCTGTATTCGAGGAGTACACCACCCTGCCAGTGTCTTGTCTTTCCCCCTGCCGGTATATCATCACTGTATGGATAGACCTGTATTCGAGGAGTACACCACCCTGCCAGTGTCTTGTCATTACCCACTGCCATTATTTCACACGGTGATATATTCCTGTGCCCACACCTCACCAGACCTAGAATATGTGAGCATGGCGCTGTGCTGGCATCTAGTCAGAAGCCCTGACATCAGAGCAGGGTAGTTTAGAAATCTCAGACTATAATCTATGAGAATTAGCACCGTGCCAATAGATCAGTGTCGTTAAGATATCAGTGCGTGGACCTGTAATATGGTAACATGTTATACAGCCGGGGTCACGCTGCCGCCCTGGGCAATACTATCAGTGTATACCATACAGACATATATTACCAGACCCTTCACATTACAGGGGGCTGTGTATTACCAAACCCCCAGGGTATTATATCAGGATCATCTTATCACCCACTGCCATTATATCAGTGTCACTTATACGCGGCTAGATCAGAGCAAGGACTGACCTGTGAAAATCTATCTAATGGACATAGAAGGATACAGCCAGTGTCATGCACTATCCATCCCATAGACACACAGCCAGCGTCATGCAGCATCTATTCCTCCATCCATCCCATAGACATGCAGCCTGTGTCCTGCACCCCCTGTCATTCTTGCAGCTCACACATGCCTGTATCCATATCCCAGTCCTGCACTATGATATGACCTGTGAGTGACAATACCCTGCAGCCCACCTGAGTACAGTAGTCACTGACTATACCCTGCAGCCCCCCTGGGTACAGCAGTCACTGACAAGACCCTGGAGTCCCCCTGGGTACAGTAGTCACTGACAGTTCTCTGCAGCCCCCCTGGGTACAGCAGTGACTGACTATATCATGGAGCCCCCCTGGGTGCAGCAGTCACTGACTATACCCTGGAGCCCACCTGGGTGCAGCAGTCACTGACAATACCATGGAGCCCCCCTGGGTACAGCAGTGACTGACTATACCCTGTAGCCCCCTGGGTACAGTAGTCACTGACTATACCCTGCAGCCCCCCTGGGTACAGTAGTCACTGACTATACCCTGGAGCCCCCCTGGGTACAGTAGTCACTGACAATACCATGGAGCCCCCCTGGGAACAGCAGTGACTGACTATAGCCTGCAGCCCCCCTGGGTGCAGCAGTCACTGACCTGACAATACTCTGCAGCCCCCCTGGGTACAGCAGTGACTGACCTGACAATACTCTGCAGCCCCCTGGGTGCAGCAGTCACTGACCTGACAATACTCTGCAGCCCCCTGGGTGCAGCAGTCACTGACAATACCATGGAGCCCCCTGGGTGCAGCAGTCACTGACAATACCATGGAGCCCCCTGGGTGCAGCAGTCACTGACAATACCATGGAGCCCCCTGGGTGCAGCAGTCATTGACAATACCATGCAGCCCCCTTGCTACAGCAGGACTCCACATCTCCTCTCATGCCTGTGCCCCATGTGATTTACAGCCACTGGCACATTTCTAGTATGCAGCAGCCATTTATCCTGGCAAGCCTGGTAGTGCACCTTTCCCAGTCAGGGTTGTCAGCAGGCACCATCACCCTCCAGACGTAATTTCGGGGCAGATTCAGCCCCCCTCCCCTCTTTTCCATGAGCAGCCCCCAATCTCAGCACTCACCTCCAGCAGCCACCACCAGCAGCAGCAGCAGGATGCATCCAGCCCAGTGCAATCCCCAGAGCAGAGACAGCGCCATGTAGTGATCAGGGTCCCCCCACTGCTCCTCCTGCCAGGCTGCCTGCTCCCCTCTCTCACCAGCCCGGGGATGCAGAGAGGGGCTCCCTCTCCCTCCAGTCAGACGCCATCTTGTACAAGTTTTCTCCTCTTTTTTTTTTTTAACCCCCTTTCTGTTTATTTAGGCAGCTGGTATCTGAGTGTCCTTCTGCTGCCATCTATTGGTTAGTGCTCCAGTCTGAGGACATCTCCACTGTCTCATTCTAACAAAGGGGTCACATGTTTGGGAGAAGCTGCTCCCCACCCCGTCACTAATCACACAGAGCTGGGGGGCAGAGAGGGGGGATTATTTATGTAAGGGCTCCAGACATCAGATGCCAGGCAACAAGGGGTTAATTCAGGTTATCACACAGAGCTCCATCACCATATGCATTATTCATCCATCCTATGGCTTCTGTCCTAGATGAAACCATTTTTGCTAAAAAATCAATAGTCGTTTTTCGACATCTGATCAGTCCACAAAACGATTATTAGCGAGAATGTTCTCATTTTAATTGATTGCGGCTGATGAGGCACCATTCATTATTCTTCATGCGATACAGACAGTATTACATATGGGAGATGCACATAAGCAACAATATGGCAATATACATAGAGGGGGAAAGCTAGGGACAGGTCCAAAGGAGAAGATAAAGGCAATTAAAAAAGATTTGGGGTATAAAAGAGAATATGCAAAAAAAAAATACTGTAAAGACGCAACTTAGCATTCCTCTGTATAGTAGAATTCACACCCGGCAGATTTGTTGCCGAATGTTCTGTGAGTGTCGCATGGGACTTGCAGAAATCTGTGTGTTTACCACCAAATTATCCCATGAAGATCAATAGAAATGAATTTCAGCGTCCAAAATGTATGGCAAGTGTGAATATATGTACGTCTGCAGCGCTGACCAGTTTTACTGAACTGATCACAGAATTATCAATAGGGTGCGCCGTCAAAGTCTGATCAGTAGAGTCTGACCAGTATCGACATAGGATAGGTCATCAATGTCTGATTGGTCGGGATCTGACACCCCGCATCCCCACCGATCAGCTGTCCTCAGTGCCATTGTGAAGCCCCGCTAGTATGTGTCGGTGCAGTACCTTCAGGGACTCCACGTGGATGGGACAGTCTGGTCACAGGTAGGGAACCTTCTTTTAGGATTGTCGTGACGCCACTCTCAGTATTGCGGTCAGCGGGGACCGCCACTGCAGATTAAGGGATGCCTGGGGCTGATGGTGGGTGCAGTCAGTATATTAGCCCCCTGAGAGTGAGGCAAGCCCCAGGCCCCGGTGTATGTGTGTGGGACCACAGGTCGCAGAATGACTCAAACACAGTCCAAGAAGTCTTTCAACGTGTTTACTCACTGTTTGGAGGTCACGGTGAGATGCCCGGGCGACACTGTGATAACCAGGTGGAACCAGGAACTCCAGGAGGCCGTTCTGAGGGTAGCTGTCCACTCGCCTTCCTTGCACTCTTTCTGTTTTAGGAGGATCCTTTGCTTGAAGCGTGGTAGGACCCCTCCAGGGAAGCTGTTACCACCCTGCTCCCCTCTCTCTGGCTCGTCTGCCGGCAGCGTGGCCTTGGTGGGATGGCTTCTGGCCCTGTCCCCTTATGGGCCCGGAGATTGCTGCTTGGCTCAAGCGCTGTGTAGTCGTGGTGAGGGCATGAAGTACCCCCTCCACCTGTAGGTTAAGCAGCTCTGGATGATCTGCTGCCTGTACTGGGGATCTAGTTCCCCTTGTGTGCTCGGATACCGGGATCTCCGTACTCAGCCACCCTTCTCTCTGGATGATTTTCAGGCCGACCCACGGTACCCTTTTCTCCCCCGCTTTCAGCTACTGCACTCCTCAGGACCTGTCTCACACTCTAGAGCTCCTCTGCCCTGCTTCCTCACACTTCAACTTCTTCCTCCAGACTCTCCTCTTCCTCTCTCTCTCTGCCCTGCTTCCTAGCAACCAGCCCCTGAACACACCCCTAGCTGGGAATTGAAAGTTAACCCCTTCTGGCTACCCAAGGGTCCCCTCTGGTGATGTGGGAGGCCTGATCACTATATGTTTGTGTGTGCACCTCATCCTGGCCTTTGGAGATTACCTGGAAGCATTGTCCCCGCATGGGTGCAATACTCTGTGGTGCCTGACCAGGTCAGGGGCGCCACATTCCCCCTTAGTTATCATCAGCACGTCCTCGGGCTGCAAAGACAAGAGAAAAAGGTAAATACAAACTTTTCCCACACAGGGGCAATCATTTACATTTAAACATACCAGGTACCATTCCACCACCAACCACCCACATGTCCGAACCCCACCCAAAAAACCTCCAGGAGGTAGGTCGCCGGTCCTTTTGGTGACCAGGGCTGGGCCATCACATTCCCCAGACCTTTCCTCCAATCTTCCTCTCCTGAGGAGAGTGGTGTAAGGTAGGCCCCATAAACAGGCGTACCCGCTTCCGAGTGTTGGAGGGCAGGCCCCATAAACAGGCGTGCCCCCTTGTTGGTGCAGAGCCATGCCCCTCAACAGGCAGACTCTGTGGTTGATACCAAGGAGGTAACTTTTTACAATGCAAAAGTTTGTGGTTAAAGCCAGTTCATAACCAGTGGTCCATTTTTTAAAGTGCACGTGAACTAGTGCAAAGAAAACATTTTAAAGAGGTCTCACAATAGTCCTTGTGGGCACATTTCACTTAAACGTTACTTAACTGTAAACAGGTTAAACATTACATTTCATACAGTCACTTTGAACTAAACTGTACTTTCTCTATAGCGTAATGGGAGCTGACCAAAGTTGCTGCGGGTTGATCTACGCAGTACTATACTGTCATCTGTCTGAGGTTGTGTCCTCCCACCCGATGTATGTGTCTCAATGTGAATAATGGGTGTACTGGGTATTGATACCAGTGCATGGTCTTCTGCTTCAGCTACATTTGGCTCTTCCAGGTTCTGAACAGGTTCTTCTGGTTCTCTTACTTCTCTAGATTGAGGGAATGTAATGACTGGAATAACTACTGCTCCATTGTATTGAGGCCAACTTGCTGGAAAATCTCCAAGTACAGTATGGATCATCTTTTCTTTTGGTTCTTGAACTGGCAAAGGGTTGGGAATTTCTTCAGGGGTTCTTAGTTGTTCAGGACATTTCTTTAGGCGATCTCTAGAAACGACAGCTGTTGTTTTTCCTCCATCTTTGCTGATAAGGCATGTCTTTTCATTGCTAAGCGTCGATGGTAACACAGTATAGGGTTCTTCTTCCCAGTGATTGTCAAGTTTATGACGTCTTCTCTTCCTTTTGAGAACTATATCTCCTGGCATCAAAGGAACAGCAGGTGCTTTTCGATTGTAGGCCTTTTCTTGTTTCTCACGCTGCTGAGTCAGGCTTCGCTCCACACACTCTTGTACTTTCTTGTATTGGGCTTGGCGGTTGGAATCCCAATCAGCACCTTGTAGATGGTCTTCAGGGGTCTCAACTCCCATTTCCAGATCTACTGGCAATCTCCCTGGTCTGGCCCTCATCAGGTATGCCGGTGTGCAGTTCGTGGAACTCACAGGGATGTTGTTATACATGTCCACTAGATCGGGCAGTTTTTCCGGCCACTGACTTCGTTCTTCTAGTGGGAGAGTCTTCAGAAGGTCGAGAATGATGTGGTTCATCTTCTCACACATGCCATTGGTCTGGGGATGGTAAGGCGTAGTACGGATCTTCTGGCAGCCGTATAGGTTACAAAACTCCTTAAACACTTCAGCTTCAAAGGCTGGTCCTTGGTCAGTGAGCACTTGATCTGGATAACCATGTGGTCGACAGAAGTGTGTTTGGAAAGCTTTGGCTGCAGTTTGACCTGTCAAGTCCTTGACTGGTACTACCACCAGGAATCTGGAGTAGTGGTCAACCATAGTGAGAGCGTAGTTGTAGCCTTGTCTGCTGGGTGCCAACTTTACATGGTCCAGGGCCACGATCTCCAAAGGCCGTTTAGTTTGGATTGGCTGGAGTGGTGCTCTCTGGCTGTGCTGGTCTTTTCTTCTAAGATTGCAGGGCCCGCAGTTTCGACACCACTTCTCTAGGGCAGATCTCATGCCCACCCAGTAGAATCTTACTTTAAGTAGGGCCTCCAGTTTCTTCCAACCAAAATGGCCTGCACCATTGTGATAGGCTTCTAGCACCATCCTCGTGTCCTTCTGTGGTACAATCACTTGCCACACCTTCTCATGCGTCCTCGGGTCAATGATGCTCCTGTAAAGTTTGTCTTGATAGATGAATAATCGACCCCTCTCCTTCCATAGGTACTGTGCCTCAGGTGGGGCTCCTTTGTCAAGGCTGGCGCCAGGCTGGCTGCTCAGTTTCTTTACCAAGCCTACCGCTGGATCATTTTCCTGGGTCTCCTTCCAGTTGTAGTGAGGTAGTGGGTTCAGGGTCACCTCTTGGCGGTTGGCACGCGACTGCCGACACTGTTTTGCTCCATGGCGATGGAACGCTGGCAGCTCAATCTCTTCAAGATCATCTTCATCTTCACCCTCGTCTGCTAGGTGAGGCATCCTGGACAGAGCATCTGCGTTGCCGTTCTTGCGGCCAGCTCGATACTTGACAGTAAAGTCATAATTCGCCAGTCGGGCTACCCAACGCTGCTCCATGGCACCCAATTTAGCAGTATCCAAGTGGGTCAGGGGGTTGTTGTCCGTGAAGACAGTGAATTTGGTGGCTGCCAGGTAGTGCTTGAACCGCTCTGTGATAGCCCATACCATGGCCAGGAACTCTAGCTTGAATGAGCTATAATTCTCTGGGTTTCTTTCAGTAGGCCTGAGCTTCCTGCTGGCGTAAGCAATCACACGCTCTTTGCCTTCCTGCACCTGTGAAAGCACTGCTCCCAGTCCCACATTACTGGCATCTGTATACAGTACAAATGGTAGACTGTAGTCAGGGTAGGCTAGGATCTCTTCACCCGTCAAGGCCCCTTTCATTTGTCTGAAGGAGTGTTCTTCTGCTTCTCCCCAGTGAAATGGCGGGCCGGAGGTCTTTCCTCTCTTCTTTGGGTGGCCTACCAGGAGCTCTTGCAAAGGCGCTGCCATTTTCGTGTAGCCCTTGATGAACCTTCTGTAGTAGCCTACCAGGCCAAGGAACTGACGTACCTCCCGGACGGTAGTAGGTGTGGGCCATTCCTGGATGACTGTGACCTTCTCTGGGTCCGGTGCTACTCCTTCTGCACTGACCACGTGACCTAGGTACTGGACCTTTGGCTTCAGTAAATGGCACTTGGATGGTTTCAGCTTCATTCCATATCGGGATAGCGCTTCAAAGACTTCAGCCAGGTGTTTCAGGTGGTCCTCGTAGGTCTTGGAGTACACGATGACATCATCCAGGTATAGCAGGACGGTTTCAAAGTTGAGGTGCCCTAGGCAGCATTCCATAAGCCTCTGGAAGGTCCCGGGGGCATTGCAGAGTCCAAATGGCATGCTGTTGAACTCACAGAGGCCCATTGGGGTGGTGAAGGCCGTCTTCTCCCGATCTTCTTCTGCTACAGATACTTGCCAGTAGCCACTAGTAAGATCTAGGGTAGAAAAGTAGTTAGAGGCTTTCAAGGCAGCGAGGGATTCCTCTATCCTTGGCAAAGGGTAGGCATCCTTGTGTGTTATCTGATTTATCCGTCTGTAATCCACACACATCCTCATCGTGCCATCCTTCTTTCTTACCAGGACCAGGGGAGCCGCCCAGGGGCTACAACTGTCCCTTATGACGCCTGCCTCCTTCATGTCCTTCAGCATGTCCTTTGTGCGCTGGTAATGGGCTGGTGGAATAGGCCTATGTCTTTCCTTAAGGGGAGGATGACTGCCTGTGGGTATGTGATGTTGCACCCCTTTGATCCTACCAAAGTCTAGTGGGTTCTTACTAAAGACCTGCTCGTATTCCTGCACGACCCTGTAAACCCCATGTTTCTGGTAGTCGGGTGTAGAGTCAGTCCCCACGTGTAGTTTCTGGCACCAATCCTCTAACTGCTTTTGGGAGGTCTCGCCCTCTTTTGAGTCAGCTTGTGTCAGGGGACCTACAGGTGTTATGGCGTCATCTGAGCATGTAAACAGTTTGGCTATGGTAGCGTACCTTGGTAGTCTGGCTTCCTCCTCCCCACAGTTCAACACTCGTACAGGCACTCGTCCCTTGTGTACATCAACTACCCCCCTGGCTGTCAGAATCGTGGGCCAGTGGTCTGAATGAGTGGGCTCTAGTACAGCCTGGTAATCTTGTCCTCTGAGACCTACCGCTGCTCTACACCACATCATCATTTCACTCCGTGGGGGTATCACAATGGGGTTTGCATCCATCACCCGTACACTACCAATCTCACCGCCAGTCTGTTTTACCTGTTGCTTCCTCAGAATGATTCGGATCTCCTTTTGCAAGGCTCTTTGCGACCTGCCCTCAGCACCTTCAACAATCTGGTGAAGCAACAACAACACTTCCCCTAGGCAATTTTCTATGACATTAGTGCCTAAAATCATTTGCGGGTTCCTTTCTCTAATATCAGTGTCCACAACAATCAGTCCTTGTCCCTTCATTTCCTGCCTTCCCACCTTTATGGTTACCTCTTTGACCCCGATCTGGTCTATAGGTTGTCCGTTGGCAGCATAGATGGTGAGGGAGGGGTCCGGTGGTCGGAGATCGTCGTCCGACCAAAACCTACGATAAAGGACATACGGGATCGTGGTGACCTGAGAGCCGGTGTCCAATAATGCCGGGGTAGGGATCCCGTCCAGGACGATGGACAGGACAGGACGTCCACCCACGTACTGATCACAGCAGCGACTTGGGCCTGATCTTCTTAATCCTGAGGACTGGCCCCCGGCCCCAGGTTTGGCTCGTTTAAAGGACAGGCCCTTGCATAGTGACCTGCCTCCTGGCAACGACGACAGATGGGTTGTCCAGATGAGTCATAGCGATCACTGCTCCTGCCTCGGGTCGCAGGACCTCTTCTCCTCCGCATCCACGGGACGTCCTCTGGGCTGTCAGCTAGCAGGATCCGATGAGGGACTTTGGTGTCTGAGGGCAACTGCATTGCTTTCAGGATTTGTGCGACGTCCTTAGTGAGCTGTTGCACCTGGGAGGATAGTGTATTTATGGTCTCTGCTGGCGTGTTGAGTCCTTTTGCAGTTATCAGGGTCTGCGAGGAGGATTCCGCTCCTGCAGCCGTGGAACTGGCAGGCCATGCTGGTGCGACGGGGTCTGTGTCCACAGGAGGTTGGAGTGCTTTCACTGCCCTGTCCTTCAGAATGGCAAAGTCCACGTAAGGGTGTTCCAGGGACCACAGCTTCATCTGCTTCCCATCCTCAGGAGAGCGCAGGCCCCTCAAGAATTGTTCCTTCATCATCCGGTTTCCTTCCTGATCACTGACAGGGTCCACCAGCTTGAGAGCCCGTAGTGCAGCCTGCAGCCTGAGGGCATAGTCTCTTATGCTATCTTGGGGCTTCTGCTGGCAGTTATAGAAGTCCGTCCTCAGCTCTCCCTCGGTGCGGTGTTCAAAAGCAGCTGCTAGTTTGGCAAAGATGGTCTCAACAGAGCTCCGGTCATCATTGGTCCAGGACTCAGCTTCCAATTCTGCTGCTTCAGTCAATTGTCCCAGCACCACAGCGGCCCTCTGCTTACCAGTCATCGCATGCATGTCTAGCAGGGTGTTGATCTTCTTCTTAAACCCGGTCAGCGTGTCTATTTTACCGGCGTATTGGGGCAGCCATTGCGCTCCTGGGACATACAGCAAGGAAACTGGCATTATGGGGGAGATTTCAGCCGGCGCGGCTGCGACCGCGGCACCGGCACCAGGCGCTGCTGCGTCCAGCGCGACGGGGGCTGGCATCGCTTGGGCTGCGTCGCCCTGACCAGGGGCATTACCTCCTGCAGCGTCCATTTTTCTTCAAAAATCTGCGCGCTCCCTTTCCACTTCCTGGGTCAGTACGCTCTCCGAATTGTGGGGATTCTGGGGCGGCCACACCTCTTCGTGGGCGGTGCTCTTCTCCCTCGCGCGGGCTGCAGCGCGCGCTTCTGAAGATGGCAATATGGCGGCGGTTAAATTTTTGCGGTCGGACCTCTGAGGCACACGGTCACCTGTCTGAACAGGTCTAGTCCTTATCCTGTTCGTGACGCCAGAAGTTGTGAAGCCCCGCTAGTATGTGTCGGTGCAGTACCTTCAGGGACTCCACGTGGATGGGACAGTCTGGTCACAGGTAGGGAACCTTCTTTTAGGATTGTCGTGACGCCACTCTCAGTATTGCGGTCAGCGGGGACCGCCACTGCAGATTAAGGGATGCCTGGGGCTGATGGTGGGTGCAGTCAGTATATTAGCCCCCTGAGAGTGAGGCAAGCCCCAGGCCCCGGTGTATGTGTGTGGGACCACAGGTCGCAGAATGACTCAAACACAGTCCAAGAAGTCTTTCAACGTGTTTACTCACTGTTTGGAGGTCACGGTGAGATGCCCGGGCGACACTGTGATAACCAGGTGGAACCAGGAACTCCAGGAGGCCGTTCTGAGGGTAGCTGTCCACTCGCCTTCCTTGCACTCTTTCTGTTTTAGGAGGATCCTTTGCTTGAAGCGTGGTAGGACCCCTCCAGGGAAGCTGTTACCACCCTGCTCCCCTCTCTCTGGCTCGTCTGCCGGCAGCGTGGCCTTGGTGGGATGGCTTCTGGCCCTGTCCCCTTATGGGCCCGGAGATTGCTGCTTGGCTCAAGCGCTGTGTAGTCGTGGTGAGGGCATGAAGTACCCCCTCCACCTGTAGGTTAAGCAGCTCTGGATGATCTGCTGCCTGTACTGGGGATCTAGTTCCCCTTGTGTGCTCGGATACCGGGATCTCCGTACTCAGCCACCCTTCTCTCTGGATGATTTTCAGGCCGACCCACGGTACCCTTTTCTCCCCCGCTTTCAGCTACTGCACTCCTCAGGACCTGTCTCACACTCTAGAGCTCCTCTGCCCTGCTTCCTCACACTTCAACTTCTTCCTCCAGACTCTCCTCTTCCTCTCTCTCTCTGCCCTGCTTCCTAGCAACCAGCCCCTGAACACACCCCTAGCTGGGAATTGAAAGTTAACCCCTTCTGGCTACCCAAGGGTCCCCTCTGGTGATGTGGGAGGCCTGATCACTATATGTTTGTGTGTGCACCTCATCCTGGCCTTTGGAGATTACCTGGAAGCATTGTCCCCGCATGGGTGCAATACTCTGTGGTGCCTGACCAGGTCAGGGGCGCCACATTATCAGTGGCAGCAGACAACCGGAAATGCTCAGTTATGGATCTGCACCGTCAAGTGATAGTGGCCACGGCCAGGTACTGCACATACGAGATCATTAGGAGGCGAATGTGCAGTACCTGGCCGGAAATACTCAGTTAGACCCGCAACACACATCCGTTTTTTTTGTACGTGTGCGGTACATATTTGCACGTACCGGAGACACGGAGACCCATGTTATTCAATGGTAGATGGCACACACACGTAAAATCACACGGAACGTGTGTCCGTGTGGTAAGTATGTGTGTGCGCTTTTCTACACGGACGACATGTCCGTTTTTGGCCGGCAGCACGCAGGCACGGACCCGCTTTAGTCTATGGGTCCGTGCCTGCACGGACCGCACACGGAGTATGTCCGTGTTCAGCACGTATCGTCTGTGTCCGTTTTTCATCACAAAATCTGAAACACTTGTTTCCAATCTATCAGGTCAATTGAAAGCAAACAACAACACCAGGATCTCATGATGAATGATTAAAATCGTTAATTGGGTAAGAATACGGATCTTAAAAAACAGACAGCACACGGACTGCACACGTACATATTTTATTTCAATACGGACATTCCACACGCACACACGGCTCGGCTCGCATACGCCATCACACGGATGCCATACGTACCAGAAAAACGCCCCTAAAAAACGGAACACGGACCCGAAAAACGGACCTTAAGACACGTACGTTTTTTTTGCGGAAGTGTGTTTTAGGCCTTATGGAGCTGCCCCATCAACTGATAATGGCCATGCCCAGGTATTGTACATACGAAATCAATAGAAGGCGGATGTGCAGTACCCGGGCCACCTCAGCTATCAGAGGATGGATCAGCTCCAGAACTGAGCATTTCCAGCTGCCTGCTGCCGCCACCAGCACCGACACCAGCTGATCAGTGGGGGTGTCGGGTGTCTGACTTCAGTCGGTCAGACATTGATGACCTATCCTAAGGGGGGCTTTGCACACTACGACATCGCAGGTGCGATGTCGGTGGGGTCAAATCGAAAGTGCCGCACATCCGGCGTCACTTGCGATGTCGTAGTGTGTAAAACCTTTTTGATACGATGAACGAGAGCAAAAGCGTCGTTATCATATCATCGGTGTATTATCCGACATTTCCATAATGCCGGTGCTGCGACAGGTACGATGCTGTTTCTCGTTCCTGCGGCAGCACACATCGCTGTGTATGAAGCCGCAGGAGTGAGGAACATCACCTTACCTGCGTCCTGGCTGCTATGAGAAGGAAGGAGGTGGCGGGATGTTTACATCCTGCTCATCTCCGCCCCTCCGTTGCTATTGGCCGCCTGCCGTGTGACATCGCAGTGACGCCGCACGGCCCGCCCCCTTAGGAAGGAGGCGGTTCGCCGGCCAGAGCGACGTCGCAGGACAGGTGAGTGCATGTGAAGCTGCCATAGCGATAATGTTCGCTACGCCAGCTATCACAAGATATCGCATGTACGACGGGGGCGAGGACTATCGCACTCGACATCGCAGCATCGGCATGCGATGTCGTAATGTGCAAAGCCCGCCTAAGGATAAGCCATCAATGTAAAAGTAGTGGACAACCTCTTAAACTGCAAAGTTGCCGCAATCATCCAATCAAACCTGACAAGTGCTTGGGCATGGGGGCCCCAATCTGTTCAGGTTTCAATTTGCAACATCCGCTTTACATGTACAACAGTTGTCCACATTTGTTGGACAGGTCACCAAAATTGACGATTAATGTCATTTAACCAATTAGGTTAAGTTCCCATGCTGCAAAAATACGACGGATTCTTCGCTGCGTATTCCCTTGTGGAATATTTGCTGTGTTTACAGTGCCGGAAAAGTACATTAGATTTTAAGAAAGCTCAGGCATATCCTGCAATATATATCCACTGCATATACTTATAGGAGCTGCAGGTAAATTTACGCTACTGATGTAGGTGCGCGTTTCACCTTTGCCATGCATTGGGTGAAATGTGCGGCTTCCCTTCACCTTTTTGCTTGACTGCAGCAGTCAGAGGTCCGCAGTCAATATCTTCTGCAGCGCTTTGTAGGACATAAATTAAATCCCTAAGGAAGATGAATAAAAAAATCTTTGTTTTTGAATGGCCTTAAGCTCGATCTCAAGGCATGGCGACTTGATAGACAAACGCTCTGTAGGAAGATCGATTTTGCCCTAGCCTAGATAGGGCCATCAGGGTCTTCTTCACCATTATCTTGATAGTATCAAGCTTGCGGGTTGCTGGTCTTCTTCTTCGCCTTGTTCTTTCTATTCTTCTGACCATGATGTTCCTCTCCAGTGATTGGTCTCTTCTTATGATGTGTCCAAAGTACAGTAGGCAAGTCGTAGCTTGGTGATTCTTGCTTCTAGTGACATGTTTGGCTTGATTTGTTAAAAAATTGGATTTGTGTGTTCTTCTTGCCATCCATGGTATTGATAACACCCTTCTCCAACACCACATTTTTGTGGAGGTTTTGTTTCTTCTTCTGTCTTCTTTCTTTATTGTCCAAGTTTCAAATCCTTATGCTACTACAGAACACCAGATTATGTATGATCTGTGTCTCTGTAAAATTATATACACACACACACACATATATACACAGTGGGTACGGAAAGTATTCAGACCCCTTTCATTTTTTTCACTCTTTGTTTCATTGCAGCCATTTGGTAAATTCAAAAAAGTTAATTTTTTTTTCTCATTAATGTACACTCTGCACCCCATCTTGAAAGAAAAAAAACAGAAATGTAGAAATTTTTGCAAATGTTTTAAAAAATAAAAACTGAAATAACACATGGTCATAAGTATTCAGACCCTTTGCTCAGTATTGAGTAGAAGCACCCTTTTGATCTAGTACAGCCATGAGTCTTCTTGGGAATGATGCAACAAGTTTTTCACACCTGGATTTGGGGATCCTCTACCATTCTTTCTTGCAGATCCTCTCCAGTTCCGTCAGGTTGGATGGTGAACGTTGGTGGACAGCCATTTTCAGGTCTCTTCAGAGATGCTCAATTTGGTTTAGGTCAGGGCTATGGCTGGGCCAGTCAAGAATGGTCACAGAGTTGTTCTTAAGCCACTCCTTTGTTATTTTAGCTGTGTCCTTATGGTGACTGTCTTGTTGGAATCTGAACTTTCGGCCAAGTCTGAGGTCCAGAGCACTCTGGAAGAGGTTTTCTTCCAGGATATCTCTGTACTTGGCCGTATTCATCTTTCCTTCAATTGCAACCAGTCATCCGGTCGCTGCAGCTTAAAAACACAAGTATGATGCTGCCACCACCATGTTTCACTGTTGGGATTGTATTGGGCAGGTGATGAGCAGTGCCTGGTTTTCTCCACACATACCACTTAGAATTATCACCAAAAAGTTCTATCTTCGTCTCATCAGACCAGAGAATCTTATTTCTCATAGTCTGGGAGTCCATCATGTGTTTTTTTGCAAACTCTATGCAGGCTTTCATATGTCTTGGACGGAGGAGAGGCTTCCATCGGGCCACTCTGCCATTAAGGCCCGACTGTAGTGGTAGTTGACTTTCTGCAACTTCCTCCCATTTCCCTACTGCATCTCTGGAGCTTAGCCACAGGGATCTTGGGGTTCTTCTCCAACTACTGCTCAGTTAGGCTGGACGGCCAGGTGTAAGAAGAGTTCTGGTGGTTCCAAACTTCTTCCATTTAAGGATTATGGAAGCCACTGTGCTCTTAGGAACCTTGTGTACTGAAGAAATTCTTTTGTAACCTTGGCCAGATCTGTGCCTTGCCACAATTCTGTCTCTGAGCTCCTTGGGCAGTTCCTTTGACCTCATGATTCTCATTTGGTCTGACATGCACTGTGAGCTGTGAGGTCTTTATACAGACAGGTGTGTGCCTTTCCAAATCAAATCCTATCAGTTTAATAAAACACAGCTGGACTCCAATGAAAGACTAGAACCAACTCAAGGAGGATCACAAGGAAATGGACAGCATGTGACTTATATATGAGTGTCTGAGCAACGGGTCTGAATACTTATGACCATGTGATATTTCCGTTTTTCTTTTTAAAAAAAATTGCAAAAATTATACATTTGTTTTTTTCTATCTAGATGGGGTGCAGAGTGTACATTAATGAGAAAAAATTAAACTTTTTTGAATTTACCAAATGGTTGCAATAAAACAAAGAGTGAAAAATTTAAAGGGGTCTAAATATTTTCCGTACCCACTGTATACACACACAGTATAAATATGTAGCAAATTGTTAAAAAAAATGGTATTACAGTGTGCATCTTTGTGCACATTAATATCATAATATTTACTCCGCAAAAAAATTTATATGGCAGGATCGCCGTTTTGGTTGTGCAATATAAAGAGTTAAAAAAGCTACAAAATATGTTAGTGATTAAAACGCTAACTCTACAAATAAAAAAAAATTATGCCGTAATAAGGGTCTACTGACCCAAAAAATAAAAATGGGTATACTGTTAATGTGCAGGTAAATACCACTACAATGCTGCCCATCCTGCTTACTTATACTATGGCTATGTGGTGAATATGAACTTACCTCATCCTGGGAGCCGATGGCTTTCAGTCATTGAGGTGTGCACGGAGCGTCTTCAGTCTCCTGTGAGCGCCAGCTCTATGCATGCCCCGACACTATGATTGACAGAGCAGTCTGCACAAGGCATTACTGAACAGTCTGTCAATCATAGAGTAATGCGGGCGTCACACGATACGATCTATCGTGCGATCGTATCCGCCCCCGTCGTTTGTGCGTCACGGGCAGATCGCTGCCTGTGTCGCACAAAGTCGTTGAACCGCTTTCACACGTACTTACCTGCTGAGCGACGTCGCTGTGGGCGGCGAACATAAACTTCCTGAAGGGGGTGGGATGTTCGGCGTCACAGCGACGTCACACAGCGGCTGGCTAATAGAAGCGGAGGGGCGGAGATGAGCGAGACGTAAACATCCCGCCCACCTCCCTCCTTCCGCATAGCCGGCGTGAGCCGCGGGACGCAGGTAAGCTGTGTTCATCGTTCCCGGGGTGTCACACGGGTACGATGAACAATCTGCGCAAATAAGACTAAACGATTTTTTAAAAATGAGCGATACACGATTTACAACCGATTAAGAGTCGCTCTTAGGTGTCACACGAGACGACGTCGTGAACGATGCCGGATGTGCGTCACGAAAACCGTGACCCCGACGACATATCGCACGATAGATCGTCTCGTGTGACGCCCGCATAAGGGCGTGCTTACTGCTGGCGCTCACAGGAGACTGAAGCTCTCTGTGCACACCTCCACGACTGAAAGCTAGCAGCTCCCGGGACGAGGCAAGTTCACATTCTCCGACATACACCAGTAAGTTAATAAATGAATTGAAAATACATGTAACCTCAGATGATAATCAAACTATTTACATGAAATTGATGGAAACATTGTGATATGTGTAAAGCAGCACTTTGTCCATAGCCTGTCACTAAATTAACCATGGCTTATTGGTGATCACTCCATGCAAATGGGCCTTTAGTCACTATGGAGACAGGTAGCTATTTGTCTGTAGATTGCACAGTCAGAAGATGATGGAAATGGCCTGGTACTACGTGTTCCACATAATAAGAGTGACTGATCATTAATATTAGGGTGTCACTGTACCGCTGGGCTATTTGCATTGTCGGCACGTTCTTCTAGAGCAGGGCTGTGTAATAACTTCAGTTCTGCAATGTGTGCGGGGAACTAGAAGTCTCAGCATTCCAACAGCTGCCCATGTGTCGTCATCCGTATACACTGCACTGAGTATATGGGTAAACAGAATCATCATTTCTAGAGTATTTTAATGACAACCTTCTGTGCCTGTAGTGCTAGAGGTTCCCATCTGTTTCGTTCTTGGAGTGGCCAGCCTTGCAGCTGTCCTGATTAACAGTATGGTCTCGCCAGACTTCTGCATGCCAGCGCCTGTTACCATGGTGATGTGGACTCCAAGACAAGATGACAAAAAAAAAGGCTTGGGAAGGCCCCAGAGAGTGAGAATGGAAAGCAGCTGGCACCTGGTCATGTTATCCCCCAAAGTTCAGCACTCGCCAACGAACATACACTGTGCCGATAGAGGCTGTTAGTGCTGCAGACCTGTAATGGCCGATACAGAGCATGAGTGCGCTTTATAGAAAACACTGATAATATCCAGATGTTTTTAAGCACTTAAATGGTTATTCCCCAAATCAGAATTTATTCCTTATGATGGGCATGCTCAACCTCTGCTCCATAAATAGTCTAAGGGGCTGGCGGACAAAGCAGAGTGCTATACTCGAATATTTCCAACAGTCCCAAAAACAATTACTGGAGCAGAGGTAAAACATGCATATTCACAAGATCTCCGTCTCTACTCCTCTCTTATCTCCTCTTCCCACAATCGCGTACAAGATTTCTCCCGTGCCTTCCCCATACTCTGGAACGCTCTTCCACAGCATATCAGACTCTCCCCTACCGTGGAAAGCTTCAAGAGGAACCTCAAGACCCATCTCTTCCAATAAGCCTACAACCTACAATAGCCCTCAGTCCAGCACACCACTGCGCAACCAGCTCTGTCCTCACCTATTGTACCATCACCCATTCCCTATAGACTGTGAGCCCTCGCGGGCAGGGTCCTCTCTCCTCATATACCAGTCTGTTATGTACTGTTAATGATTGTTGTATGTATACCCTCTTTCACTGTAAAGCGCCATGGAATAAATGGCACTATAAAAATAAATAATAATAATACCCCACCACACTTTATTCATGATGGGGCTGCAGAGCCCTGATGTGAGGATGGCTGGGGGACCCAGGGATCGGACCACCAGAGATTAGCACGTTATCCCCTATCCTAAAAGAACACACTCACAGAAAAACTTTATCACATTCAAAATAGCAACTTTCACCTATAAGTTGGACTACATCATGATCCTGATATTGTCCTTATCCCAAAATCCCAAACACTTATTTAACACTTTATTCCCTCTGCCCACCATTGCCCCCTCCAACCTCCTTCATTTCTGCAGAAGACATTTCAAAAACAAGATTGGCCAAATCAGGCAAGGCTTTACTGCTCAACCAACACAACCCCTCCATATAAGAGACCAACAACCTTCCCCATAACCTTGCTCCCCAACATTACTGAAGGATAGCTTACTCATCTTCTCTCCAAATCGCACCTCATAACTTGTGCACTTAACTCTATCCCACCTATTCTTCAATCTCACCATCACGCTTATACCAGCTGTAACCCATCTCATCAAACTATTATTACATTCTGGTACCTTCCCTTCGGCTTTCAAACATGCGACAACCACATCTGTCTTGCAGTTGACATCCATGGACCCATCCTCTAAGTCCAACCTATTGCCGCATATTGTTGCCCCAAACTCCTGACATAACACGTTCACATCGAACTTTCCTCCCACTGCTCATCCAACTTACTCTTTGAGACAACCTACAATATGGCTTCCATCCCCACCACTCCATCAAAACTGCCCTGACCAAAATTACTACTGACTAAAGCCAGCTTGATTAATCTAGGACATGATTAATCTAGGACTTATTGGCAGCTATGGGCTGCCAATAACTCCTTATTACCCCGATTTGCCAACGCACCAGGGCAAATCGGGAAGAGCCGGGTACAGCCCCAGAACTGTCGCATCTAATGTATGCGGCAATTCTGGGCGGCTGCTGACTGATATTGTTAGGCTGGGGGGCTCCCCATAACGTGGAGCTCCCCATCCTGAGAATACCAGCCTTCAGCCGTATGGCTTTATCTGGCTGGTTTTAAAATTGGGGGGGACCGCACGCCGTTTTTTTTAATTATTTAATTATTTATTTCACTGCACAGTATAGACACGCCCACCGGCTGCTGTGATTGGGTGCAGTGTGACACCTGTCACTCAGCGTGGGGGTGTGTCTCACTGTAACCAATCATAGGCGTCGGTGGGCGGGGAAAGCAGGGAATACGAGATTGTTTAATGGGCGGCCGGCTTTTTCAAAACAGTAAAAGCCGCCGGAGAAGTGTGAATGCAGTGCAGCGCCGGGGATCGGGGATCGGTGAGTATGAGAGAGGGGGTAAGAGGGATAGACTGACATGGACAGAGAGAGAGGGACAGAGATAGTGACGGACTGACAGAGATTAGTGAATGACAGACATTGTGAGGCGCTTCAGAACGCAGCTTTTCAGCTGCGCTCTGAAGCAGAGCTTTTTTAAGCTGTGGTGCAGAGCGCACACCTGCGCATATAGCATCAGACATCAAAATCGTATGAGGGATGTCACACGTTTCAATTGACTAGGTTCATACAACAAAACGTCCAATGTATGAGGAATAAACGACGTGTATGCGATCACCGTATTTTCGTTCAATCTTGATCGCACGTAGGTGTCACACGCAAATACGTCACGAACGATGCAGGATGTGCGTCACTTACAACTTGACCCCGACGACGGATTGAAAGATTTATTGAAGCGTGTAAAGCAGGCATTACATACCATCAAAGCTAACAAACAATTCTCTTTTCTTCTCCTTCTAGACCTGCCTTCTAGACCACTCCTTCCTACTACAGATTCTTTCTGCCCTCTCCTTGATGTCCACATACTTTACTAACGGCACATTTAGCATCTCCCACTCCCACACTACCTCCTCACCCCGCTCTCTATTTGTTGATGTCCCTCAAGGCTCTGTGCTGGGACTCCTACTCTTCTCACCTATACCTGTGACATACAACAGCTCAAAGTTCCATGGCTTCCAGTACCATCTATACACTGATGACACTCAGATCTACCTCTCTGACGTTACCTCTCTATGGTCCAGAATCCCAGAGTGTCTATCAGTCATCCTCCTTCGTCTCATAACGCTTCCTAAAGCTCAAAGTGGACAAAACCAAACTCATCTTTCCTCCATTCCACTTAACTCCCCTACCCAATCTATCTATCCCAATAAATGACATCATGCTTTCCACTGTAATGGAAGTTCACTTCCTCAGAGTAACCAATGACTCTGCCTTGTACTTTAAACCACACGTCCAAGCTCTTGCCACCTCCTGCTAAAAAAATATATCCAGAATCCGTGCTCTTCTGAACCCTATAGCTACAAAAATATTAGTTCATGACCAATTCATCCCCTGCCTCGTTTATTGCAATATCTCTTCTCTGGCCTTCCTGCTAATACTCTTGTGTGACGCCCCTGAGGCTTCAGTCCCCACAGGATACTGCAAATCACTTAAGGTGCAGTATTAATTTCGGGTAAGGAGGAAGTTCATTGCCGGTGTGATCACATTTCATCCATACACACAGCTTAGTAGCCAACCACTGGGGCTGGCTAGGGTAAATGTTGGAGGTGGATGTCATGGGAATGTGACTTTCCACTCACTAGTTATCACCTAGGAGGTGGATCTACACAGGGGGGGGAAAGAAGGAGCAACATTCACACATAGTCAGTCTGCTCAGGACAGGCAAGGAGTCAAGTCGGGACCTGAGTCCAGGCAATATCACGCCGCTGAGGAAGGAAGCAAACCGGGGGCGCCCACGGCTTCGAGCTGGAAGCTCAGCCCGGGCCCTCAAACCTGGGGTGGAGGAAACTCTGGGAGAAAGACTCATCCTTTACTACAACGGCGGTGACCCCCAAATTATCCGGGATCGACTGCGGCCCATCATGGCAGAAACCGGCACTCCAAGGGTGATGATATTACAGTGAGTAAAAGAACCAGCTCTGTGCTCCAACATAGACTACCACTCCTATTATCCTGCCTGGGGCCAAGCTCTACCTGTGGAAAGCTGCAACACCCGAGCTGTGTTACCATCCGCCCCAGAATAGAGAGACCCTCCGCAGCGGCGGCTCCCATTATAGCCGCATAACACAGGTGGTGTCACGAGACAACTACTCCCAACATCCCCAATCCCTCTCATCTTTTATTGACACCGACGGGGTTACAGAACTGGGCCAGGCCGCTGTGACATCCCAAACCGGCCCAGTGACGAGTGGGCCAGAGATCCCGTGGGTGCATCAACCAGGCGTCATGAACAGGATTTTGTGCCCACGACAGCGGGTACTGTGCACCTTAAAGACTATGCAAAAATAAGTTTCTTCTGAAAACAACAGCCACCATTGGCTGCACGGTGCGGGGAAAAAAAGGGGCGTGCCGTCATGGGTGGAGCCCAGAAAGAGCGTGAAAGAGAGCCCCTCTGCTTGACATGAGCCGGAAACTCCATGCCTCTACGCCAGAGTGGAAAACGATTGGTTGAGACATGTCCACTGAGGAAGAAAAACAGACCGTCCCCATTTCCGGAGCTGTCGCACCAACACCAGTCCTGGTGGTACCGTTTGCTATGCCGTATCTTCCGGGAGCATCATGGCTGCCACAGTACGCTGGGGAAGCGTATACCTTGATTGACGTTAAAGAGAAATTATACGTTTTTTTCCAAGTGTACCCCCTAAAGGAGGACCAGAAGACCAGCATCCTCATACTGGTTTGTCATTGATGTAATAAAGCGGGACACTATGCTAGAGGATGTCCCACAAGTGTCCAGAACCAGGAGGCCGGGACCGACGCTCTGGTACCATCACCAGCAGTCAAGAAAGAGTAAAGTGGATGTTTCCTTATGCCAAAGTTAATGTTACCCTGTATTTGACTGGAATGAATAATTGATCTGTTTGGATGTACACAGTGTTTTTATGTTTGCAAAACATTTAAAGTGATGCTGCCTCCAATAAAGAAAAGAATGTTAATGGTTTCTATCCATAACCAAAATATTGTGGTATACCATTGTATGTTTTCTTGCAACTCGCGGACGTGCTGGGATTTGCTATGGGGGTATGTGGCGCCCTTGAGGCTTCAGTCACCACAGAGTACTGTGCCTCACTTAAGGTGCAGTATTCATTCCGGGTAAGGAGGAGGTTCATTGCCAGTGTGATCACATTTCATCCATACACACAGCTTAGTAGCCAACCACTGGGGCTGGCTAGGGTAGATGTTGGAGGTGGCTGTCATGGGAATGGAACTTTCCACTCACTAGTTAGCATTTGGGAGGTGGAGCTACATAGGGGGGGAGAAGAAGCAACATTCACACATAGTCAGTCTGCTCAGGACAGGCAAGGAGTCAAGTCGGGACCTCGGTCCAGGCAACATCACATCGCTGAGGAAGGAAGCAAACCGGGGGCGCCCGCGGCTTGGAGCTGGAAGCTCGGCCCGGGCCCTCTAAACCTGGGTTGGAGAAAACTCTGGGAGAAAGGCTCATCCTTCACTACAGCGGCGGTGACCCCCGAATCATCCGAGATCGACTGCGGCCCATCATGGCGAAAACCGGTACTCCAAGGGTGACGATATTACAGTGAGAAAAGACTTGAACCATAATTCCTGGTGTTGTCCCCATCCATGTCGGCGCCCCGTGCTCTGGTGCCATCAGCTACTACTTCTACCATCATCTTCCCTGGGGCTTAGCTCTGCCTGTGGGGAGCTGCAACATCCGAGCAGTTACCATCTGCCCCAGAAGAGAGAGACTTTCCACAGCCGCGGCTTCCCTTATAGCCCCATACCACAGGTGGCATCACGAGACAACTACTTCCTTCATCCCCCAACCCCTCCATCCTCTTTAGTGCCACCGATAGGGTCGCGGAACCGGGCCAGGCCGCCGTGACAAGCCCAAACATAACCGGCCCCGTTGACGAGTAGTGAACCCAGGGATCCTGTCGGTGTGTCACTTGCACCTCTTCAGACCGTCCTTAAAGGGAATCTGTGAGCAGGTTTTTGATATGTAATTTGAGGACAGCATGGTGTAGGGGTCAGAACACAGAATTTAGCATTGTATCACTTATCACATTCTGCTGCGGTTTTCTTATAATGAAGGTTTTGTCACTAGTTGATAATCATTACTTGATTAAAGTAGAGAGCCTGGTGTGGGTGTGGTTAAAACTCTGTGTCATAACTGCTTCACCCAGTAAACAAATTATTCCATCTTTGGATTCATTGTCACTTTTCCTACTTTAAAGGGAACCTGTCAGGTGCAATATGCACCCAGAACTACGAGCATTTCTGGGTGCATATTCCTAATCCCTGCCTAGCAGTCCCAGCTTCTAGTAGCATAGATAAAGAGATCTTTAGAGAAAGTATTTCTAAAAATCCCATATATGATATGCTAATGAGGCCAGGAACTAGTCACAAGGGCGTTAGTTGCCTTGGCTAGTTGGCCCCCTTAGCATGTAAGCACGCCCCTGTTCAGTCATGCGCACTATGAAGCCGGGTGTACGAGTCCTGGCTTCCCACTCACGTAATGTGCATGACCGAAAATCCAGGATCATGCGCACTGAGCCAAAGTCCACTGTCAGACATGATGGCAGCAGCAAGGTGATTGCGACCATCCTCCAAAACTGCACATTCAGGGGCGGGCTTACATGCTAAGGGGGCAGACTAGCCAAGGGAACTAACGCCCTTTTGACTAATCCCTGGCCTCAATACTTTTTCTAAAGATCCCTTTATCTATGCTACTAGATGCTGTGACAGGCAGAAATTAGAAATATGCACCATGAACTGCTCATGGTTCTGGGTGCATATTGCACCTGACAGGTTCACTTCAAGCTGCTCTTAGATGAGGTAGTGTGACGCCCTGGCAAAACCAGGGTGTCACAGAGCCTGCAGACATCCAGCAAAGTGCAGGCCATTCTCCTCCTTGGTAACCTGATCCCACACCAGTGCAGCAGGACAGACACCCCCCCCCCCCCCCAGTGTAAGAGCTAAACAGAGCAGCGAGGGAGGGGCTGGAGCAGAGTGTGTGGGGAGAGGGAAAGGAGAGGAGCCCGGAGTTGTAGCTCCCGGGCTGCTACAGAAGCGTGCTCCAAAAGGGCCGGGACAGGCTGTTAGTGCGGAAGGGACTTGAGGTGACCGGGGCAGAGTAGTGGCCCGCCAGTATCGAAAGAGATCCCGGATCACTGCAGGGGAGTGGACTCCCCGTTCCCGGCTGAGGAGGAAAGAAAGAGAAAGAGTGGAGAAAGAGGCACCTGGCTGCAGGGCAAGAACAGGGGTCTGCTGCACCGTGAGTGGGATCCAAACACCATCCGTACTGAAGGTTGCGGATACCGGCAATTCCTAGTTTACCAGTGACTCTGTGTGAAATACTTGTGAGTACGCCCGTGCCATCCGGCACCGCGCCGCGCTGCCCCTGCAACCCTGCACCCCTGCCATCCAGCCTCCCCGTTCCACCATCAGGCCCCGGGATCACCAACCCTTACCCACGGAGGGGGGAACCAACATCCTAGCTGCTCCCTGCCATCGCTCCCGGGATCCCTGTCACCAGCAGCGGTGGTGCCGATCATCACCACAACCCGTGGGTGGCGTCACGAACTATCTCCCAAAACAAACCACCCCCTTTTCACTCGTGGGCGAGGAGCGCTGCTCGAGTCCCCGGGTCCGGCCCACCGCTCGAGCCACTGAGCAGCAGCAGCCGCGGACCCGAGCGTAGCGAGCGCGGCCCCTCCGCCCACGACAACTTGGCGTCACGAACAGGATCGAACCCATCCACTTACCGGTGGAAGTGCGCCTTGTCCCGTCCGTCAGCAGCATCCCGCTGAGGAAAAAAAATCACGAAGTCCGCCATCTTGGGCGCGAAAAATTCCCGCCACAGTCATCTTCCCCGAGAGAAAGGGCGCGAAGGTGAAGCCCTGACCACTGGAAACAGAGCGGCGGTGCAGAAAGAAAGCGGAGTGCCCCGAAAAGACCAAGGGGGGGCGGGTGAAGGTTGCCTGTCATGTAACCAGGACTGTAAAGAGCAGGGACACCAGGACTCTGTACCCGTCTGGTTCCTGGAAGCAGTAGCCGCAACCCTGATGACATCTCACCCGGCTCCGGCAGTCCGCCCGGCCGCAACGGTGATGACGTCGGCTCTGGCAGTCCGCCTGGCCGCAACAGAGATGACGTCGGCCCCGGCAGTTCGCTCGGCCGCAGCAGAGGCGACACCCGACCGGAAGTCTGCCCCAGATGCGGCGCCGGCCGCTCCCAGGTACCCCATCCCGGCTGTGGAGCAGCCGGAGTGCACCTGCAGAGAGGAGGAGCAGGCCACTGAGCGATGGGGCCCTCGGCAGTTAGCGAGGCCGGTTGTAGCCTAGCTGTTCCCTGCAATCGCTCCCGGGATCCCTGTCACCAGCAGCGGTGGTGCCCATCATCACCACGACCCGTGGGTGGCGTCACAAACTATCTCCCAAAACAAACCACCCCCTTTTCACTCGTGGGCAAGGAGCACTGCTCGAGTTCCCGGGTCCGGCCCACCGCTCGAACCACCGAGCAACAGCAGCCGCGGACCCGAGCGTAGCGAGCGCGGCCAATCCGCCCGCGACAGTAGCAACAACCTGCTAACAGATTCCTTTTAACTCTGCTGCCCGATAAATCTACTTTTCATCTACTAACCACTAACATTGACCTACAAAGCAATCTATAATCTGTCTCATCCATATATCTCCAAATTATTCTCCCAATATTTTCTCACATGTAAGCTCCGGTCCTCCCAAGACCTCCTTCTCTCCTCCACACTTGTACATTCTTCACCTAATCGCCTCTAAAACTGTTCCTGAACATCCCACATGACCACATCCGGGACCCCACGCCACCCTCCTCTCCCCCAGATGACTATACAGTTAAAAGCAATAATAGAAGAAGGAAGCCGTCCGCTTCCTCCCATTTCAATCGGCATCTGACGTCTCAGCACAGCGGACACGATGATGTTACTATTTCGCATCCGCTGTGCTGAGCAGTGAAGAACTTCAAAGCGCTCGCTTCTGAGATCAGAGCAGCAGGGAAAAGAGGAGAGGTGAGTATTTATGTATTTTTTTTTTAATATGGGGCCTATAATAATATATGAAGAACTATGTGGGGCTCATAATACTATATGGAGGACTTTGTGGGGCCATAATACTATGTAGAGGGCTATGTGGGGCCCATTATTCTGTATGGAGGATTATGTCGGGCCCATTATTCTGTATGGAGTACTATGTGGGGCTCATTATTCTGTATGAAGGATTATGTGGGGCTCATAATTCTGTATGGAGGACTATGTGGGGTCCATTATTCTGTATGAAGGACTACGTGGGGCCCATTATTCTGTAAGAACTACGTGGGGCCCATTATTGTGTACGGAGAACTATGTGGGCCCCATTATTCTGTACGGAGAACTATGTGGGGCCCATTATTCTGTATGGAGGACTATGTGGGGCCCATTATTCTGTATGGAGGACTAAGTGGGGCCCATTTTTCTGTTTGGAGGACTATGTGAGGCCCATTGTTGTTTAATGAAGAGAATGTGAGGCACATAATGCTATATGGAGGAGTATGTGGGGCCCATTTATCTATTTGCAGGGCTATGTGGGGCCTATTATTCTGTATTGAGGACTATATAGGGCCCGCAACTTTGTCCAAGATTTTAATTTTGGCCCTCTGTCTATTGGAGTTTGACATCCCTACTGTGGAATAAGCCTGCAGGGCTGTCTGTTTCAGTCTGTCATTCTCAGTTTGGTCATTGTAATGTGTATTTTTTATGTAAATTCCTTTTCACATATACAGCACCATGAAAACAATGGTGCTCTAAATTTAAATTAATAATAATAATAATAATAATAATAATAATATCCTATGGCTATGGAATATCTTTTGATTTTGGGAATAACCCTATTATAAGATTTTATGGTTTTCAGCAGTAACAGAACTAAGCAGCAGTGAAGAAGGGATATTGCTAGATTTATTGAGCTTTTTAATGAAAAGTAGTAGATATCTTTTAGACGATCACTGCTCAAATCCCTAGAGGTAGATTGGAACTCTGGAATGAGGGACGCATTAACTATAAGAGATTTCTAAATTCCAAAAGCATCAATAAATAACGCTTCTGGACCCCAATTTATCATTTGCAGGTTTTTCTCTATTTTAAATCTTTTGCGCTGCTGGAATTAGAGTCAAATTGATCAAAGTGGGCACACAACGTTTGATGAAATGGTAGAAAGTCTTACGTTTTGTTTTGCTCTTTTGCACCTTTAAAATGTTGCATATTAGTCTTCAGCTACACACAAAAAGAGATTAGATTTTGCACTTCACTATGGTAGTGGAGTACAATTGTTTTAGAATAAATCCAACAGGCTCATAGATTATCCAGAAGTGCAAAAATGAAGTAAAGTCACTGACCCAACTTACTACCACCAATGTTTGTCTATAAAAGGGTGCATGGCTGTGTGCATGATTTTGTTGTACCTTGTTCCAATTTGTTTAGCTGAAATTAGGAAATTATTTCAGATATATATGTTCCATAGCACTTTTCCCCAACCCTTCTTAGGCTTCTTTTACACGTCAGTAAAAAACACACACGTTTTCACTGACATGATAAAGGTACGTATGTCCGTCCATGTGTCATGATTTTGGCACACGTGTGATTTCTGTGTTCTGTCTGTGATAATACACAGAGATCAGGTACTTATACTCACCTGTCCACACCGCTGCTCTCCGTGGTGCTGATGTCTCCGGCCGCCGCTGTCTCTCCTCTGCAGCTACTTCCGGGTCGGCTGTGCAGTGCATATGTATGAGCATAATTAGCCGGCCTGGAAGCAGAGACAACAGCAGCTGAAGACAGCATCGCTGGAGACGGGTGAGTTTAAAAAGCTTTTATTTGAAGTGTACATGTTTTTTTGGTACCTGTTTCATGGATCACACCACTGTGTGGTCCGTGGGACATCAGTGATGCCAGAAAAAAACTGACTTGTCTCCGTGCCGCACAGAAACACGTCAGTGTAAAATCACTGATGCGCGCAGACCCATTGATTTTAAGGGCTCTGCATGTGTCCGTGATTCTGGTAAACTGCAATATGCATACCAGAATCACTGACGTGTGAAGGGGGCCTTACCTTGAGAGACACATTTAGCTCTATGGCGACATGAGTTAAATCCAGAACCTCCAAGCATTGACATTAAGCATGTTTTCTTGCACATTAATGACACTCAGAGCCCCCCATTATCAGTATAATGTCAGCCAAAGCTTCTCCATAGAAATCACACTGACGCAGCAGACTTACATTCAGAGGTTCCCATCTTCAATATTCTTGCATAAAGCGCGCCCTCCCCACTATCACATCCAGTTTCAAGCTCTTGGCAGTATCATTTTATGCTTTGCATAAGCACCATTTTTTAAACAGTTTTTTTGGGTTAAAAAGTTAGAAGGGTTAAAAGTTTATCAGCAATTTTTCTTTTTCCAACAAAATGTACAAAACCAATGTTATTAGAGATTACATCACATTTAAAGTAACTTTGACGATCCAATGTGACAGAAAAGAACCCCCCAAAGTGTCACCATTCAAAAAACTGTAACCCCTCAAAGTGCCAAAACGACATTCAAGAAGTTTATTAACCCTTTTAGGTGCTTCACAGGAACTAAAGCAATGTGAAAGACAAAAAAAATGAAAAATTTACTTTTTCCCACAAAAATATTGTTTAAGTCCCAAATTTTAAATTTTTAGAAGGATAAAACAGAGAAAAATGGATAGTATAATTGGTTGTGCAATTTCACATGAGTACGCTGATAACCCATATGTGGTAGAAAACTACTGTTTGGGCGCATGGAAGGACCCAGAAATTAAGAAGCACTTTTTGAATTTTGGAGCTAAAAAATGGCTAGAATAGATAGCAGATACCATGTCACGTTTGCAGAGCCCTTGATGTGCCTAAACATTGGAGCTGCCCCACAAGTCACCAAATTCTGGAAACTACACCCCTTAAGGAACTTATCTAGCTGTGTGGTGAGCAGCTTGAACCTACAATGCTTCACAGAATTTTATAACAATGAGCAGTGAAATTAAAAAATAATTTTGTCCACAAAAATGGGGCTTTAGCCCCAATTGTTTTCATTTTCACAAGGGTAACAATTTCTTGTCAGTACAGGGATACCTCAGATGTGGTGGCCCAGAAGAAAAGGAGCACTATTTCAAACTTGGAGCACAAAATTGGCTTTAGTAAATAGCAGACATGTTGCATTTGCAGACCCCTGATGTGCCTTATAGTGGAACCTCCCACAATTCACCCCATTGTGGAAACTAGACCCTTCAAGCAATTTATTTGGAGGTGTGATGGGCACCTTGAACCTACAGATGCTTCCTAGAATTTTATAGCATTGAGCCGCAAAAATGAAAAAATAAAATAAATTTACCAAAAATATATTGCTTTAACCCCAAATTTTTTATTTTTACAAGGGTATCAAGAGAAAATGGATCATAAAATTTGTTGCACAATTTCTCTGGAGTAAAGAGATGCCCCATGTGTGGTGGAAATCTACAAATTAGGTGTGTGGCAGGACTCAAAAGGGAAGAAGTGCTATTTGAATTTTGTAGACAACTTTTGCTGGCATAGATTGTGGGACCTATGTTCCATTTTAAGATCCTCTCACTTTCTAAAACAGCAACCCCCCACAAGTGAACCCTTTATGAAAACTACACCTCTCAAGGAATTCATCTAAGGGTGTAGTGAACAATTTTCAACCCTGAAGTGAATCACAGGTTTGTATAACATTGGGTTGTGAAAATAAAAAAAATCCACTGAAATGTTGTTTAGGCCCCAGTTTTAAATTTTCAAAAAGGATAATAGGAGAAAATGGACTAATTTGTTATGTAATTTCTCCTGAGTTTGACCCATATATGGTCAGAAGGGAAGGAGCTCTACTTTTTCAGCTAAATCTTTTTTTATTACTTTTTAATTGGGTTTTATTCCACTTTTTTGTTCACTGTACGATGACATGACATAGCTAAAACTGTTGTTTGTTTTCTTTAAGGTGTTTACTGAAGGAGTTAACTAGTGTGACAGTTTTAGAGAGCGGGTTGTTCCGGACATGGTGATAACAAATGTGTACTGTTTTCTTCATTTTTTTATTTACATAAATCTAGATATTTATTTGTATTTTTTTTTTGTTCTTTATTTTCTTTTTTAATTTTTTTTTTTTAACTTAGTCCCTATGTGGGACATTAACTTTTATTAGTCTGATCGGTGGTATAATATATTGCAATGCAACAGCATTGTAATTGATTTTATCTGTCAGTTCTGCACTGACAGAAGCTTCATAAACCAAGCTACTGGCATGGTCTAGCAGGCTTGCTGCAGCTGGCTGCCCTGGAGGTCATCTAATGACCTCAGGTAACGAGGGATCCTGATCGGGTGTGAGAGGGAGCGCATGCAGTTTCCCAGACCCCTAAATGCTGCAATCGCTATTGATCTTGGCATTTAGGGGGTTAAACAGCCAGGGGCGTTGCGGGCACTAGCTATGGCTGCGACAGCAGGAGCTCAGCTATAAGAGCTCCCGGAGGCCATCACGCAGGTGAAAAGCTGTGCACGAATGATCGCCATGACAATTTGTCGTTTAGCGGGAACCACTTCCCGACCATGACGTAAACTGGTGTGAAATATCTTGAAGGGGTTTTCCCAAGAACAAAGTTAATTTTAATCTATAGATCTTGGAATAACAATGAGTTCTACAATTTGATGTTTAAAAAACACACAAAACATTCCTGAGCCGACAATCTTATATGAAGGGCTGCTGATAAGTCTGTGGCTTTGTGATTTTTTTTGTTTCTATGGTACGAATGTTACATCACATGAAAGCCTTGTGTCTAATATACTGTATGTTTTCAAAATGTTGTGTTTGTTGCTTATGACAACAGTGTTCTACGCACACGAGAAAACCAAATGGTGGAGTCTAATGCGATATTCACAGCAACTAAGAGCAGAGGAGTGATAAAATTCTTAATTCTGCAAGGAAAGTCCTCAAAGGATATTCATGGTGATATGTTGTAGACATTGGGGGATCAATGCCCTTCGTATTTCATAGTTTCATAGTTTTTAAGGTTGAAGGGAGACTCTAAGTCTATCTAGTTCAACCTGTAGCCTAACATGTTGATCCAGAGGAAGGCAAAAAAAACCCAATGTGTCAAATAAGCTCCAATGGGGAAAAAAATTCCTTCCTGACTCCACATACGGCAATCAGACTAGTTCCCTGGATCAACACCCTGTCATAAAATCTAATATACATAACTGGTAATATTATATTTTTCAAGAAATGCGTTCAGGCTCTGCTTAAATTTTACTAGTGAATCCCTCATTACAACATCATACGGCAGAGAGCTCCATAGTCTCACTGCTCGTACAGTAAAGAATCCTCATCTGTGATTATGATTAAACATTCTTTCCTCAAGACTTAGCGGATGCCCCCTGTTCCAGTCGCAGGCCTAGGTGTAAAGAGATCTTTGGAAAGGTCTCTGTACTGTCCCCTCATATATTTATACATTGTGATTAGATCCCCCTAAGCCTTTGTTTTTCCTAACTAACTAACCCCAAGTTTAATAACCTGTCTTGGTATTGCAGCCCCCCCCATTCCTCTAATAATCTAGGTCGCTCTTCTATCTACCTGTAAGATTATGCTATTTATAACCTTCTATACTTTTGCTAACAAGAAATGCATCCATTCCTCTCTTAAATTCATTCAGTGAGTTGGCCATCACCACTTCCTCAGGAAGAGAGTTCCAGAGCCTCACTGCTCTTACCGTGAAGAACCCTCTTCTATGCTGATGTAGGAATTTTCTTTCCTCCAATCGAAAAGAATGCCCCCTTGTTCTTGTCATAGTCCTTGGTACAAACAGATCATGGGAGAGATCTCTATATGGCCCTCTGATATATTTGTACATATTTATTAGGTCTCCCCTAAGTCTTCTCTTTTCTAGAGTAAATAGACCTAATTTTGATAACCTTTCCGTGTATTGTAATGCACCCATTCCATTTATTATTTTAGTAGCCCGCCTCTGAACCCTTTCAAGTTCAGTAATGTCTTTCTTGAGCACCGGCGCCCAAAATTGCACACAATACTCCAAGTGTGGTCTGACTAGTGATTTGTACAGAGGGAGAATGATGTTTTCATCTCGTGCCCCCAGACCTCTTCTAATGCATCCCATCACCCTATTTGCTTTGGTGGCTGCTGCCTGACACTGGGCACTCCAATTTAGATTCTTATTCACTAAGATGCCTAAGTCTTTTTCCATGTCTGATTTCCCCAGCAGTTTCCCATTTAGTAAGTAATCGTAGCATCTGTTTCTCCTTCCCATGTGCATAACCACACAATTTCACAGTTAAGAACTGGGTTGCCAAATTTAAAATGGGCCACTTCAGCACCAATAATGAGGAATATCCTGGACGACTGAGAGTGGTTGTTGTTCTGGAGATCATCGATGCTGTGCATAGCCTCATACTGGAGAATCAATGAATTTAAACTAAAGCAATAGCAGACATCATGAGGATTTCCCGTGAACGTGTTTGTGTCACTATCCAAAAACATTTGGACAGGAGGAAGCTATCTACAAAGTGGGTCCCCAAATGTCAGATCAGAGAAGCATGCGAGTGAAAACTTCCCGGTCCATTTGTCAGCGTTTCCGGACTGATAAGAACTTCCTGGATCGACTGGTCACTATGGATGAGACCTGGCTTTATTTGTATGACATTGAAAACATGGAGCGGTCAAAAGAGTGGAGGCACAGTGGTTCTCCTCATCCAAGGAAGTTCAGGGTGAAAAAAATCAGCCACTAAGGTGATGGCGTCTGTGTTCTGGGATAAGGAGGGCTTGCTGCTAGTGGACTACCTTCAAAAGGGTTCCACCATCAATGCAAGGTATTACATTGAACTTTTGCACCAATTGAAATTAGCTCTGAAGGCCAAAAGGTGCGGCAAGCTGTCCAAAGGAATCTTGTTCCTGCAAGACAACGCCTCCACTCACACTGCACAAACGACCAGAGCAAAACTTTCAGAGCTGGGCTTCCAGCTGGTTGACCACCCACCTTATTCACCAGATCTAGCTCCCTCCGACTATCATCTGTCTCCATACCTGAAGAAACACTTCAAGGCTACCAAATTTCACACCATTTCTGATGCCATGGTTGCTACAGATGCCTGATTTGAGGCACAACCGAAATCCTTCTTTTTGCTGGGTTTACAGAACTTGGAATACCAATGTAAGAAGTGTCGTCATCAGTGGAGAGTATGTGGAATAAATGTAAAGTTTTATCATCCTATCTCATTTTTTTATGGGTAAAACCAGACTCAGCAGCCCCTCATATATGTGCCCCTGCTATGTGCTGTGTAATGGCCGTGTCTGACCATACAGGGACATGGTCTGATCATACCACATCTCCTGGGCAGGGGAAGATGCAAAAAAAAAAAGTATACAGACATTATAGCATGGGATCACAAATAAGTTTTTTTAAAAGGTTTTTTTTTTTCTTTTTCAAAAGACAGGAAAATGCTTTTCCTTCCAAAAAGAATCAGCTGTGATCCCCATGCTGAAAGTGTAATGTCTTTATACTCAAAATGCCTTCCTTCAGTTTTGATTCAGACAGTCCCTGAAACGTGGCACACAGGTACTTAAAGAGAAGGTGTCGTCATAAAAAAAAAAATTCAATAACTGAAAAAATGTAAAGTATTAATGTTTTGTTTAAATATTATTTGTTTTTAATTGAGCAAAATATATATAAAAAAGATATTTTCTACTCTTAAACACTAGGGGGAGCAGCTGCTGAAACCCTACAGAAATCCTACTGCAGAAATAGCCTGGATTACAGCAGCAGTAAAAGTGGGCAGAATCTGCTCTCCTGTGTGTGATATCACCTACAATGAAATGTAGGGACACAGTGCGGAGCCATTTTGCTGGTGCCTAGAAATGTCTAAAGTGTCACCAAGGACAGCAGGAGTATCACACAGGATAGTATTAGATACACAGCTCAGCAGACAGTATCACGCAGGACAGGATTAGATACATGGCTCAGCAGACAGTATCACACAGGACAGGATTAGATACACAGCTCAGCAGACAGTATCACACAGGATAGGATTAGATACACAGCTCAGCAGATGGTACCACACAGGACAGGATTAGATACACAGCCCTGCAGACAGTATCACACAGGATAGAATTCGATACACAGCTCAGCAGACTGTAGCACAGAGGAGAGGACTAGATACACGGCACGTGGGGGGGAGGGGTAGCGGGGGTGTCATTGGAGACAGTAGCAGAGCAGCGGGGGGGGGATGGTACTCACACACTGCTCTGTACGCCCGCCTGCAGCAAGGAAAGTGGAGGGGGGTGTCATTGGAGCATTGGAGACAGTAGCAGTGGGGGTGGTTGGGGGAGGGGCACCGGTACTCACAGAACACACAAACACACACAGCTCTGCTGCATGCACGCCGGCAGTGAGGGTGGAGGAGGAGTGGGGCTGGGTAGAGCGGGGAAGGGGAGGCAGCCCAGCGCCCTGTACTCACACATCCCGGCGAATGACAGGGGTAAAGTGGAGCAAACAGTATACGGTGTGAGCTCCACAATGATGGCGCTGATCTCCCCCCTCTGCTGTGATCTGGACAGCCCAGGGGGCGCGTCGAGGTCACAGCAGACACCTTCTCTTATGTTACTAAATGGGGTCGGAGCCCGACTATCAGTCTATGCCCTAAAGGAGGTAACTGTCGTTACACACACCAAATCTAAGATGGCAGCCCCCAGTGCCTTCAGTAAAATTAGAATTAAATAAAAACTAAATAATCAGTGATTTTACTTTTGTATTAAAAATACTTGGTTTCATAATCACTATTATTAATACAAAAATAAAAAAAGCAACACTTTCCCTTTAAAAGTCTCCTCCTTTCAGTAGAGATTTCACAAACTGCTTTATCAGGCCAAGCTTAATGTGGAGTGGTGGCAGACGTTTACTGGGATCAACTAAACTTTCCATAAGTATGTTCGAGTCTAGGTTGCAAAGATATTCTCGATGGCCAACTTTTTTTTTTTTCTTTTTTTGCTCCAGTAATGAATCCTATCCAGCTGTCTGTCCCATTCATACAAAAATCATGGGTACTTCATGTATTATCCTTTCTGCCCAAGGAGCAGAGAACTTTCAGATCACCACATATTGACCATATTTGATCCTCACAGTTAAATTCCTGGAGAATAAAGTCTAAATTCTCATAACTTTCCTTCAAGTGCACAGAATGTCCTACAGGCACTAATGCATACTTGCTGCCATTGTGCATCAGCAGCTTTCAGATTTTTTTTGTAACATTTTTCCATCAACCCAAGATCATCAATGTATTGAGAAAATTATGAGGAAGGAATTCCCTTTTCTATGCTTCTGTACCATGAAAAATAGGCATCAGGAGCTAGCATGTTATTGTCATTTAGTCTAGAGCAGACGTGCCCAACGCCAGTCCTCAAGAGCCACCAACAATACATGTTTTTCAGGGCTTTCTTAGTATTGTATAGGTGATAATTTAATCACCCGCTCAACACCTGTACAATACTAAGGAAATCCTGAAAACCTCATTGGGGGCCTGGAGTTGTGCACTCTTGGTCTAGAGCAGAGGTCTCAAACACGTGGCCCCCGAGGCTGCTTGTTGCGGCCCACAGACCTCGTGACAATCGCAGCTCTATGCCTGGGGACCGGCGCTGCGCCGACAGGACTTTACTCCAATTGAATCATTTGCGGTGCCACGCAGAGGAGCCGTCTGCACTATACCAATAGTTATCGCCGGCCAATCAGATGCAAGTAAGTGACATCACTGTATGACATCACCTCCTTGCATCTGATAGCCAGCAGTAGCCATTGGTAAAGTGCAGAGCTTCTTTGCACGGTACCGCAAATGATTCAATTGGAGTAAAGTCCTGCCGGCGCCGGGGCTCAGGCATAGAGCTGCGATCTTCAAGGGCCACAACAAGCAGGTACATGCTCACGATCAGGACCCCCTGTGTCCTGGACGCGGCAGGTCCTGATCTGCAGGGCTGCAAGTCTCCTCCTTAGGAGATCGCAGCTGCCTGTGATCACGGTTCGGGGTGCAGCGGTTTCCTCGCTGTGTTCTCCCTAGGGAGGGCATGCGACTCCGCAGCATAAATTCACATGCTGCGGCCTCTGTAAGCCACACCGCAGGTCAGTTTTCACTGCTGGCCACACAAGCAAAGCACAGTGGGCATGGGATTTTTAGAAATCCCATCCACTCTGTTTGTACAGTACATCGCAGCGTTTTGGACGCAGCTAAAACATGCTGCATTCAAAATGCTGCAAACATTGATCATGGGCAGACAGGGAAAGGAGGAAAGATGAGAATTTTTTTTGCGTATTACTAATGGATGGCCACAATACTACAAGGATGGGTACAATACTGCAGGACACAATACTGCAGGGCACAATACTACAAGGATGGGCACAATACAACAGGTTACAATACTACAAGGATGGGCACAATACTGCAAGACAATACTACAAGGATGGGTACAATACTACTCGGCACAATACTGCAGAACACAATACTACAAGTATGGGCACAATACTTCTGGGCACAATATTACAGGGCACAAGGATGGGCACAATACTACAGGGCACAATACCACAAGGATGGGCACAATACTGCAGGGTACAATACTACAAGGATGGGCAACATTACTACAGAGCACACAGATGGGGATATTACTATAATATGTTGGCTAAGATTACTATAAGATGCTAATTTTAAAACAATATTACAAGAAGGTGATACAATTCAAAATAAAGCATGAATTATTTTTTTGTGGCAATAAAAATGCTTTTTTATATATATATATATATATATATAAACTTAACTAAAAACAAAAAAGCGAACTAGTAATAAACTAGCAAAAATGTTAAAAAAAGTGACCCAAAGATGTATAGAAAAAAAAAACATGGATTCATTAAAAATGTCACTTTGTCCTGCAAAGAATGCGGCCCCTCTCAATTTTTATTTTCCTATATAAAGCCCATACATCCAGATGAGTTTGAGACCCCTGGTCTAGAGCCTAAGGCTGTGTGTGCACGTTGCGTCGTGTCCCTGCAGAAATTTCTGCAGGGATTTGACAGCACATGTGCGCGTCAAATCGCTGCAGAAACACTGCATAATGAATGCAGTGTTTCTGCAGAAAAACAGCAGATTTCATGCGCTCTGGATGCTGCCTCTCCCATAGACAGAGCAGGAGCAGCATCCAAAGTGCACGGAATAATTGACATCTTGCTTTTTAGAACGGAGCGATTTTGAACAAAATTTTGGCATCCAAATAGCTGCGCTCTCAAACGCAACGTACACATGGATTATACACAATCTTCATAGATTGTGCAGGGTACACAGGACGCGTATTGCACTGCAGCGTAAATGCATGAAATTCGTCAACGTGCGCATATGCCCTTAAAAGTTCTGCAGAATGTTTAGGAAGGTCCAAATCATTTAATTTGAGGTGTGAAAAAAAAAAAAAGGTTGTGGCTCATTGGGCCTAATGTTTTCACTATTTTCACCGAGTTCAATGATCAAAAGTAAATAAAAATCCCTTTTTACTTTTTAAAACAATTTCACTTGCAGACCTATGTAATTAACTGCAATGCTTATGATGTGATGTCAGCGCTGCAGACACCGGGAGCAGCCGTGGAGATTCAGTGCTCGACCCAAGGAAAGCGAGAAGCACACAGTATGTTTATTGTCTAAAAACAAAACTACTGCTGGGGAAGAGAGGGGGGTTTCTAAAACTGGAAAACCTCCTTTAAAACATATTCTTTTACATAAATAATTAGATCATTCATCACTATCCATTTAAAGAGCTCAAAATGTATAGACTTTGGGTTATAGTTACTGAAATTTTTTGTAGCGACAATACAGTATAAAACAAGGTTGTGGAGGGAACAAAAATCCAAATACTCCTTAGATATAAGGCTATAATTATATGGAATATCTGTAGCATAATCTTATGAGTGTATAATCGCCCCATCTGCTGTCCATGAGTGCCAAAAATTCCATATGGACCCATTAGTCAGTGCTTATGGACAACTTTCCAGACAAATCAAATCAACAGTCTTCGTGGTAAGAAAACAACACGCTCCAATACAATTTATGGTGTTTTTTAATACAAATATCTGAACCTGGGTTTATTGGGGTCGTTTTTGCACCATGGGCGTGGATTTCTTCAAGTTTCATTAAGACATATAAGACACGTCCATGAATTTCTGTAGCAAGGCTGAACGCTGTAGCAAGTAAATTTATTACAGTTTTACATATGACAGCAGTGATAAGTGCTTGCCACCCCAAAAAAAGAAATAATTTTTTTTTTTTTTTACGCAATCCGGTGGGAGGTCCATAAACTTGGACTGCCTCTTTCATGTGCATTGCCAATTTACTGCAAGACTGATCAACATATACCATCTACCCTAGATGTTTCATAAATGACATTAGACTGGGATGGGTTAAAGTAGTTGTTCTACAAATAAAATATATATTAATCAATAGATCTTAGAATAAAAAAGTTCCACAATTGGATGTGTTGAAGAAAAAAAAAAAAGAAGGTCCTGTGCTGAAATTACTTTGTAATCTCCGTGTCTGACCAGACAGGAACATGGTCTGATCATACCACATCTCGTGGGTAGGGGCGGAAGTAAAAGCGTATACAAAGCATGAGATCATAGCTGGCTGATTTTATGTTTTACCTCATAGAAAAAAGCAGCTGTGATGTCCTCCTGTTTATAGTGTTTTTGCATCCTGCCTTGCCCAGGAGCTGTGGTATTGTTGAGGATAAGAATTGAGTAATCAAAAGTATTTAATTCAGCCATTTCATAGATTTAGGTATGTAGTTTAGTAGATGTAAACTAACACATATTTATGAATGTTTTTGTTTTTTATTAACACGTGTATGTATATTTAGTGATTTTCCTTAACACAGTATATACCATTATATGTAATTTAAAGATGGCTGCTATATCCTGTCTACACCCAAGATGATGAACAAAGGAGAACTTCTAAAGTTTGGACTGACCAATCCAATAGAGATTATGCAAATTCCTATACGTCTTGAAGCCTTGATTTGCGATACTTGATTGGATTATATTTTGTCTACACCCCTTATTTTTTTAAAGCTATAAAAAGTTTCAAACAATAAAGAGAGCCAGTTGGTCAGCGTCCGTCATGGAGAAGGTTCATAACAGATATGGTGTCTGCTATTGTTCTTTCTCGCGTGCACTCATGATATTATAATTTGGAAAAGCAGTCAGATCTCGAGAGACTGCTTGAGTCTCATTTTAACCTCAACAGTTGGTGCTCCAAAACCTTCCCCTCCTATCGGTACAGAAGGAAGTGATGTATTAATGTTTTTTTTAGATGGGTATGGCAAAAGTGGGTAAGATGGTTAGAGGTGTTTGTAGATTATAATTTTTTTCTGTTGTCAAATGAGCTAGGTATGCTGAAAAGAAACTCTAGATCTGAGCTGATGGAATCGGACGGAGATCCCCGCACAGGTGCAACTGACCAAGGAGCAGTGAACGGGCCTAGAGTTGAGGAGTCCTTTACCAATGCAGACCAGTACTATACCTCGGTAGCACCTGTCACGTCAATGATTTCTGTCACTCATTGTGTTCTTAAGTCCTTACAGGAACAAGCGAATCAACAAGGAATAGAGTGTGAGACGCAGGGAGACAACTGACTGAGGAAGGTCTGTGGATAAAGGGTGGTAAGTTTTCTCTGCCATGAGAGCTCTTCTCAATGATGGCCCAGGTAATATTTGTGAAAGACAAATGTCAGTGTGTGCTTTGGTGACACCAAGGTTCAGTACTCGGGTGGACAGACTCGCTCAGTCTTGTAAGACATGTGCCTAAAATGAAGAAAAAAAAAAACAAACTGTAAAGAGTCCGCAAAAACACCCTGCACCTGCTCTATCCATTTTTAGAGACTGCAAACTGATTATAGATGTATATCATAAGCATGTTGTATGCAAGTTTGTGCATGTTGTCTAGATTTCTCTCCAGGTTTGGTCAAAGACATTCCAGTGCAGAAAACGACATTGCTGAGAAGCACATAATGGTGGTATATAAAAAAATAGGTTTACAAAAAAGTGTATATTTTTATAGAAAAGTGAAAACTGGCAAATCGTGAACATTTTGTTTTCTTTTCGTTAAAACAGGTCTTTATCTAAAAAAATTTTTTAGTTTAGCATAGGCATGTATATTTTTATATAATTTATTAAATAGTGTAATAAACAGGTGTATTTTCCAATTCCAGACTTTAAATCAGAGTTAGTAGTATATGGTCTTCAGGCAGGAGACTGATTGATGCTAAAGGACAAGTGAGGAAGAGCCATGAGTCAACACTAGATGAGCCGATCCAACAGCAGAAACATCTATGGATTAACGCCTCGCATTGCAGAAGGGTCGATCCACCAGAGCTGCACTGAGTGTCCTGCTCATATATATCCTTTTCAAAAAACCTGTACAGTCTCAGACCATCATTGTCAAAACAATTAGAAGAGAGGATTTAGAGAACCTTAAGACATGGGAAAGTTCAACTACAAAAGGTGAGGACTCGCCTAGGAGTCCTTGGTTTCAAACTGGTGAAGAAAACCCTTTCCCTTCTCCACCCATGCCTCATCGTTCAGTTAGAAAAATCTGTTGGAAAGACTTACCTATCTTTTTTCCTAAAGGAACACCGTATTCTTAGAATTCAGAAATAGCAGAAAAAAGTCTTTAGGGGGGACTGTTGAGGATACGAATTGAGTAATCAAAAACTATTTAATTCAGCCATTTCATAGATTTAGGTATGTAGTTTAGTAGATGTAAACTAACACATATATTTATGAATGTTTTTGTTTTTTATTAACACACACACATTATATATTATATTTAGTGATTTTCCTTAACACAGTATATACCAGTATATATAATTTAAAGATGGCTGCTGTATCCTGTCTACACCCAAAATGATGAACAAAGGAGAATTTCTAAAGTTTGGACTGACCAATCCAATAGAGATTATGCAAATTCCTATACGTTTTGAAGCCTTGATCTGCGATACTTGATTGGATTATATTTTGTCTACACCCCTAATTTCTTTAAAGCTATAAAAAGTTTCAAACAATAAAGAGCCAGTTGGTCAGTGTCAGTCATGGAGAAGGTTCATAACTGATATAGTGTCTGTTATTGTTCTTTCTCGCGTGCACTCATGATATTATAATTTAGAACAGCAGTCAGATCCCGAGAGACCGCTTGAGTCTCATTTTAACCTCAACAGTATAATCAGACCATGTCCCTGTACGGTCAGACACAGACATTACACAGTACAAGATTTTCAGCACAAGAACATTTTTTTTAACACATTGTCGAACTTATTATTAATCCAAGATCTATTGATTAAAATGTACTTTGTGGGGAAAAAAACTTTAAGTACCATTTTAAATGGGGAACAAGTGCTCATACAGCAACTCCACTATGCTCATGTGTACATGGTGTAGAGTAAAAATGGGAGAATCAATTCAAAGGACTCCAGTTCAGCAGCCAGGCAATAATCGTTGGAGGGGAGGTCTGGAACTCACTTTACCTTCTGGCTCTTCTTTTGATTATCAAGGTTGGTGGAACGTCATCATTGTGTCATTCGACTGGAGCGGCAGCGAGAACAGAAAAGGATGTGAATGTCAAGTATATTACTAGGAGCAGAGAACTTGCTGTGCATTATTGATACCACTCCAGCGTTGAAATAAACTAAAAATAAAAAAAAAAAATCATTGGCACTTTAAAGTGGAGTTTTTATCATTCACACTTGTGTGCAAAAAATAGTGTGCAAAAGTGGCACTAGAATTCACGTCCTTTTCCTCTTTGAAGAGGCAATTTTCATATTTAATTTTCCCAGAGGAGCACACTGCATGGCATACAAGCCTCCTTATATTAGCATGTCACTCATTACCCCTTAGAGTATGTGCGCACGTGTCTGCATTCTATTCCGCAGCGTTTAAGTCACTGCAGGTGAGTTTCAAAACGCAGCCAAAGAGCTGCGTTTTGAAAGCATTGTGCATGCAGAATTCATGCGTTCTGGATGCTTGCTCTGCTATAGAGTGGGAAAAGCATCCGTAACGCACAAAAGAAGTGACATGTTTTTTAGAATGCAGCGTTTTGGCAAATTATTTCAGCAGCCAAAACGCTGCGTTCTAAAACGCAACGTGTGGATGGAATTTGCACAATCTTCATAGATTGTGCTGGGGACGCAGAACGCATGCTTTTACGCTGCAGTGCAGAATGCAGCGTAAAAGCATGAAGAAAAAAAAAAAAACACGTGCGCACACAGCCTTAGACCTTAGGGGTACTTCACACACAGTGAGATCGCTACTGAGATCGCTGCTGAGTCACGTTTTTTGTGACCTCATTAGCGATCTCGCTGTGTGTGACACTGAGCAGCGATATGGCCCCAGCTGTTAGATCGCTGCTCGTTACACACAGCCCTGGTTCGTTTTTTTATTGTTGCTCTCTCGCTGATAAGCACACATCGCTGTGTGTGACAGCGAGAGAGCAACAATCCTGAATGTGAAAGGAGCAGGAGCCGGCGTCTGACAGCCTGCAGTAAGCTGTAACTAAGGTAAACATCGAGTAACCAAGGTGGTTACCCGATATTTACCTTCGTTACCAGCCTCCGCAGCTCTCACGCTGCCAGTGCTAGCTCCTGCTCCCTGCACACGCTAAGTTAAGCGGTGTGAGCTGGTAACTAAGGTAAACATCGGGTAACCATACCCGATGTTTACCTTAGTTACCAGTGTCCGCAGCTTCCAGACGCCGGCTCCGCTGCTGGCTGGGGGCTGGTCACTGGTGAGATCTGCCTGTTTGACAGCTCACCACCGACCATGTAGCGATGCAGCAGCGATCCTGACCAGGTCAGATCGCTGGTCGGATCGTTGCTGCATCGCTAAAGTGTGAAGGTACCCTTAGTCAGAAGCCTCTCTCACCCAGCCAACTCAGATCTGATGCTTTGTACTTATGAGAGGAAACACCCCCTAAACACCATGTCTGCAAATTGAAATGCTGGTTTGTTTTTTGTCCCAAGACATAAGCCAAGGCTTAATATTGAGTTTTAGGATTGCTACTTTGTGTATATATATATATATATATACACATACATATATATATATATACACACATACATATATATATATATATATATATATATACACATACATATATATATATATATACACATACATATATATATACACATACATATATATATACACATACATATATATATACACATACATATATATATACACATACATATATATATACACATACATATATATATATATATATATATATATATATATGTATGTGTATATATATATGTATGTGTATATATATATGTATGTATATATATACACACACAGTGCCTACAAGTAGTATTCGACCCCCTGCAGATTTAGCAGGTTTGATAAGATGCAAATAAGTTAGAGCCTGCAAACTTCAAACAAGAGCAGGATTTATTAACAGATGCATAAATCTTACAAACCAACAAGTTATGTTGCTCAGTTAAATTTTAATAAATTTTCAACATAAAAGTGTGGGTGAATTATTATTCAACCCCCAGGTTTAATATTTTGTGGAATAACCCTTGTTTGCAATTACAGCTAATAATCGTCTTTTATAAGACCTGATCAGGCCGGCACAAGTCTCTGGAGTTATCTTGGCCCACTCCTCCATGCAGATCTTCTCCAAGTTATCTAGGTTCTTTGGGTGTCTCATGTGGACTTTAATCTTGAGCTCCTTCCACAAGTTTTCAATTGGGTTAAGGTCAGGAGACTGACTAGGCCACTGCAACACCTTGATTTTTTCCCTCTTGAACCAGGCCTTGGTTTTCTTGGCTGTGTGCTTTGGGTCATTGTCTTGTTGGAAGATGAAATGACGACCCATCTTAAGATACTTGATGGAGGAGCGGAGGTTCTTGGCCAAAATCTCCAGGTAGGCCGTGCTATCCATCTTCCCATGGATGCGGACCAGATGGCCAGGCCCCTTGGCTGAGAAACAGCCCCACAGCATGATGCTGCCACCACCATGCTTGACTGTAGGGATGGTATTCTTGGGGTCGTATGCAGTGCCATGCAGTCTCCAAACGTCACGTGTGTGGTTGGCACCAAAGATCTCGATCTTGGTCTCATCAGACCAGAGAACCTTGAATGAGTCTGTCTCAGAGTCCTCCAAGTGATCATGAGCAAACTGTAGACGAGCCTTGACATGACGCTTTGAAAGTAAAGGTACCTTACGGGCTCGTCTGGAACGGAGACCATTGCGGTGGAGTACGTTACTTATGGTATTGACTGAAACCAATGTCCCCACTGCCATGAGATCTTCCCGGAGCTCCTTCCTTGTTGTCCTTGGGTTAGCCTTGACTCTTCGGACAAGCCTGGCCTCGGCACGGGTGGAAACTTTCAAAGGCTGTCCAGGCCGTGGAAGGCTAACAGTAGTTCCATAAGCCTTCCACTTCCGGATGATGCTCCCAACAGTGGAGACAGGTAGGCCCAACTCCTTGGAAAGGGTTTTGTACCCCTTGCCAGCCTTGTGACCCTCCACGATCTTGTCTCTGATGGCCTTGGAATTCTCCTTTCTCTTTCCCATGTTGACCAATTATGAATGCTGTTCACAAGTTTGGGGAGGGTCTTAATTAAGGTGGCTTTACACACTGCAACATCTCAAACGACATCGCTGTAACGTCACCGGTTTTGTGACGTTACAGCGACCTCCCCAGCGACATTGCAGTGTGTGAAACACATCAGCGACCTGGCCCCTGCTGTGAAGTTGTGATCGCTACAAATCGTTCAGGACCATTCTTAGGTCCTTTGTTTCCCGCTGTGCAGCATGCATCGCTAGAAAGTTTCAGTGTGTAAAGGGGACTTTACAGCGACTTCCCTTTCAAAAAGTTGCTTTACAATGTCCCCAACAACCAGCTAGGTCGCTCTGCAGGTCCGGATCGCTGTTGCGTCGTTGGCTAGGTCTGCCTGTTTGACAGCTCACCAGAGACTTTGTAGTGATCCCGGCCAGGTTGGGATCGCTGGTGGGATCGCTAGAAAGTTTCAGTGTGTAAACCCAGCTTAAGTCAGAAAAGGCTGGAAAAAGAGATAATTAATCCAAACATGTGAAGCTCATTGTTCTTTGTGCCTGAAATACTTCTTAATACTTTAGGGGAACCAAACAGAATTCTTGTGGTTTGAGGGGTTGAATAATAAATGACCCTCTGAATAAACTTTTCACAATTTAAAAAAAAAAAATAAAAAAAGAAATAACATTCTTTTTTGCTGCAGTGCATTTCACACTTCCAGGCTGATCTACAGTCCAAATGTCACAATGCCAATGCCAAGTTAATTCCGAATGTGTAAACCTGCTAAATCTGCAGGGGGTTGAATACTACTTGTAGGCACACACACACACATTATATTATATATATATATATATTATACATAAACACACACACAATTGACAAAACCAGAAAAATTAAGTGCTTTTATGTATAACAATATGAATTTTTTACTAAATTTAGAAGACCAATTGCAAAGTACAATTCACAGGCATATACACAACATAAAAATATGTAAAGGAACAAGGATATGGTGGTATGTGGAACTGCACATAAAATGGCAAAAGCACAAGATGTGAATCAATTAGAAAAATAGAAAAAGGCATATATATGTATACGGGCTATCAGAGGAATCCTGTTCCCGGGTGCAATAAGACAATACCGGGGAATACAGGGGTTGGACAAAATAATGGAAACGCCTAACGTTTTGGCATCATAATCTTCGAACATGTTATAAACATGCAAACCGTGACATATGTTAATGTTTTGTAGTTGATTATTTGTGTTATGGGTATGTAAATTAACTGTTTGTTTTGCATAATTGTAAGAACATTGATGAGAACCTGATACCAATGGCAGACCTCCCGGATTTTCAAAGAGGCCAAATTGTTGGTGCTCGTATGACAGGCGCTAGTGTAACAAAGTATCCGAATGCTTGGCTTGTCAAGAGGTTCGGTCTTCAAAGTAATGACTGTGTTTAAAAGAGGAGGAAAAACGTCTGCAGCAAAGCACAGGTCCGGATGAAAGTCGAAGTTGACTGAGAGAGACCGTTGAAGTCTAAAGCGAATTGTGAGAGAGCATCGCAAGACCACGGCTCCAAAAATCACTGCTGAGCTCAATGAACACCTACAGAACCCAGTTTCCATGAAAACTGTTCGTCAGCAGCTGCATAAATCTGGATTCCACAGAAGAGCTTCAATTAGAAAACCGCTGCTCTCAATGACAAATGTGTCCAAGCGTTTAGAGTGGTGTAGAAACCTCCAGAATTGGTCCCTCGAGCAGTGGAAACGTGATATTCTCAGACCAATCATCGTTTACCCTATTTCAGACCTCCGGCCAAGTGTATGTTTGGAGACAGCCGAAAGAAGCATTCCATCCAAACTGCCTTCTCCAAACTGTAAAACACGGCGGTGGTTCTGTGATGATCTGGGGTGCTATTTCGTGGAGATCCGCCGGGCCAATGATATCCCTTCATGGAAGAATTAACAGCTGAGATTATTTAGGCATTTTGGGTGACCAGGTGCATCCCATGGCTCAAGCACTGTTCCCAGAGGGGAACGCCATCTTTCAGGATGATAATGCACCATTTCATACAGCTAGAATCGTTAAAGCATGGCACGAGGAACATTCTAATGAACTTGAGCATCTCATCTGGCCCCCACAATCCCCACACCTCAACATTATTGAGCATTTATGGTCGATTTTAGAGATTCAAGTTAGACGTTTGTTTTCGCCACCATCGTCGCTCAAAGAACTGGAGCGTTTTTTAACTGCAGAATGGGCTAAAATTCCTTTGAGGTATGGATTCATACAATGTGTGAATTGTTTCCAGAGAATTGAGGCTGTAATTGCCGCAAAAGGTGGACCTACACCATATTAAACTAACTTTTGTTGATGTTTCCAGGTGTTTCCATTATTTTGTCCAACCCCTGTAAGTGGGACCAAATTGTAGAGATTCCAAAAGAAAAGAAAGCCAAATTTACAAATAAATTGATACTTATTGAAAGTGCATTGTTCTAGTTTTCTAATTGATTCACATCTTGTGCTTTTGCCATCTTATGTGCAGTTCCACATACCACTCCACCATATCCTTGTTCCTTTGCATATTATTATGCTGTGTAAATGTTTGCGATTTGCATTTTGCAATTATGTTTTTCTAAAATAATAAAAATGTAATTTTTATACATAAAAGCACTCTTTTTTTCTCTGTTTTTGTAATCTATCTTGGAGTGTAATCATGTGGTGGCCTTATCTAGGGTAACAATCGTTACCTTTTGGACACTTACTTTCACTATGTGCCATATGGATATTTTTGGTTCTAATATACACTTACAGCTCTGGCAAAAATTAAGGAGACTACTGCACAGTTTTATAAAAATTTTATAAAAAGTTTTATAAAAATCAGCTTCTCTACATGTCTGACAGTCATTCCATTCAAGTTGAATTCCAATCAGAGTGCACCTCATTCTACTTAATGTGCTTCTGATTAGGTGATCACCTGAACCAAATCTTATCTAATGAGAGAAAGTATATATATAAAAAAAAAAAAACCTTGCTGTGGTCTTCACAATTCTCTTGCAATAGGTCAAATCTGAGGACTGTTTTTTTTTCTCCAGCAGGACAATGCGCCATGCCACACAGCTAGGTCAATCAATGTGTGGATGAAGGACCACCACATCAAAACCCTGTCATGGCCAGCCCTATCTGCAGACCTAAACCCCATTGCAAACCTCTGGAATGTAATCAAGAGGAAGATGGATAGTCACAGGCCATCAAAGAACTGCTTACATTTTTGCACCAGGAGTGGCATAAGGTCACCCAAAAGCAGTGTGAAAGACTGGTGGATAGCATGCCAAGACGCATGAAAGCTGTGATTAAAAATCATGGTTATAACACAAAATATTGATTTCTGAACTCTTCCTGAGGTAAAACATTATTAGTATCGCTGTTTCTAAATGATTATGAACTTATTTTCTTTGCATTATTTGAGGTCTGAAAGCAATGCATTTGTCGCGGGCGGGGAGGGCGCTGCGCTCACCACGCTCGGGTCCGGCGCTGCTGCTGCTCGGTGGCTCGAGCGGTGGGCCGGATCCGGGGACTCGAGCGGCGCTCCTCACCCGTGAGTGAAAGGGGGTAGTTTGGTTTGGGGATTTGGTCCGTGACGCCACCCACGGTTTGTGGTGAGGTTGGGGCACCACCGCTGCTGGTGACGGGGATCCCGGGAGCGATGGCAGGGAGCAGCTGGGATGTTGTTTCCCCCCTCCGTGGGTAGGGGTTGGTTGTCCCGGGGCCCGGTAAGGTGTGATGGGGAGGTACGGTTGGTGAGGTGCAGGGTCGCGGGGGCAGCGTGGTGCCGGATGGCACGGTGGTACTCACTCAGCCAAGAACAGATGCAGAGTCTCCGGTAAAACAAACGGCTGGATGGACGGGTCCCGCAGCCAGCTGCTGTGGTTTCTCCTGGACGGTTGGTGGTGGCTGCCTTTCCCTGCACCTTTTGTGTAACTTCGGTCCCGATGGCTTCCCACCGGTAACCCGCTCCCCAGCGTGGATATATGCCGGAGGAGCCCTTTTGCCCGCAGGCTCTGGCCCTGGGAATTCTAGCTGTGCGGTAGCTGTATTTCCCTGTTGCTGTTTGGACGGTTGCCTTCAGTCGGGTCTTGGCTGTTTGGAAACCTCTGGGGTTCCGGTCACTAACGGATTTGACCTGTTTAACGGCGACTCCAAGCCTTGTCGGGGTCCGCAGGCCCTGCCGGTTTGTGCTGGCTTCACTTCGCTCCCCGGTTCGGTACCAGCGGGCCACCGCCCGTCCCCGGTCCTACGGTTCCGCGTCGATCTGCCTCTCCTGCAGATGGCCACCACCGTCTGCCAACCTTGCTCTTGGTGCCCGGGCCACGTACCCGGACACAGTCAATTTGCTCCTCTACTACCACTTTACTCCTCACTCTTTCACCTCTCTAACTGATCTGTCTTCCTTTCCCGCCTCCAGGACGGTGAACTCCTCAGTGAGTGGGGCCAACCGCCTGGCTCCACCCCACCTGGTGTGGACATCAGCCCCTGGAGGGAGGCAACAAGGAGTTGGTGTCTGGCTGATGTGCCTATCTCGAGGTGTGGGGTGTTGTGTTGTAGTACCTGTGACGACCTGGCTAGTCCAGGGCGCCACACATTTTTTTGTTATTTTGACCATTTCTCATTTTCAGAAAATAAATACAAAATGTATTGCTTGGAAATTCAGAGACAAGTTGTCAGTAGTTTATAGAATGAAAAAAAATGTTTACATTTTACTCAAAAATATACCTATAAATGGAAAAATCAGAACTGAAAATTTTGCAGTGGTCTCTTATTTTTTTTGCCATATATAAAAATCAGTTGCGCACACACACACACACACACGCACGCACGCACTTTTCAGTTGGGGGGACACAGTTGGTTTGCTGAATTTCCGTAATAAAAAAACCCCCAAACTTCTGACTCCACATTTAGGAAAGAGAAGAAATGCCCATCCCCCTCTATTGGACTAGATGCGACAATACAATTCCAATGGAGGATATCATAATAAGTACCAGATATAGGTGTATTGTGCTTATTAAACGTAGACTTCCCTTTAAACACACTAAAAGGCAGACAATATAAATGATGAGATGACAGAAGATGGGCGTTACACTAGCTTTTGCAGCTCAAAATGACCTCAGTTTCGCACTTTATAAAACTACTTTTAGTAAAAGTACATTTTGTTTCTTAAGGCAGCATCATTACAAGGGAACGTTTTCTTGTTTTGTGTGTATGCAGTGTTGCTGGGTGTGACAAAAAGTTCATCTGTGCACTAACCAGTCTTCATCATTCTCTATCATAGGATCTGAGAAAAGGACTGGAAACAAATTATTGTAACCCACCTTATCCCACTCAGTTTAAAGGTTTTACAGAATGAGGGGAAAACGGCTGCTTTCTTCCAAAACAGTGCCACATCTGTCACCTGGTTGGCTCTGGTATTACAGCGGAGCTCTGCTCTATTGAAGTTCATGAGGACCTGATGAATACTAGACAACCTGTGGAGAATGGCAAATACTATAGAGCTCTTTGAAAGATGCCCCAACAGATTTTTTTATTTTTTTTAATCAGATACATTTTTATTTTTCACCAAGTATACAAAACATGTGTTATATTTTCAGCAATAACGAGCAGAACTATAAACTTTCCCTCCCCAACATCCCCTCCCCCCTCAGCGTACATATTACCCATATCAATATCAAAGATCTTACATTTGAACCCTTCAATAGCATATATTGGAATGTATAGAACTATCTCTGCCCCTAGTCCAACAACATCTCCCAGCTCTAATATTTATCCATATTGCAACCACGGATTCCACAATCTATCAAAAAGTGCAAGTTGTTTCCTTTTCCCATATATGCTTCTCTCCATTCGAACAATATGATTAACATATGCGACAAATTCCCCTCTAGTCGGTGGGTCCCCCTGCATCCAGTGTTTGGCAATTACTTTCCTTGCCGCATACAGCAGTCTGGCTATCACTATTTTAAAATTGTTGTCTACTCTAATTTCTTCCACGTAACCTAGAAGACATACCAGGGGTTGTCTGGGAAGTTTACATCTATAAGCTGCTTCTATTCTATTAAGGACAGTTATCCAAAAGGGTGCCAACCTGGGGCACATCCACATCATGTGGAAATTGCCGGCACCTTCTCCATTACATCTAGGACAGTCGGAGTTACTCCTCAATCCCATTTTACACATAATTAGCGGGGATCTATATGCCCTATGCACCATGTAGAGGTGGCATAATCTTGCTGGTTCACGCATTGATAATTTCGGTATGTATTCCAAAACACTATCCCATACCTCATCAGTGATCCAGTCTCTCTCTGCCTCCCATTTAGTCCTAGTGTTTACAGGGTGATCAAGCAAATATGTATGCAGTAGGTCCACTACAACACACATATTTCAGTACTAGGTCTGACTGTACCAGCAATGATTGCTTAACGCCCTGAGCCACCACTGCATGCGCCAACAGTTTGTTCTGGTACCACCCAAGTGGGGATATCCCAAACTCATCCTGTATTTGTGTAAACGATTTCAGAAGTCCCTGGCTAAGAATTTGCCCCATATACCATATACCTTTGCGTTCCCATTCCTTAATTTTGTATATCTCAGAGCAGTTTTCATTGTCCCACAAGGGAGAGAATTCAGTTATTGCTGTAATCCCTCTTATTTGCTTGATCTTCCTCCAGATTCTATTCATCAGGCTAAGTGTGGGGCTCGTTTTTCCTATTCTCCCAAATGATCAGTCCTCCAGTCCGAACACTTATGGTTTCCGATGCAGAACATGCCCTAACAGTCTGGATGCTGGGTCTACTACCCCTGAATCTGCCCATCCCCTGAAATGTTGACTCTGAGCTGCCAGATAATATATTCCTGGATTTGGTAGTGCTAGCCCCCCCTTATCCTTCGGTCTCTGTAGCGTCTCGAGTTTAAGTCTGGCTTGTTTGTTCTTCCATATTAGAGCACGGAACATGGAATCAATCTCCTTAAAGTGACTCTGAGGGATCCAAACAGGAGAATTGTGCAACACAGAGTATGTTGGGCATAAGCACCATTTTAATAAGATTAATCCGTCCTATTACTGATAAAGCTTATTCCAAGCAGTTATCTTACTTCGCAGTTGCTTCAGCAAAGGGACTAGATTAATAGTAATGTAATTCCCAATTGGCATGGATACCTGAATGCCCAGTTATCTAAACTGGTCCACAACCCGCAGTCTGTTGACCTCATCACCCAGGATAGACCTATCCACTCCCGCAACCACCTGAAACAGATTCGATTTGGTCCAATTGATAGTCAGTCCAGAGATCCCCCCGTACCGCTCGATCACCTGCATGGCACAGCTCAACGATGCCCCTTGGTCTCCCAGAAACAATAGAATGTCGTCTGCATAGAGGGCTATCTTCTCTTCTAGATGGCCATATACAAATCCCTTTATGTCTCTGTTCTGCCGTATAGCAGCCGCCAGTGTTCCACTGCCAGAGCAAAAAGGAGAGGTGAGAGCGGACATCGTTGGCAAGTACCCCTTTGTAGATCCACCGTGTGTGACAACATTCCATTAATCCTCACTTTAGCTACTGGTCTAGTATATAAACACCTGTATCCAGGATATAAAATTAGGGCCAAATCCCATATGTCTTAGCACTCGCCACAGGTATCCCCATTCCACACTGTGAAATGATTTATGAGCATTTAATGAAGCGATTACTCTCTGTCCCGGATTGTCCACCGGCAGTTGCATGTTAAGGTATAATCGTCGTATATTTTTGCCGTGGATCTATTAGGCATAAAACCCGACTGATCCTGGTGGATTAGGGTAGATATCACTTCTGTTAATCGATTAGAGAGTACTTTGGCCAAAATTTTTACATCCGTCGATAACAGTGAGATGGGCCTGTATGATTCGGGGAGTTTTGGATCCTTATCCTCTTTAGGTATTACGGTTATTATCGCCTCCCTCATTGACACTGGCAGTGTCCCCCTCTCCCTTGCTTCCTCCAAGACACTCAGCAAATTGGGTAAGAGTATTTCTTCCAAAGATTTGTATACCTCCACCGGTAGACCATCTACCCCCGGGGCTTTTTCATTTGCCATGCAACGCTCTCTCTATCTCCTCAAGTGTGATAGGGTCCTCTAGACTGTGTTTCTCTGTAATTTTGGGTAATGTCATTGTACCTAAGAAAGCCTCTAGGTCGCTCTGTCTCATCTCCCCTCTAGTGGAATATAATTCTTCATAAAAGGCTGCGAACGTGTCCAGAATATCTACCCCCTTCGTAACCAAATCTCCCGTTGTGGTGCGAATGCAATGCACAAAGGATGATTGTCTCTGGGCTGCCGTCACCACCGACAACAGATGTCCCACCTTTTCTCCCTCCGCATAAAAGTTCTCTTTTTGAAAAGCCTGCTTCATAGCTACTTTCTCCAATAGCACCTTATTAACTTCTTCCTGAGCTACTTTTAGCTTCTGCCTATTCTCTGGTGTGGGATGTGTTACCATCTCTGCTTCTGCTCCCTTCAAGGCCTCTAAGCAATCAATTTCCCTCTGTCTACTACGAGACTTACACCGGCATACGTCTCTAAATAAAAGGCCTCTCAGGTATGCCTTCATGGCGTCCCAAACTACCAATGAGTCCGGCACTACCTCTATTAAGGGCAAAATATTGCAGAATCTCACTGGCTATATCGTCTATGTCAATACTTTTTACCCAAACCGGATGTAGCTTCCATTCTCTTGTTAGCCTCTCACAGTTTTTTAATACATACCAGTATTGGACTAAGATCCGATATTACTCTAGCCAAATATTCAACATTTGAAATTCCAGAATCCATCATTTAATTTCCCAAGGCCAGGTTTATACGGGAAAGCGTATCATTTGTCGCTGAGTGACAGGAAAAACAGGTCACCCCTAAATTCCTTATCCTCCAAACGTCTACCAACCCCAATTCTTGACTAAAGATACCAAATGCTGTCGCTCCGTCCCTCCTCGCCTCCCGTGAGTTTCTCCTCCTGTCCCAATGTGCATTTATGACATTATTAAAGTCACCGACCAACAAGAATGGGAAATTCCCCCATTTAGCCGAACACTCTCTCACCTCTCTAATTTTGATATTAGTGTAAGGCGGTGGAACATATATAGCAGTAATGCATAATTGTCCATACAACTTACAGATCACCATTATATATTGTCCCTCTGTGTCTAGCCATGTCTCCACTTCTTCATATAGGGCAGATCTATGGACCAACACAGAGACCCCTCTAGCATAAGTAGAAAAAGTAGAGTGATACGCCTTTTGCACCCATCGCTTGTTCAGTACATTTGTCATTTTGCTTGTCAAATGTGTCTCCAATAAACACATTATTGATGGTCTCTGGTCTAGCATATGTTTTATCATTGCGTCTCTTCTACCTCTATCTGACAGTCCCCTTACATTCCAACATAATATTTTAATCTCCTCTCCCATGTTGAAAATTACTGGTTATCTTTAAACAAACATCCTGTCCCTCTGTACGCCGAGTCTTTCCCTTCCCTAACCCGCCCCTTAGAACCACCCCAACAAAACTCCTCCGCCTCCGATTTACATCTTTAACTCACTTATAGGGAATGAGGTCTGTCTCCCCCAGACCGGTCAACCTCCTTCCTCCTTTTTTCTCATACCAAACCTGTCTCATCCCAGTGAGCAGAACCCCCTAACTCACCTCCCGCCTTCACCATATTTGTTTTCTTTTGCGTATATCATATAATGTAAACTAACATATGAATTTTTGAAAAAACTTAAGCATTTATCAATCGCCGCCGCACGGCCAGAGGAAAAAAAAAACAACAAAAAAAAATAGGGGACTGATTATCCTCCTCCTGTCATTGTCCAGCTTAGTGTTAGGAAACTTCTCCCTGTCCCATCTAACACTCAGGGACAGGAGCTAAAGATCAACAATAATAACCTGGAAGAGAAAGGGAGAAAAAAAAAAAAAAGGTCAAACTTGGTCAGATTATCAGCGCCAATCTTTTCTTTAAGCCACGTTTCTATGAATTCAGTAGGATTTCTTCCCTCTACTTTTTCTGGGATGCCCACCAGTCTTATATTGTTCCTCCTGGAACGGTTCTCAAAGTCATCCGTTTTTGCGGACAACTCAGATATTTCCTGCTGGAACTTTTTCTCTGCTTTTTGCAGTGTAACTATATGATCCTCAGCTGCCCCCACTCTTTCCTCCACAGCACTGGTTCTCAGATCAGTTTTCTTCTGATCTTTTTTGAGAGTAGCTATATCTCCCTGTATTCCCAGCACCTGCTGGGTTAATGTTGTGAGGGCCTGTTTGCAAAAGGAGACCACCTGAAACACATCCTCAATAGTGGGGTCTCCTGTATTTCCTCTGCTGCCTGCTGCTCTCCTGAATCCTCCTCCTGTTTGTCTTCTCCTGGTTTTCCCTCTATTCCTTCAGCCTCCTCCAGATCTTCCTCCTCCCCTTTCTCCTCTACCATCTTACCGGGCTCCTCCACAGATTCCTCTCATTGTCTTGCAAACTGTGCAAGCTTTCCAGCTGCTGCCATGTGATGCTGGCAGGCTGTTTGCTTTCTCCACCTCCTCTCTGACCTCGGTGCCATTTTGTGATCCAGGCCCTCTGCCTGCTCCAACGTCCCTCTGTCGCCGCCTGGACATGCTGCCGGTTCAGGAGCTGAGACTTCTCCTGCTGGATGCCGGTACCTTCCCCTGCCCTCCGGTGTCACTATAATCATCAGTCGTGCGGCGGCCCCAGCGGTATCATGGTGAGTCAGCAGGAGAGTGTCACCCTGTGTGTGCTCACATCCCGGTCCAAGCTCTTCCCCCCCCCGCCCCAACAGATTAAACAAACTCTATAAACCCACCAATTTAGGTAGACAAATGTATTAAGAGGCCATGGCATGTTCACAGCGAAGGAAAAGAAACATCTAGGTTTTAATGGGAAAAGGGTTAATGCCATATTCTAACGATCAGCTGAGCTGGGGGTGCAGGATTAAAAGGGAGCCGAGAAAAAGTAGCCATTGGTGAATTGTATTATCATATTTCATTGTCCGTGACCCACAAACTACTCCTAGATGTCCACAATTTTGTTAAATCAAAGAAGGATCAAATTATACTACTCACAAAAAGTTAGTGATATGTGGCTTTCAGCCAAAATTTATGGAAAACATAAAAAAGTTCACGCTACAGTGATATTTTATCATGAAAGTCGGGCATTTAAGTACAAGCGTGCAATAGTGATTTCCTCCTTTCAAAACAAATTATTGAAATAAAAGCCAAAACAGCCCAAAAAAAAAAAAAAAAATTGTCAGTGTCTCAATAACTGTCATGTGGCCTTGAGCATGAATTACAGCTTGACAATGTCTCCTGCTGTTCACAAGTAGGAAAATCTGTGGAAAGAGAAGCGCAATAGGGTCTTACCCCGGTATATAAGGGGTCTAGGATGAGCAAACCTACTTACCAAAAGGGGTTGTGAAAGTCACAACTCCTATGCAAGCATGTAACTCCAGGTCACGGCAGCAGTCCCCAAGTGGCAGATAACAGAGAACAGTAGAGAAGGGTTTCAACACCGCGCCAATGACCGACAGATCCAGAAGTGTCAGATTAAGGTTTCTTTATTTCACGCACAGGTCAGGTCAACGCGTTTCAAGAGACTCAGCTCTCTTCATCAGGACAAGCTGACAAATAACATCAAATCTGCTGCATGGCGCCCTATACAGCATTAAATACCTTAGAGGTGAAGTCCTAATCCACGCCTTTTGAAAAAAAATCGGCGGGAATCTATACATTTAAAACAACATGACATCATACATTGTAATTAAAGAATTTTCCAATGTATTCCATTGTAATAACTTCTTAATCCCAGGATAATAGTAATACTGAATAAAAGTGGTGTTCAAAAAAAATAATAAAAATGTATAAAAACAATGTGTGTAAAGGTGTAGTCCTTGTATTCCAAAAACATTTTTTATACAAAGACACATATCCTTCCCGATATTCCGTATCTCACAAACTGCCTTGAACCCCAATACGAGTGTTATGCAGTCCATGATCCAGGGGCCGGGAACAACGTACAAGGAGCATGCAGCTGCCTGTGCCACGTGTATACAATTCGATTTGCTCAGAAAAAACATATCAAAGGTATATATTCACCTTAAGAGAAAGAAAGCAGAGAGAGGGAGTGGGGGTCTTTTTCTAAATATATTTATAATTCCTTTTAGAGAAAAACAGGGGGATTGAAATTGTATTTTTTGGTGATATCGTGTGCGAACTCAACCAAAAAGTTAAAGTGAAACAATAGCTGGATACAGTGAGAAGTCGCCCAAGCTGCAGTTCCACCCTGAGGACTCGCAGGTGCGCAAGAGAAAGGGAAAAAACTAATACTTTTTCCCCGCTAGAGCTAAAAGAAACTCCCCAAAAGTTCGATTTAATGTCAAACAATAATCTATATTAATTTCAAAATGTTAGGACTTCGCGAATTAATCCAAAACTATATTGGTATATACAAACGCCATAGTATTATATGTGTATAATAAATCAGGGAACAGATTGAACTCCCATAGACACAACATAAAGATAGGGTTCATGCTACATGGTCTGTCTAGACATGTGACTATATGCCACAAAGGGAAATCTAATTTTAGTATTACTCCCATAGAGCAGATACCTCCTCTTGCCCATCATCGCACTGAATTACTGAAGAAAAAAAGAGACTTACTGGATCTATAAATTGAATACCCTCAAACACTTTGGGCTCAATGAGGTCACTGACCTTTTTCATTGAGCCCTAATGGTATTATAGACCGGTCATTCTTTGCAAGAACAAGTGTTTATTTTTAGGAATCCTCCTGGTCAGTAATATTCCCAGCCCATTTTTATCCCGGTGTGAGATCCCTTTTTATACTTTTTTTTATATATATATATATGTTTCCACTATCATGTGTGCCCCCTATGTACAGTAATTTGTTTTTTATATTATATATGGATAGGGATTTTCTGCACCGTATAATATATATATATATATATATATATATATATATATATATATATATATATATATATATATATATATATATATATATTACCTATATGTACACCCTTCCTTTGTATAGTTTTATATATATATTTTTATAATTTTTTACATGCCAGGTCATTTTTTGCGCAGATTTTAATAAATTTACAAATAATTCTTAATCTCATACACGGATTTATTCATATATGTTCTATGTAGCTTGTATGGATGAGTCCATCTGGCGGTATGTCCGGACCCTTTTTGGGGGTACTATTGGACCAGTCTTTTTTTGAGGGGCTCCCCTTCAGGTTTCAAGTTTTTTTCCTAAAGTTCAGCTGATAGGAAGACCTATGTTTTATGATTAGAATGGGGCATGCGCACTAGGAAATTTTCCCACGCTTTTGAACTCTTTTCACCTCGGCTTCCCCTGAGAAACTCTCTATGGAACACTAGCTATGTACTTTTCTGGTGAGCATGCACACTGCACTTTTTCCCACGCTCTTGAACTCAGTTTACCCCGTCACAGAGCCACACATTGTTCCTCTCAGTATTCTGCCAGGAGCACGGCCGTGAGCCGCTATAGGACATGTAAAGGTCCATTTTTGGCCGTAATGATTATATTGAATGATTTCCATCTTGCCGTTCCCCCTCTTTATATAGCCGGGGAGTTTTTTTCAGTGGATTGTTTTGCATATACTAGCAGCACACTACACTGATATAGCTCTCACGTCTATAGCAACATTCTGTTGGTTGTAATCCCTGATTTATTATACACATATAATACTATGGCGTTTTGTATATACCGATATAGTTTTGGATTAATTCGCTAAGTCCTAACATTTTGAAATTAATATAGATTATTGTTTGACATTAAATCGAACTTTTGGGGAGTTTCTTTTAGCTCCAGCAGGGAAAAAGTATTAGTTTTTTCCCTTTCTCTTGCGCACCTGCGAGTCCTCAGGGTGGAACCGCAGGTTGGGCGACTTCTCACTGTATGCAGCTATTGTTTCACTTTAACTTTTTGGTTGAGTTCGCACACGATATCACCAAAAAATACAATTTCAATCCCCCCGTTTTTCTCTAAAAGGAATTATAAATATATTTAGAAAAAGACCCCCACTCCCTCTCTCTGCTTTCTTTCTCTTAAGGTGAATATATACCTTTGATATGTTTTTTCTGAGCAAATCGAATTGTATATACACGTGGCACAGGCAGCTGCACGCTCCTTGTACGTTGTTCCCGGCCCCTGGATCATGGACTGCTTAACACTCGTATTGGGGTTCAAGACAGTTTGTGAGATACGGAATATCGGGAAGCATATGTGTCTTTGTATAAAAAATGTTTTTGGAATACAAGGACTACACCTTTACATACATAGTTTTTATACATTTTTAATTTTTTTCAACACCACTTTTATTCAGTATTACTAATATCCTGGGATTAAGAATAAGTTATTACAAAGGAATACGTTGGAAAATTCTTTCATTACAATGTATGATGTCATGTTTTAAATGTATAGATTCCCGCCGGTTTTTTTTTCAAAAGGGGTGGATCAGGACTTAACCTCTAAGGTATTTAATGCTGTATAGGGCGCCATGCAGCAGATTTGATGTTATTTTCAGCTTGTCCTGATGAAGAGAGCTGAGTCTCTTGAAACGCGTTGACCTGACCTGTGCGTGAAATAAAGAAACATTAATCTGACACTTCTGGATCTGTCGGTCATTGGCGCGGTGTTGAAACCCTTCTCTACTGTTCTCTGTTAGCTGTTCACAAGTAGTTAGGCTACATGCAGATGCTGCGTTTGTTGCGTTTTTGTTGCGTTTTTTGGTGCATTTTTGTTTTCAGAACTTTGACATTTGACTTCCCAGCAAAGTCTATGAGAAGTCAGATTTGCTATGTGCACCTTGCAGTTAGTCAGCGTTTTTGTTGTCAAGTTTGTGACAAAGATGCAGCATGTTCATTCTTATAGCATTTTTGTCAACATTTGTCACAAAAAAATGCATCAAAAACGCACCTATGTTACAAGCTTTTTTTTGGACATTTCCAGGCTCTCTCTGACAAGGTGCAGCTTTGGTTGAAGTTTGTGTGCAGAAAAAACTTCGCGTGCGCATGTAGCCTTATTGTCTGTGGAGGTATGGCCTCTCACTATCCTTGAGGAACAACCCCCAGGTCATTGAGATTCTGGGGTAAAGAGTTATGAGCCTCTACACTGTGGCTCAGCTAATTCCATAGGTTTTCTATGGAATTAAGTTCTAGAGAAAGTGCAGGCCGCTCCATTTGAGGTCCCCAGTCTTTAGCAGCTGTTCCCTAATGATGCAAACTCAAATGAGCTGGAGCATTGTCGACCATGAAAATGAAATTAGACCTGTGTTGTTCATGCAGAGGCACAGGGACTGGATTATGATATTCGGGTAGTAGGGACTTTTCACTGTACTATTCACAAAGTGTAGAGCATTTCCGTATGGACTAGACACACCTGCTCACACTGTATCACCACCAAAGGCTCGTCTGGTGACCACAGTGGCTGATGCATAGCACTCTCCTTGACGTCTCCAACATCATTGGCGGCCTTCATTTCTGCTCAGCGTGAATCTACTTTCAGCAGTGAGACCCACTGGCCCCATGTCCAGCATGGTGATAACACCTGTGCTTGGTGGTGTGGTTAGGTAACTTTGCAGGTCATCTACCATACTGATGTAAACGGTCTCGACTGTTCAGACATAAGTTGGGTGCCTCTCACCTGCCTTAAACATACCTGGAGTTGTGTGGCATTCATCATGCAGTTCCGAAGGATTTTGTTCACAATGAAGCTGTCATCTGTGTAGGATGTGGCCAAAGCACGTCAATTTCTATGCCTTTCTGTGACTCTTCCAGTCTCTCTGTATCTCTATTGTAACCTGCTGATGACACTAAGCCCAGTGGACATTTCTCTCCCAGAACATTCTTCTTGTAGCCTCACAATGGCGAGGTATGTACTGTTGCTCAATTGCTAGGTGTCATCTTGAAATATGATGTCAAACTGAACAGCATGATGATTACTATTCTAATTGAACCCCGAAATTTATTGGGCAATTCATGGATCAAACAGCTATTTTGAATTTTGCTATTAAGCCCCTTATTAGAGAACAGCAAGCTGGGCAGAAAGGACTGAAACATTGAACAGTCAAACATATGCATTCAGAAGTCTAGAGAAGGTCCCACTAAGTTCACTTGAAAAGGTTAAAGGATTTTTGTGTACTCACCGGAAAATCTCTTTCTCTGAGTCTTTATAGGGGGACACAGGACCATGGGTGTATGCTGCTGTGACTAGGAGGCTGACACTAAAACAAAACAGTTAGCTCCTCCCTAGCAGTGTACACCCTGAGCCGGAGGCGGATCTATGCCAGTTTAGTGTACAAGCAGTAGTATGAGAAACCTGAACAACCATAACAAGGTAATAACAATAACATGTGTTGAACACAATATATATGTATATAGAGATATATAAGCAGAGTGCAAAAACGCGATCACGGAAAACCAGGATCATCCGGCAAAATAAGAACAACCCAAAACAACCCAATAGCCAAACAGGGTGGGTGCTGTGTCCCCCAATGAAGACTCAGAGAAAGATTTTACGGTGAGTACACAAAAATCCTTCTTTCTCTATCGTTTCATTGGGGGACACAGGACCATGGGACGTCCACAAGCAGTCCCTGGGTGGGTAAAGGAGCAAATCACAAAGATCTAGACAAAAAGCCTATGTGAGAGTGCTCTGTCCAAATGTGCACCACCATTTCATATTGTGCGACGGCCACCTGCAACACTTTTCTCCCAAGGTGGGCATCGCTGACGCCTGGGTGTGCACCTGGTAAAACCTGGCTGGACCACGTGGCGGCTTTGCAGATTTGTTGTCCGACGCCTGATGTCTGATTGCCCAAGTCGCCCCTACTGCATGGTGGAATGTGCCTTTACTCCCCTCGGAGGAGACTTGTCCCTAATCCTGTAGGCTTCCATCTTGCAATCGTAGCCTTGAACGCCGACATGCCCCTCATGGGACCAGTGGGCAGGACGAACAGACTGTCTGACTTGCGGAAAGGTGCCATTCTCGGGACGTAATACAGGAGAGTTTGCACTAGGTCTAGTGTTGGTCTGGAAGCCGCCATGGGGTGTCTGCGATGGGCTGCGTGAGATCTGGCAACCACGCTCGCCTGGGCCACTCTGTGGCTACGAGCATCACTGGGATGCCTTCAGCTTTGATTTTCTTGAGGACTCTTGGGATCAGTGGAAGCGGTGGAAAGATGAATGGTAGCTTGAACTGAATTCCACGGAACGATGAGCGTCGACTTTTATCGCCCGCTGGTCGTGATAACGGGAGATGAACTGTGGAACTTGAATGTTGACCCAAGAGGCCATCAGGTCTACATCCGGAGTCAGGCTGTGGTAGATCTGCTTGAAAAGCTCCCTGTTAAAGGGACCATTCGCCCAATACTAGGCCTTGTCTGCCGGGGAAGTTGGCTGCCCAAATTTCCACGCCGGGTATGTGTGCTGCGGAAATCGTGGAGTGGTGAAACCCTGCCCCATGGATGATCATCTTCACCTCCCTCAACGCCATGACACTCCTTGTGCTGTACGCAAACGCTGTGGCGTTGTCTGACTAGAACCTGATTAGAAAACATTTTATGAAGCAATGGACATTCTGCAGGGCTCGTAGGATGGGTCTGATCTCCAAGATGTTGATAGAGAGCCGGGTCTCTTGGTAGGACCACCGACCGTGAGCAGTGTTGATGAAAAAAAAAAACGCTCCCCAGCCCAGAAGACTGGCATCGGTGGTGACTGTCTGTCAGTGCCATGGTAGGAATGACGTTCCTCTGGTTAGCTTGGGGCCGCTGGTCTGCCACAGAAGCGAGGGACGGGTTTCCGGAGAAAGATGGATCCTGTGAACCAGAGTAAGTAGAGATTGTCCGATTTGTTCAGCAGGGTTAGCTGAAGGGGACGAAGGTGGAAGCGGGCAAGCCGAACCACCGCTATTGCCGCCACCATCCGACCGAAGAGACTCCCGCCAAAAACGTATGGACACCGCACCCAAGTGGTGGAGGATCTCGAGGTCTCTTCGGTAGGAGAAACTTTTTTTTTTTTTTTTTTTTTTTTACTGTGGGAGGAAAAAAAGAGAATTTTGTTTACTTACCGTAAATTCTTTTTCTTATAGTTCCGACATGGGAGACCCAGACCATGGGTGTATGGCTTCTGCCTCCGGAGGACACACATAGTACTACACTAAAAAGTGTAGCTCCTCCCTCCGAGCATATACACCCCCTGGATGACCAAATCTAGCCAGTTTAGTGCAAAAGCTGAAGGAGGACATCCACCCACAAGTAGAGAGAGTAAAACCCGGAATAACCGGAACCTCTGTCTACAACAACAGCCGGTGAAAACACACGGAACAAGAACTGCCAACAGGCAACAGGGAGGGTGCTGGGTCTCCCATGTCGGAACTATAAGAAAAAGAATTTACGGTAAGTAAACAAAATTCTCTTTTTCTTCATCGTTCCTTTGGGAGACCCAGACCATGGGACGTCTCAAAGCAGTCCATGGGTGGGAAATAAACAGAAAACTGAGAAGTAGGCAAAACCTAACTTCACAAATGGGCGACAGCCGCCTGAAGGATGCGTCTGCCCAAGCTCGCATCTGCCGAAGCATGAGCATGCACTTGGTAGTGCTTCGAAAAGGTGTGCAGACTAGACCAAGTGGCAGTCTGACAGACCTGCTGAGCCGTAGCCTGGTGCCTGAAAGCCCAAGAGGCACCGACAGCTCTGGTCGAGTGCGCCTTAATCCCCGGCGGGGGAGGCACCTGAGAACATTGGTAGGCATCGGATATGGCCGACCTAATCCAACGAGCTAGGGTCGGTTTAGAAGCCGAGAGACCCTTGCGCTGACCTGCGGTCAGCACAAAAAGAGAGGTGCACCGCCTAAGAGCAGCGGTGCGTGACACATAGATCCGGAGCGCCCGTACCAAATCTAAAGTATGCAACGCTTTCTCAAGCGATGCACAGGGGCCGGATAAAGGGAAGGCAATGAAATGTCCTGGTTAAGGTGGAAAGGAAACACCACCTTAGGGAGAAAGTCCGGAGTCGGACGGAGAACCACCTTGTCTTGGTGAAAAACCAAAAAGGGTGACTCCGAAGAGAGCGCAGCCAAATCAGAGACTCTCCTGAGAGAAGTTATGGCCACCAGAAAGACCACTTTCTGTGAAAGTCGAGACAAAGAAACCTCCCTAAGAGGCTCAAAGGGGGGTTTCTGTAAGGCCGTGAGGACCAGATTAAGGTCCCAGGGATCCAGAGGCTGCCGGTAAGGCGGAATGATGTGAGATGCGCCCTGCATGAAGGTGCGCACCTGGGCCAGTCGGGCGATACGCCGCTGGAACAACACTGACAGAGCCGAGACCTGTCCCTTGAGGGAATTGAGGGATAGTCCTAGCTGCAGACCGGACTGTAGAAAGGACAGGATAGTCGGCAAGGAAAACGGCCAAGGAGCATGGCCAGAAGAGCGACACCAGGACAGGAAAATTCTCCAAGTCCTGTGGTAAATCCTGGCCGAGGAAGACTTCCGAGCCTGAGTCATAATGGAGATGACCTCGGAAAGAATGCCTGAAGCAGTCAGGATCCAGGACTCAAGAGCCACGCCGTCAATCTGAGAGCCGCAGAATTCTGGCGGAAAAACGGACCTTGTGAGAGAAGGTCTGGGCGGTCCGGGAGATGCCACGGCACCTCTACGGACAGACGGAGCAGGTCTGGGTACCAAGCTCGCCTGGGCCAGTCTGGAGCAATGATTATGACCCGACGGCCCTCCATTCTGATCTTGCGCAGGACTCTGGGCAAGAGAGCTAGAGGGGGAAACACGTAGGCCAGACGGAACTGGGACCAATCCTGAACCAGCGCGTCCGCTGCCAAGGCCTGAGGATTGTGGGAGCGAGCCACGTAAACCGGGACCTTGTTGTTGTGCCGGGATGCGATTAGATCCACTTCCGGAGTGCCCCACTTGCGGCAGATTGACCGGAACACTGCCGGATGCAGGGCCCACTCGCCGCTGTCCACGGTTTGACGGCTGAGATAATCTGCCTCCCAGTTTTCTACGCCTGGGATGTGGACTGCCGATATGGTGGACTTGGAGTCCTCCGTCCACTGAAGGATACGTTGAACTTCCAACATTGCTAGGCGGCTGCGAGTTCCGCCCTGGTGATTGATGTAGGCAACTGCTGTCGCGTTGTCTGACTGGACTCGAATGTGCTTGCCCGCCAACAGGTGGTGAAAGGCTACGAGAGCTAGGAGCACAGCTCTGATTTCCAGCACATTAATCGAGAGGGCTGATTCGGACGGAGTCCAAGTGCCCTGTGCTCGGTGGTGGAGAAACACTGCTCCCCAGCCGGATAGACTGGCATCCGTGGTGAGAATCACCCAGGACGGGGCCAGAAAGGAGCGTCCCTGGGACAGAGAGGGGCCGAAGCCACCACTGAAGAGAGCTCCTGGTCTGTGGCGACAGAGCCACTAGCCTGTGCAAGGAAGAGGTCCGCTTGTCCCAACAGCGGAGAATGTCCAGCTGCAGAGGACGCAGATGGAACTGGGCAAAGGGAACCGCTTCCATTGACGCCACCATCTGACCCAGCACCTGCATGAGGTGCCTGATGGAATGACGACGGGGCTTCAACAGAGAGCGCACCGCCAGATGAAGGGACTGCTGTTTGACTAAGGGCAGCTTCACAAGTGCCGGCAGAGTCTCGAATTACATCCCTAGGTACGTAAGTTCCTGGGTCGGGGTCAGAGTGGACTTGGGCAGATTGACAAGCCACCCGAATTGAACAAGCGTGGCGAGAGTGAGCGAGACACTCCGCTGACAGTCTGCACTGGATGAAGCCTTGACTAGAAGGTCGTCCAGGTAAGGAATCACTGCCAACCCCTGGAGGTGCAGAACCGCAACCACTGCTGCCATGACCTTGGTGAATACACGAGGGGCCGTGGCTAACCCGAAGGGGAGAGCCACGAATTGGAAATGTTCCTCTCTGATTGCAAAACGTAGCCAACGCTGGTGTGAAACTGCAATTGGCACATGCAGATAGGCATCTCTGATGTCGATGGATGCTAGAAAATCTCCTTGGGTCATTGAGGCAATGACCGATCACAGAGATTCCATGCGAAAGTGCCGCACCTGAACATGCTTGTTGAGAAGCTTGAGATCCAGGATGGGCCGGAAGGAACCATCCTTCTTGGGGACTAGGAAGAGGTTTGAGTAGAAACCTCTGAACCGTTCCCGGGCGGGAACCGGTACAATTACTCCGTTGGCCTGCAAGGATGCCACGGCCTGAGAGAAGGCGGCGGCTTTGGAGCAGGGGGGAGTGGACAGAAAAAATCTGTTTGGCGGGCTGGAAGAAAATTCTATCCTGCTGTAGCCGTGGGAGATGATATCCCGCACCCACTGATCGGAGACGTGTTGAAACCACACGTCGCCAAAGTGGGAGAGCCTGCCACCGACCAAGGACGTTGCTGGTGCAGCCAGATAGTCAAGAGGAGGCTGCCTTAAGGCCCCGTCACACTAAGCAACATCGCTAGCAACATCGCTGCTAACGAACAACTTTTGTGACGTTGCTAGCGATGTTGCTGTGTGTGACATCCAGCAACAACCCGGCCCCTGCTGTGAGGTCGTTGGTTGTTGCTGAATGTCCTGGGCCATTTTTTAGTTGTTGCTGTCCCGCTGTGCAGCACAGATCGCTGTGTGTGACAGCGAGACAGCAACAACTAAATGTGCAGGCAGCAGGAGCCGGCTTCTGCGGAGGCTGGTAACCACGGTAAACATCGGGTAACCAAGAAGCCCTGTCCTTGGTTACCCGATATTTACCTTTGTTACCAGCCTCCGCCGCTCTCACTGTCAGTGCCGGCTCCTGCTCTGTGCACATGTAGCTGCAGGACACATCGGGTTAATTAACCCGATGTGTGCTGTAGCTAGGAGAGCAGGGAGCCAGCGATAAGCATTGTGCGCTGCTCCCTGCTCTGTGCACATTTAGCTGCAGTACACATCGGGTAATTAACCCGATGTGTGCTGTAACTAGGAGAGCAGGGAGCCAGCGCTCAGTGTGCGCTGCTCCCTGTTCTCTGCACGTGTAGCTCCGTGCGCTGGTAACCAAGGTAAATATCGGGTTGGTTAGCCGATATTTACCTTAGTTACCAAGCGCAGCATCTTCCACGCGGCGCTGGGGGCTGGTCACTGGTTGCTGGTGAGCTCACCAGCAACTCGTGTAGCGACGCTCCAGCGATCCCTGCCAGGTCAGGTTGCTGGTGGGATCGCTGGAGCGTCGCAGTGTGACATCTCACCAGCAACCTCCTAGCAACTTACCAGCGATCCCTATCGTTGTTGGGATCGCTGGTAAGTTGCTTAGTGTGACTGGACCTTTAGTGGCAGCGGCTCCTCCGTTCTTCTGAGGACGCGGCTTCGTGCGCCAGCTGGGTTTTCGATCCTTGGCTGAGTTAGTGGACGAGGCTGAGGGCTTAGAGGATGACCAGTTAGAGGAACGAAAGGAACGAAACCTCGACTGGTTCCTGCCCTGGACAGGTTTCCTGGTTTTAGTTTGTGGCAAGGAAGTACTCTTCCCGCCAGTAGCTTCCTTAATAATTTCATCCAGTTGTTCACCGAACAGCCGGGACCCAGCAAAGGGGAGCCCAGTAAGGTACTTCTTGGAAGAAGCGTCTGCTTTCCACTCCCGAAGCCACAAGATCCTGCGGATCGCGAGGGAATTAGCGGAAGCCACCGCCGTGCGGTGAGAAGCCTCCAGAATGGCAGACATGGCATAGGATGAAAAGGCCGTAGCCTGGGAAGTTAAGGCAACCATTTCGGGCATAGAGTCCCTGGTGAGGGAATGCATCTCCGCCAGAGAAGCAGAGACGGCCTTAAGAGCCCACACTGCTGCAAAAGACGGGGAGAACGAGGCCCCTGCCGCTTCATATACAGATTTGGCCAGAAGGTCAACCTGGCGGTCAGTGGGACCCTTAAGTGAGGTGCCATCGGCCACAGATACAACTGTCCAGGCTGAGATTCTAGACACCGGAGGATCTACCTTTGGTGAATGAGCCCACTCCTTGACCACCTCTGGTGGAAAGGGAAAACGGTCATCAGAACTACGCTTTGGGAAGCGTTTGTCAGGACAGGCCCTGGGCTTGGTCACAGTGGCCTGAAAACTGGAGTGGTTAAAAAAACATACTCCTTGCTCTCTTAGGTGAGGTAAACTGGTGTTTTTCTACCAGAGAGGCTTGTTCCTCTGACACTGGTGGATTGAGGTCCAGTACGGAATTAACGGACGCAATCAAGTCACTAACATCCGCATCACCTTCAGTTAGATCAATGGGGTACATAGAGGTAGCGTCCGAGCCCACAGTAAAGGCATCCTCCTCGCCCTGCGATTCAGCTCGTGAATCAGAGCCGTGGGACGAGGAAGGAGAAGAGTCCCTGCGTCTCCGTTTAGGAGGACGGGGTCTGGGAACTGAAAAATCCTCTGTGAGCTCTGCAGAGCGAGTCGGAGCAGCAGAGGCGCCCTGAGAAGGGGGCTGATGCATGGTTAGCAGAGTCCGGGACAGCTGTCCCATGGAGTCGGCAAAGGACTGGGAGATAGCTTTAGAAAACGATGCTATCCAAGCCGGGGGTTCAGCCACCGGGGCTGGAACAGCCGGAGGGACCCCTGGGGAGACTCCAGGCTGAGGCACCACCATGTTAGAGCAGGCATCACAATGTGGATATGTGCTCGGTTCCGGCAGTATGAGCTTACATGCAGTGCATATAGAGTAAAGCCTTGCAGCCTTGCTCCTAGTAAGAGACATGCTGCTGAGGTGGAAGTTCTCCGGATTCCACAGCTTGGACCCCCAGACAGATGCAGAGCTTCAGCAGCCAGCGCCGATCAGTGTGTGAACGCTGATAAAATGGCGCCGGAGTGAGGGGGGGCGGGGTTTAGTCCAAGAGCGGGAACCGGAGGGCCAAGGAGATATACAGGGGAGGGAAACATCTCCTCAGAGAGGAGTGTCCTCCCCTGAGCTGAACGGCCGGTGGGCGGCGCCGCACTGTCCCCCTGCATGACTGACATGCAGGGGCAGTGAAAACAAAACTAGGCCGCAGCCGAAGCCGGGGCCTAAATTTTTCCATGCGGCCGACGAGCAGGCACCCTCGGCGCGGTTCTCAGGAGAAAACCAGAGAACCGGCCGGAAATCACAGCAAAGTGAAATAACACACTCTCCCCACAATAAATGTACAAGGGACCCCTCAATAACGTCTCAATACTTAGCTTATGAGACGCAGGGCCAGGTCCCTGAGGGGTGAGCGCTCCGTCCGGCAGGGTCCTGAAAGGGCTGCGGATGGAGACCGGTCTCCTGCAAAGCAGTGAGAACCGCGATGGCTCCCACTTCAAGCCAGAGCCCGAGTGATGGTGAAGGAGCGCGGCATGTAAGGCTCCAGCCTTGTAAAATCAACCTTAACAGCACCGCCGACACAGTGGGGTGAGAAGGGACATGCCGGGAGTCCAGCTTGTACCCGCTTTTCTTCCAACTCTTTGAAATCACAAATCAGATGAGAATGCATGTGTGTGTGACCTCCTGAACACAAAGCATTGAACTGGCTAGATTTGGTCATCCAGGGGGTGTATATGCTCGGAGGGAGGAGCTACACTTTTTAGTGTAGTACTTTGTGTGTCCTCCGGAGGCAGAAGCTATACACCCATAGTCTGGGTCTCCCATAAGGAACGATGAAGAAAACGCCCTTGGATGGTATCGAACACTCGGGTCAGAGCGGACGTCTTCCGATGGATGATCCGGACTAATCGAGACAGAGTATCGATGGTGACCTGGTGATGGTGAAAGATGACCCTTTGATGGAAAAAACGACTTGGTGGAATTGATGAGACTATTTTGTATCCTGAGTCTAAGATCACTCTGACCAGGCGTCCGTGATCCAAGGCAGCTAGACGTGTTGAAAGCGAGACAGGCCCCCCCCCCCCCAACCTGATGTGCGCTGGGGCACGAAGACTGAGTCATTTAGCATGGAAATGCTGTGATCTTTATCTCGACTTGGATGGCTGGTGTGGCCTAGAACGCCGGAAAGGGCTTGTTTTGAAAGACGGACTGTTCCTGTGTCTCTGCGGAGATCTGTTTCTCTTAGGAAAACTGAAGCTGCGAAAGGACTGGAACCTAGGGGTTGGCTGGCGACGTGTGATACGTCTAGGTCTCAGCTGTGGAAGAGAGGTGCTCTTACCTCCTGTAGCCTCGGCGATAATCTGATCTAGCCTGTCCCCAAACAGATGACCTCCTGCAAAGGAGAGGGCGGTAAGCGATTTCTTAGAGGCCGCGTCCGCATTCCAGGCTCTGAGCCAGATCGCCCGACGGATGGTCACCGTGTTGCTAGCCGCCTGTACTGCGCAGTTGGCCGCTGAGAGGGATGCATTGATTTAGTACTCACCCACGAGAGCAATCCGAGTCGAAATGTTGCCAAACTCTGGATCGCTAGAACCAGCGCGAAGACCCCTATGGAGAGTATCGGCCCAGAACACCATGGCTTTTGCGACCCAAACGGCGGCAAACGTTGGGGAAAGGACTGCGCCCGCCGCCTCAAAGGCCGAACGGGCGAATCTTTCAATGTTTTGATCCTTGGTGTCTCGGAGAGATGCCCCGTTCGGGAGAGATAGTACTGTGTGGGACGACAGTCGGGACACAGGAGGGTCGACTACAGGCGAGCCTGCCCATTCCTTCCTGAGTTCCTCTGGGAAAGGGTAGTGTAAATCAATCGACTTACCATTGTTGAACATCTTGTCCAGTTGTTGCCTGTGCTTGCGTAGTATTTCAGCAAATTCTGGATGGTCGCAGAATTGCCTGTGGGCACGCTTAACCCGTTTGAAGGATACATGCGAGCTCTGGGTGGAAATGGCGTCCGTTTGGAGCTTCAGTGTTTGATTTACTGCTTCCACCAGACTATCCACCATGCGCCTGATATCGGCTGTCTGATCTGAATCCAGCATCGAGGCCACATCCGACTCCTTCCGGAGATGAGTGGTAATCGGGACCCGGATGTGAGAGACACCTCTGGGTAGAATTTGAAGAGGAGACCCGGCGGGTCCGCTTCTGCGCTCCAGTAGTAGGTACTGGATCAGACCGACTATCGTCCTGAGCCAGGTGAACTTGAGAGGCTGTGGGTCTGGGACGCAAGCTGAGCAGAGGGGCGGAACCTGGCCTTGGGAGAATTTTTCCTTGCAGGATGTGCACGCGAAATACATTATAAAGGGGGCCTGTTTGGAACGGGATGACTTAGAATTAGGCATGGGTGCTCAGTAAAACTCTCACTAGTGACACTAGGGAGGAGACAGGAGATAGGAGAAGAGAGAAAAAAGAAGATGTAAAGAGATACAGTCTACTCCTATGCAGGAGCAGCGCTCACTCAGGTCCTGTGTCCTTCCCAGGTCAGCAGTGGAGTCAGAGTTGTGGGGACAGTACCGGCAATCAGCAGGGAGCTGGCTGGTAACAGGCCCATTTCCCGCCGAGGAGGTGAGCCGTTGGGAAAAGCGCGGGCTTTTTTTTTTTGTTTCTTAGGAGGGGGGTCGTGCACGGGGGCTGGCCGGGCCTTGTATCCGGGCAGAGTGTGCAGGGGGCGTGGGGCCGGAGGAAAGTGAGCGGGGGCGGAGCGCTCGGGTGTGAGATAGGCCCAGACTGGGGACTAAATTTTTGCGGGCGGGAGCAGGGTGCAGACCGGTAAGGAAAAGGACTTACCTGCGTCCTGTCGGCGTCGCTGTGATCTTCGGCCTGCTGTGCCCGTACGGTGAGTGTTGTACGCCCCTAGGTGACACCGGGGGATACGCTGGGGAGATGTAGCACTGCTGAGCGCTCCTGCGCTGCAGTGCCTGTGATCTCCCTGGGCCCCGTATCTCTGAGAACGCTGGGGAGATTGAGCACTGCTGAGCACTCCTGCGCTGCAGTGCCTGTGATCCTCTCCCTGGGCCCGGCCTGGGCATGGACGTGAAGGCCTGGGGTTGCAGAGATCTGCGATGGGCGATGGGTATATGCAGGTACGCGTCCTTGATGTCTAAGGCGAGGAATTCCCCTTCAACCATGGATGCAATAATGGACCTAAGGGACTCCACTCTGAATCTCCGTACGTGCACATGTTTGTTCAGGTGTTTGAGGTCCAGGATGGGTCGAACTGACCCATCCTTTTTGGGGACCACAAAAGAGGTTGGAATAAAAACCCCTGAACTTCACGTCGTCCGGGACAGGTATTATCACTCCTGCTGTTTGGAGCGAGTGGATTGCTGAGAAAAAAAAGCTTTGCGTCGTTTGAGTCTTTGGGGGGTTTGAGAGAAAGAACCGACTCGGGGGTCGGGTCCGAAATTCTATGTGGTAACCGGAAGACACAAGGTCTCGCACCCATTTGTCGTCTGAGGCGGCAGCCCAGATGTGTTGAAAGAGCCGCAGTCGACCTCCTACAATGAGTGTGTCTTCCGGGGCGCCGAAGGAGTCATGAGGGGGGAAAACGTCGTGGCCGAGTCTCCCTAGTCCTGGACTGTTTCGGTCTAGGCTGCCATGACGAAGTGGGTTTCGGGGTGAGCTGAGGTGGTCGGTCCCTGCGTAGTCCACGGCTGGTGGCGGGGACAGCACGGGATGTCGATCAACCAAATGAGTTCCGAATGGAGCGGAACAAGGACTGTGGACGTCTGGTGAAGGACGTCCTGGACTTCAGCTGAGCTTGTCCAGACGTTCGCCAAACAATCGGTCTGGAAAAAAGGGAAGGCCCGTGAGAGTCTTCTTGGAGGCAGAGTCCGCTCGCCCTTGTCGGAGCCAGAGAGCTCTACGGATGGCTATGGTATTTGAGGCAGCAAACGCTGCGCAGGTAGCAGCGTTCATGGAGGCCTGCATGAGGTACTCCGCCGCAGCGGCAATTTGAGCTGGTACCTCTGTGAAGGTATTATTGAACTGGGATTCCTCAAGCGAAGTGTTAAGGGATTCTGCCCAGACAGAGATCGCCTTTGCGACCCACACAGCGGCAAAAGGAGGGCGAGAGGGAGGAACCCGCAGCCTCAAAACCAGAGCGGGCGAGGTGCTCCACCTGTCTGTCGGGTCCTTGATGGAGGAACCATCGGGTAAAGACAGGAGCGTCTTTGTGGTAAGGCAGGAGACCGGGAGGGGTCGACCCAGCCCTTAGGGGCAGGTGAGGCAAAAAGGTACCGGGACTCCATGAGTTTTCGGTTACCGAAGCGCCTGTCAGGCTTCTCCCTTTGCTTTGTTAGGATATCCTGAAACTCTGGGTGATCAGCGAAAACCTTTTGGGGTTTCCTTGTCCTCTTAAAGGAGACCGCATGGTCAGTGGTAGTGGATGGGGGATCCTCCACATGCAGAGTTTGGTTGATTGCTGCTATAAGGGAGTCTATTGCAGTTTGATCATCTGGGGAGGCTGAAACCAAGGAATCCTCTTAGTATAAACAGCATTCTCCCTCCTCCAGCTCTTCAGAAGCCGTGGAGCGTGTGCTCCCGAGGGAGAGCCCGCTGGAGACACCCGGCCGTGTGCTCTTTTCCTGATCTCTGCAACCGGTGAAGCATGTGCCCGGATTACCTCAGAAGGATCCTCCATAGGGGTAGCCTCAGGCTGCGTTCCGTCCAGGGTCCCAGAAGGGTGTGGAGGACGACATTGCATAGCCAGAATCAGATTCTGTGACAGTTTTTCCATGGATTAGGACAGAAACTGTGCCCATTCCGGTGGGCTGGGATCCCTAGGCTCTGGGCTGACGGTTGCGGCGGTGGTGGCAGGGAGGACTATAGGGGCACAGGACTCTCAGAGAGGTGTGTTTACGTGGTATCTCAGCATGGCAGGCAGTGCAGGCTGATTAATAGACTATGTGGGCCCTAGCACTCTTAGTGCCCTTAGAACTCTGCAGGTTCCTAATAGGAGTATGCCAGGAGGGGGAGCAATGGTCAGCAGAGCTACAAGTGAAGAAAGCACCTCACCAGAATCAGCCGATGGCCCTGTCCTCAGGTAGGAGTAAGCTCTATGGAGGAGATCTTCGTACACTTTCCGGGGGGGGGGGGGGTTATCGCGGCCGCGGGGGGGCAGGGCTTAGCGCTAAAAGAGCGCGAAGAAGTCAGTGTGCCCCCCCCCCCCCTGCTGTGGGTAGTAAAAAACGACGGGAAGGGAGCTTCTGACAGTTTTCCTCCCTCTCCCTCCAGTCAGCACACAGCTTGTCACTGGTGGTTTTCTCTGCCGGCTTTTCTGCTAGAGCAAATAAACAGAGCAAATAAACAGCGTGAGTTCCTGAGCTCTGGGCCCTCCCTCTGCCACCGGTAAATTATCTGTGCAGGACTTTCTGCAAACAGCGAGGGACTTCCCCCTCCTCCAGCCCGCAAGCTAGAGAAAAGTTAACACTGTGTTCAGGATCCCTGGGGCTCTCCTCCTTGCAATCACCAAGGGACTGTCTCATAATAAATACTGTAAATTCAGCAGTCCTGGGAGCCTTCTCTGCACCGTCTTTTCTCCCTTTGTCTGGGAAACCAGTCAGGGGGGATCTCACCTTAAACACTGCTTCAGTCCAGGCAGTGGAAATAGCAGAGTCAGCTTGCTGTGTCCGGTCACACAGGTGCCATGTTCAACTCAGAGCCTGCAAAGAGGGGCTGAGGAATTGTGCCTCTGCCATGGGCTCTGGAAAATCGGTGTCTGTGGGACCCGTCGTCCAGTAATAGGCAGCCCAGGATCCAGCGTCGCAGGAGGGGGTACATGGAGGCGACACTCCGTGTTCCCGCCCGTTGATGTTATTGGGAGATCGGTCCCTAAGGGAAACAGTCGCCCTCAAAAAATCACAAAACCTTGAAAAGGATGTGCCTCCTACAGACACTAAGCTAAAACTGAGGTTGCCTGGCCCGGCCAGGGGGTGTATACTGCAGAGGAGGAGCTAATGCTTTTTGCATCTTAGTGTCCTCCTAAGGATAGGCAGCATAACACCCATGGTCCTGTGTCCCCATGGTCCTGTGTCCCCCAATGAGGCGTCAGAGAAAAAGGCATGACATGCCAAGAAGAGAAAAACCACAGGGTGGAAAACGCAATAAAAACATGTTAAATAATGAAGAAAAAAACCCAAACAAGTAACCTAATCAACATAATGTGAGAGAAATTCAGAAACCTCAAAAACTCATCAAGAGCTCATAGTGGGAATGTAGGCTTAGGCTGTGGCTCATCACCAGGCTTCACAGCATTTTGGATGCAGCGTGTTTTCGCGGTGTCCAAAACGCTGTGTTGTACAGTACAGGCACAGTGGATGGGATTTCTAGAAATCCCATGCCCACTGTGCTTGGTTTTCCCTCAGCAAAAACTGACCTGCGGTGCGGCTTCTCGAGCCACGGCATGTCAATTCTTTGCTGAAGAGACGCGAGCGTTCTCTGCAGTGAGAACACAGCAACAGACCGCAACTGCCTGAGCCTGAATTGTGGCACGAGCAACTGTTGTCTCCTATGGAGGAGACTCGCAGCCACACAGGTCAAAATCCGCCACATACAGGACACAGCGCGCCCTGGTCGTGTGCATATACCCTTAGAGTCCTGGGTTCCCCGTACACAAAGATAGATTGACAGCACTCTTTAACTGCTAGGGAAAAAAATGTCAAATGATAGTGTCAGGGTTTTTTTTTTTTTGATGGCCAAAAGAAGGAATCGTTAGTCTTGCATGCACAGCTTTCGCCAATGTGGTTGAAGAGTCCATTCAACTCATACTTTGTTTCATTAATTTACACAAGTTGAATAATTTATGCATTATTAATTATATCTGCCAGCAGTAGATGAGTTTTTCATATTTTTTTTCAGCAGGCTTAATAGTTAATAAAAGCTGGTCCTCAGAATGAACTAAAACAGCCCATACTAGACAAAATTGTATATTTAGATCCAAACAATAATTTCCAAGTCCACATCACAGAAAGTTCTTGGCGCTGAATCTGAATCCCACTTGCAGGTTGTAGTGTTAGGCTATGTGCGCATGCTGACGTTTTTGCACATCTCAAATCGCTGCGTTTTTGGCTGCATTTTGCAGCCTTTTTATTCCTGCGTTTTTCTAATGCATTGTCTATGGTAAAAATGCACAAAAACACAAGAATTAATGAACATGTTCATTTTTTTCAGATGTCAAAAACGCAGGTTAAAAAAAAAAAAAAAAAAGTGTGCAGACAGCAAAAATGAAAAGTCATAGACTTTGCTGGGGAAGCAAAGTCATGCAGTTTTGAGCCCAAAAATGCACCGCAAAAACGCGGTAAAAAAATGCAACGTGCGCACATAGCATTAAGCTACATTCACACTTCGGTTTCTAGTTTTGCGTTCATCAAGCCTTATGGTTTTTCTATGCATTTTTTTTCAGTCAACAGTTTTTAAAAATTGAAGGTAAAAGATCGGACTTTTTTTCCACCATTAATACTTGGCAATTGATTAATGGATTAAAAAAGATGTTGTGTACTCACCGTATAATCTCGTTCTTGGAGCATTCATTGGGGGACACAGAAAACAATGGGTTGTATGCTGCTGCCACTAGGCTGACACTAACCAAAAAAAAAAAAAAAGGGGGGTTTGCTCACCCCCGGCAGCATACACCCACCGACTGACACACATAGATCCTCAGTTAGTGAGAAAGCAGTAGGAGCAGCAACACAAAAACGAAAAACATGATACTACAACAAGTCAACTAGTAACACAAAGGCGGGTGATGTGTCACCCAGTGAAGGCTTCAAAAAAGATTTTACTTTGAGTACCCAAAATCTACTTTTCCTTATTGCTTTACTGGGGGACACAGGAGACCATAGGACGTCCTAAAGCAGTCTCTAGGGGTGGGCAGAGGATAGCACTCATGTCAAATCTCAGGCCACTGCAGCATGCAGGACCAGTCCACCAAGGCTCACATCTGACGAGGTGTAGGTGTGAACCCTGTAGAACCCTGTAAAAAGGTACGTATGAGCAGGTAGCAGCCTTTCAGAGCTGCAACACTCGAGCCTGATGATGAACCGCCCATGAGGCCCCCATTGCCCAAGTGGAATGAGCAGTAACCCGGTGAGGCTGAGCTCTGTCCAGTCCATAATGCGATGGCTTCCAGCATGCACAACAAAGCTAAGGAAATGGGCTGAGAGCAGCCCTGTATCCACCTCCTATAGACACTAAGTTTGAACTGAGGATCAGTGTGCCAGTAGGTGGCAGTAAGCTACCGGGGAGGGGCGAACCCTTTCTTTTTTGCTTAGTATCAGCCTCCTAGTGGCAGCAGCATATTACCCATGTCCCCGACTGAAGCGATAAAGAAAAAACTACATAAATACACTTCCACTAAACAATGGGAGAGTGTGTGATCAGTTATCAAAATGGACAGCACAAGGTTGAGGGAAAACAGATGCCTAAATGCAAGGCAAAGCTAAAATAGAACAATAGATAACAGACACAATCACGTATATATAAGTCACCGCACATTCCACGTGGCACTCCTCGACGCAACTCAAAGTACAAAAGGAAATAAAGACACAGACAAATGGTTTCCCTCTTTTTTAAAGACTATATCATCTCTAGTTTCCAAACATAGCAGAATATGGCACCTTTAAAAGAGACTTTGTGAGAAGAGAGCATACTGCATTAATGACAGTGACATGATGAGATTAATAGCTCAAGACTTAACAATTAAAATAAAAATTCATATAATTACAAGTTTAGTTTAAAACACTTGACATTCTAGAAATTTGTACAGGGTCACTGAAAGGGGGGAGACGGATATATTTGTCCCACTTGGGCTGACAATGGTAAATCTAAGCTATGCAGTCCCCTGCATGTCAAACCACCACGCTTTAAGGCAGGGGATAATGTAAGGCAGACGTCAGCCCCCATAATTCCTATAACTACAGGTGATTACCAACAATCCAATGTACATCTGTGAGTATTCTAATTCATAACAATAAAAGTTTGGAAAGAACTCTTCCATATCATTAATTAACATCGCGAGCTGCTGACGATCACTGGGATATCCTCCGAATCCCCTATATTCCTGCCTGTTTGGGGATGTGGAGTCGGGTGTTGGACTAGAGAGAAGTCTATATAATATGACGGGATTTGCTGTGCTGTACAAGGAGTAAGCAAACCTCATCCCAACCAACAGGTTTACTGGTTAGATGATTGCCATAAGATTAAGGGGGTACATACTAGAACGAGTCAACTGTTACTACTTATATTGGTTTTGTGACAGGCTATAGAAAAAAAACAAGTACATTGCTGTCCATGTTGGATTTCCTATAGGAAAATTGAAAAGGAAACCCTTATATATCATGCGAAGAGAGGACAAGATGACACATTGTGAGGTATCGGAGCAGCCAGCATTGCTTGACAGCCAATATGGGGAAAGTAGCATGTTCCACCTACTGCAATCCTTAAAACTACCATCAACGTTACAGAGGTTTTGGTAAGATGCATCAAGCCACTGCATTTCCAAAAAACTGAGAAAACTGTTCAAGTAGTTAAAAGTAGCACCTTTTTTTTGTTTTTTTACATGGTATAAAGTGCTGTACAAGATGTCACCGGGGGTGGAAACTGGGCAATTTACACTGCATGATGGTCCTGCAAAAGAGCAGCTATACTGAGAAGAGCGCAATGAATTACACCTTCCGCTACTGTGGAGTTAAAATAATGGCAGTCGTAAGAACCGGTCAAATATTGGGAAAAGTCGTATTTTCCCAGCTAAAACTACAGCGTAAAACATAGAGGTATATTGTGATCTGTGAACAGGACAGAGGAATAAAGGATAAAAATAATTAAAAAAACCCACATTTCTAGTTTTGCCATTGCATGCGAAGCAATCGGTAAATGGACCATAAATGTCAGGACCAGAAGAGGAGTGAATACAGGCATGGGAGGAAGGCACTCCAAATATAAAGGGACTCTGTGCAGCTTTCATAAAGGGAATAGGATGGATTTCCAAAAATGTAAATGTACTCATCTCTGGCACCCACTCACCCAAAATGCAGGAGGTGCCGATAGATTAGAGCCATCCAGACACACTCCTGCTTACAATATCCTGGATCAGAAATTAAAGCATGGCCGTGAAGCAAATATATGCCTGAAGATGGTGCAAGCTGTCAAGAGTAAAGTGCTACTTTGGGCGCATGATATCAGGAACTATATGCAAAGCAAATAAATAGGTTTGCAAATAACTGCATTTAATGTTTGCAGCTTCTATCTCACTGGTGCTAAACTTTCTATGAAGTTGGAGCAAAGATATCGTAACCAAGGTATTGTATGGAGATATTGAAGGTTGTGTGGGGAAAATTAAAAAAAAAAAAAAAGCGAAAAGAAAAATCGAGTAAACACTTTTCTACGTAACAAACCCATATCATGTAGTGTTGTGGGCCACGCATTTCAAAGTTAGGTGAAATACAGTTAGGAACTGTGGCTGATAAAATGTATCCACTGACGGGTAGAGTGGTGTGATATCACTGTAGTAAAGGGATTATGCCTACGATTCCCTCTCCTCTGACGATCAGCCTAGAACCGAGCTGTGTATGTGGGGTCTACAGGTGCCATTCTTTGGCAGTAACAGGGCTGCCGCGCTTCTTATCCCCACCCTGACCACCATTAATACTTTGCTCACAAAGCTTTGGTGACCGCTATGTGAGACCCCAGATTTTCCTGCAGATAATACAGGAGGTGCAGTTCATAATGTTCTCCTGATTCAGGAACCCGAATACTGTGACGCTCCTGAGGATAGATCTGTAAAGAAAAAAAAACAGGTCACTAGCTCACAAAGCATAATACAATACTAATATCAATGTATATTAAAAGTAACAATAATTAAGGACCTTTCACTGGAAGTACCTTCGCCAATTAGTGCTGCGTCGCTGATTCTGAAAAAGTTATTTTTCTTCTGTGCCCCCATGCTACAAAGTTATGCTCCCTGGTAATAATGGTGCACATTTTCCCTTCACCCAACTGTGCGTATACCATGGAACATCTCTGTGAGCATTTGTTTTGTTTTTTTTTATCCAACAGGGAAGATCTGTGGTATACGCCCAGTTGGGCTAAAGAGGTAGTCCACTGCAAAGCATAGTGGCCACATTGATGTAAAACTGGGAAAGGCGGCTCTTTCTAAATACCTTCTGCTGTCAATTCTGCCTGAGTGGCGCTATTGCTGTCCACTCATCCCCATCATGTGGACCCAGGCTGCAGCAGCCTCTAATGTCCGGTGATGTCACGTCAACTTCTGGAATTGGAAGTTGACCCGGCATCACAGAGGCGGTCCCCAGTCTCCCTTAGCGACTGGGCTGTGGGCAGAGTTTCATCCACGTCACAGTCCATCATCACTCTTGCTTGCGGCGCTCTGCGGTTAAAGGAGAGAACGCGCAAGATGATGAGCTCTGACATGCGGAGAAATTCAGCCCATAGCTCAGTCACTTAGGGAGACTGGGTCCCATCTCGGTGATGCCGGGTCAACTCCCAATTCCAGAAGTTGACATGACATCACCAGATATCAGAGGTCACTGCAGCATGGCTCACATGATGGGAAGTGACCGGACAACGATAGCACCGCCCCAGGCAGAATTGACAACAGAAAGTATTTAGAAAAAGCCTTCTGTCTCAGCTTTACATTGATGTGGCCACTATGCTTTGTAGTGGACCACCTCTTTAAGGCCCCCTTCACACGTCTGTGTCTCCAATACGTGTTTGGTCTGTTTCCTCACGTGCCGGAAAAAACGGATTTGTGTGTACTCACCGTAAAATCGTTTTCTCTTAGCCATCATTGGGGGGACACAGGACCATGGACCATGGGTGTTATGCTGCCTATCCATAAGAGGACACTAAGTAGATGCAAAAGCATAGCTCCTCCTCTGCAGTATACACCCCCTGGCCGGGCCAGGCAACCTCAGTTTTAGTACACAAGCAGTAGGAGAAAAAGCCAGTAAAAAAAAACTTACCTCAACAGAGGAACATGAGAGAAAAAAAAAAAAAAAAAAAAGTCATAACCAAATAAGGTACTGAGAGAGCCAAGGCCCAACAGGGTGGGTGCTGTGTCCCCCAATGATGGCTAACAGAAAACGATTTTACGGTGAGTACACAAAAATCCGTTTTTATCTGACGCCTCATTGGGGGACACAGGACCATGGGACTTCCTAAAGCAGTCCATGGGTGGGTAAACAATAAACAACGCAACCCAAGGACTAGGAACCAGTCCCAGATAGTGGAGTACCTATCTCAGTAGGCGCTCCTGGCTATCGTTTGCAGAATTTTCCTACCTAGGTTCGCCTCAGCCGAAGCCTGGGTATGGATTCAGTAATGCTTTGACACAGTATGTAGGCAAGACCAGGTCACAGCCTTACACCTCTGTTCCACTGAAGGCTGATGCCTAATGGCCCAAGGGGCGCCAACTGCTTGCGTGGAATAAGTCCGCAGCCCACTAGGAATGGGCTTAAGTTTCAAGCGGTAGACTTCCTGGATCGCAGAGCGAATCCAGTGAGCCAGCGTTGCCTATGAAGCTGCCTGTCCTTTCTTAGGCCTTTCAGGAATGACGAACAAAGAGTCTATGTTCCTAAAGTGGCTGTCCTGGGTACGTAATACCTGAGAGCCCTCACAAGATCTAGCGAATGTAGAAACCTTTCCACCCTATGGACTGGGTGTGGACAAAAAGGAAGTCAGAACAATGTCCTCGTTCATATGAAACGGGGAAATAACCATCGGAAGAAAATCCGGAAGGGGGCGTAGAACCACCTTGTCCTGATGAAAGATCAGAAAGGGTTCGCGGCAAGAGAGTGATGCCAGTTCCGAAACTTGTCTGATGGATGTAATCGCCACTAAGAATGTTACCTTCCAGGAGAGAAGAGCAAGAGGAGATTCCTTAAGAGGTTCAAAAGGGGACCTCTGGATACCGTCCAAAACGAGATTGAGGTCCCATGGGTCCAGTGACCGTTTATACAGGGAAACTAGATGGGAAACACCCTTGAGGAAAGTCTTGACTTGCGGATTGCAAGCTAGGCGGTATTGATAGAATATTGAGAGAGATGAAACCTGCCCCTTAAGGGAGCTGAGGGCCAACCCCTTTTGCAACCCGACTGCAAAAAAAAAAAAATCAAGAATTCTGGCGATTGCCAGAGGCATAGGTTGGACATTAGATTCCCTGCACTGGAAAAGGAAAGTTTTCCACGTACGGTGGTAAATATGGGATGAAGGCTGGCTTTCGGGCACTGTACAAGGTGGAGATGACCGCAGGAGAGAATCTCCCTCTTTTTAAAGTCCAGGTCTCAATGGCCAGGCCGTCAACTTCAGGGCTCTGGAGTTCTGATGGGAAATGGGCCCTTGGGTCAGCAACTCTGGGATGCTTACGAGGCGCCATGAGCAATTGTACTAATTCAGCATACCAGGCGCACCTGGGCTAGTCCGGTGCTATTAGTATCACCGGGACTCCTTCTGCCTTGATCTTCCTGATTACTCGTGGCAGCAGGGGCAGAGGCGAAAAACATGCAAGTTCGACGGAAACGACTTCAGGAGACTAGAGCATCCGCGCCAATGGACTGTGGGTCATGTGACCTGGCTAAGAACGCGGGTACCTTTGCGTTCAACCTTGAGGCCATTAGATTATTAGTTATTATTATTTATTTGTAGAGCACCATTAATTCCATGTCTGGTGTACTCCAGTGAGTGCAGATGTGTGGGAACACTTCTGGGTGGAGAAACCACTCTCCAGCGGCCAGGCCTTGGCGACTTAGAAGGTCCGCCACCCAGTTTTCTACTCTCGGTATGTGCAACGTTGAAAACACAGACCCCTCCCGTCGATTCGGTCCAGGTGAGGATCCTGAGGACCTCGAGATAAGCTGTCTTGCTGCTGATACCTCCCTGCTGATTGACATAGGCCACAGCTGTTGCATTGTCCAATTGGACCCGAATCAAACGACCTGCTAGCAGAAAAGGGGAATGACCTGAGCGCGAGAAGATCACGCTGATTTTTAGGATGATTTCTGGGAAGGGAAGACTCCTGGGGTGTCCAACGTCCCGAAGCAGTGTGGAGCCAGTACACTGCTCCTCAGACAGAGGCTGGCGTCCGTGGTCAGGAGTAGCCAGTCCACTTGGGGAGAAAAACTCCTTCTCGATATGGAAGAGGACTGAAGCCACCACTAAAGCGCATACCTGACTGAAGGTGTCAGGTGAAAAGTTCGTCCAAGGAAAAGGGGCTCTTGTCCCAGGTAGCTAGAAGCGCAAACTGCAGTGGGCGGTGGTGTGGCTAAGCGAGCAGCACTGCCTCTATAGCCGCCGCTATCGTACCTAGCACTCTCATACTGAATCGTATGAAGTGACAGGAGTACGTAGAGGGCAGTGTACCGCTTGTTGTAGAGCGGTTGCCTTGACTTGAGGGAGAAATATCAAGCCCCGAAGAGTGTCCAGGGACATGCCCAGGGAGGTGACTGATTTTGACGCGACCGGGGATGATTTGACTGGAGTCAGAAGCCGCCCTAAGCGGGATAGGGTGCCCACAGAGATCTGCACGCTGGTTGAGCCCTTGATGAGGAGGTGATCCAAGCAAGGCAGAACAGCCACTCTTCTGGCGTGAAGGGCACTCATGGCGGCCGCCATGACCTTAGTTAAGACCCTTGGTGCTGTGGCAGAGCCGAGGGTAGGGCCACAAATGAAAACAAGAAGTCCTGAACCGCGAAGCGGAGAAACTTTGGTGAGCTGGAGCGATGGGTATGTGCAGGTACGCGTCCCTGATAGCAAGGGAAGCAAAGAATTCTCCTTCGACCATAAAGGTAATAATGGACCCTAGGAAGTCCATTCTGAATCTCCTTACGTGCACACGTTTGCTCAGGTGTTAGAGCTCAAGGATGGGACGAACTGACCCGTCTTTCTTTGGTGTCCACGATAGGTATAGCCTTGAACCTCTCGCCGTCCGGAACAGGAACCATCACCCCCGCCGTTTGGAAGGAGTGGATTGCTGAGGAGAAGGCCTCGTGGTGTTTTGGAGCGTTTGGGGGGGGGGGGGGGGTTTGAGAGAAAAGACTGACCAGGATATCGGGTCCAGAATTCAATGTGGTAACCGGAAGACACAAGGTATCACACCCATTTGTGGTCTGAGGCAGTGGCCCAGATGGAGAAGGACGAGACTTCTCGGTCTTTGTCTAGACTGCCAGGACAAGGTGGACTCGGGGAGGGCTGAGAAGGTCGGGGGCCCTGCGTGTCTAGTAAAAAACATCCTGGGCTAGAGTTAGGGGAGAGAGGTACTCTTTTCCTCCCGTGGCGTCAGACAAAAAAAAAAAAAAAAGCCTGTCCAGACGAACGGCAAACCATCGGTCTTGGAAAGGAGTACTGTGAGAGGCTTCTTAGAGACAGAGTCCACTCTCCATTATCGGAACCAGAGGGCCTTACGGATGGCTATGGTATTTGAGGCGGCAATAACTGCGCAGGTAGCAGCGCCGAGGGAGGCCTGCATGAGGTACTCCGCCACCGCAGCAATGTGAACAGTTACATCTGTGAGGGTCTGAGAAAAAAAACTGGTAGTCCTGGTGCCTGTGCGACCCACACGGAAGGGGAGAGAGACCCGCGGCCTCGAGGCAGAGCGATCAAGCTGCTCCACTTGTCTGTCTGTCAGGTCCTTGAAGGAGGATCCGTCAAGTAAAAGACAGGACGGTCCTTCAGGCAGGCAGAAGCCGGGTGAGGGTCCACCGAGGCCGGATCGGCCCAGCCCTTAGAGACAGCTAAGCCAAAGGGGTACCGGGACTCCATGAGTTTACGGATACCGAAGCGGCGTCAAAAAGCTTTTTTTTTTTTTTTAAGTTTCTTCACCCTTTTAAAAGGAGACCGCAGGGTCAGTAGTAGTGGATGGGAGATCTTCCACATGCAGAGTTTTGGTAGATTGCTGCAATAAGGGAGTCCATCGCAGCTTGATCGCTCGGGGAGGTTGAAACCAAGGAATCATCCCGGTACAAACATAATTCCCCTTCCTCCGGCTCCTCAGAGAACGCGGAACACGTGGGAGAACCCCATCTGTGAACCCCAGAGGGAGACCCATGGGGGTCATGCCCTTTTTCTGATCTGAAATCGGTGAAGCAGAGGGCTGATTCTTATCAGAAGGACCCTCTATAGAGGTGTCATCAGGCTGCGTTCTGTCCAGGGGCCCCGAGGGGTGTAGGACGATGTTTCATAACCAGCACCAGGTTCTGGGAACTGTACCCATTCTGGGGGACTGGATGCCGTAGGCTCTGGGCTGGCAGCGGTTGCTGCGGTGGTGGCGGGGGGGGCTACAAAGGCACCGGACTCACGGAAGGAAGAGGTGCTATCAAACCCTAGTAGCTCAGCGTGGCAGGATACATTATTAGTCTTATAGTTGTTGCTGTAGTTGTGCAGGGCATAAAACATGTGACTGCAGCCCCTGGATGATGAGAAACAAACTCGGATTGTAATGAAGGAGCAATGCTCTGCGCTATAACTCATCCAGAACCCTGATGACCCTTTCCCCCTCCTGCGTCACAGTTCCTGTGGGAAGGAGGAAGCCAGCTCTGAGAGACACCCACAGGCTCTGATCACAACAAGAGGGAGAAATGCTCTGCAGCAATGCTCTGCAGATCCTGTGTGAGGAGGGTTACGCGCGCTTTCGTGAGGGAGCGTGGCTTATCGAGTGTTGTAGGGGGCAGGGCTTAGCTCTGACAAGAAGGCATGAGAAAATATAATAAACAAAAAAATGGTGGGACGGGACTCTCCTTCCCCCCCCTCCAGCCCTGTACAACAATGGTGGACAGAAAAACCTCTATAAAAGTGTATCGCAGCTGCGGGGTGCACTTAGTCCAGGGAGTTGACCCCTCCCCCGCCACAGGTGGAATGCTATGCAGGTGTCTGCAATTACAGCCCATGTGCATCCAGTCAGTGTGACCTTTGCTCCAGTTTCCTGTCAGGGAGCCAGTGTGCAGATTCGGACGCCTGCTGTGCCCGGTCACAGAATGTGCATCAACTCAGGGCCTGCCAGAGGGACCGACGAATGCTCTGGGGCTCTGGATAAATCAGAATTCTCACACCTCAGCTCCTGTGGAGATGGCAGTCTGGTCGCGCTGGTGCGGAGCGAATATCAACTCAGAGCCTGCAAGAGGGGCTGAGGAAGTTTACATCTGCTCTGGGCTCTGGAAAATCAGTGCCATGAGACCTGTCGTCCAGTGAGTAACAGCCCAGGATCCAGCGTCACAGGAGGTGGTACGAGGAGGCAACACTCCGCATTCCCGCCTGTTGATGGTTTCGGGAGATCGGTCCCCGAAGGAACAGTCGCCCTCTAAAAACAAAAATTCTTGCTGCAGTAGTCTGCAGAGATGTACCTCCTATAGACACTATGCTAAAACGGAGGTAGCCTGGCCCGGCCATGGGGTGTATACTGCAGAGCTGGAGCTATGCTTTTGCATCTACTTAGTGTCCTCCTATGGATAGGCAGCATAACACCCTTGGGTCCATGGTCCTGTGTCCCCCAATGAGGCGTCAGAGAAAACAGGCACACGTAGACCCATTAAAATCAATTGGTCTGCGCTCACTTGCATGTTTTGCCATGCACCGTGTGGAGCATACGTGTACCCGTGTGCTCCACACGTAGACATGTCAGTTTTTCTCCGGCATCACGGGTGTCACACATGTGATCCGTGTGACACACACCGGAGAAAACATGCCTGTGAAATAAAAATCATTTCTGTACTCCTTCTCCAGCACTGCTGTCTCTGCCGCTGCTGTCACTTGCTTCCGACCCCCAATGATTATGCTCATTGCATATTCACTCCACTGCGGGCTGGAAGCAGGAGCAGCGGGGAGTCGGCAGGACCAGAGACCGAAGATCAGCACCACGGACAGTAACACCAGGGACAGGTGAGCAGAAAGTTCCCGTTCTCCGTGTGTTATCACGGATAACACACGGAGAACACGTGTGCCATAAACACGGCACACGGAAGGCAATACGCACCTTTGACACGTCCGTGAAAAACGTGCGTGATTTTCACGGACGTGTGAAGGAGGTCTCAGGGAAAGTTTGTATTACTGTGGTGCATAAGTTTGAACAGGAAAAAAAAAACAAAAAATAAAAAACAGAACCTGTTCTAGGATCAGTGGAGCTTCAGCAATTAAATGACATGCTCAATTTAAAAATCCAGTAAAAAGCTTTTGTTTACATACATCAGTTTTCAGTGTTCTCTCCATTAACAATTCCTCGCAATTTGCAGGATATCTACTTTCAGTCATTCAATGGGATCCTTCGTGGTTTACTTTGAGGTTCTGAATATACTGGTCATGACGTGATCATGAGGACACGGCCTGTTACTATACAGATATCAGAGCCATGCATCTGTGTGTCAATCACAACAGCAGGGCAGATTTCTATCCCCTAGAGGTAAGCAATTGAAACTGAATGGCCAAAAACTAGTAATTAAACCAGGCCGCAGCCAATAAGATAGGGGTAGTAGTCAGGAAAACCATAAATTAATCCCCGTTAAAAAGTAACTTTTAATAATACCATTAAAAGGTCAAGGACCATAAACCACAATAACAAAAAACACACAAACACGATATATGTAGGGCGTATAACAAGTGCTAGGCGGGAGAAGGGAACAAAATGACCCTATAAAGCCCTAATCAAACTCTCCCTACCTAGCAATGGAGGGTGTGATGCCCTAGGGTTGTGGCGCCCCCATTCACCGACGGGAGACCCTTAATAACCCTATAAAACCCTGCATAGGCCAAACTAACACCAAACAATTAGATAAACAGCCCAATCAAGATGAGATGCAGACATCAAAAAAAACTTCTCTGAGAATGTCCGGGACTTTGTTTAATTTACTTTTTTAAAAGGTGGTAAAAATGACAAGTTCTAATGGAAACCCCTTCAGAAAACGTTCTTTCTTTGGGGAGTTTTGGGAGGAGTTTTTAGTTTCCTGACGCATTTTGTAAGAAAAACAAAAACCCACAACTAACTAATAAAGGCAGTTAATAAAACTTCTGAAGAGCACTTCTGCTATTACAGTATTTTTTACTTTTGGAGGAAAGTGGGGAGTGCTTCTTATAGTCCAGATGTATCTGGATGTGAGGGAAGGGTGGTGGAAGGTCCCATGTGGCAGTGAAGGGTCACAGGGGGCAGGAGCCAGCGCTGGGGCTGACAGTTTGCCTGCTAATAATGAAAATGAATATTCACTGCTCTCTAAGCCCATAATCGTGCCCTCCTCTCTGCACTGAAGACAATGCCAAGTGGTGGGTGGGATTATTGGGGTGGGGGGAAAAACAGTGAATGTTCATTTCTCTGTGATAGCTGGCCTCCTGCAGCGGCTGGGCAATGACATGTGCCCCCTATTAAGGAGAATGAATATGCACCTCTTCAACGCCCGTAATCACCGGTGTTGGGAGCAGTGGGGGCAAGGAGCGAAAAGCTGGGGAGTATCATGTTTTTTCTTTTTATGTGTATGGCGTGATGGGGGGCATATATACAAGGATGGACCCAGGATGAGGATCATTTATAACAGGATGAGCATCATATATATTAGAGCAATAACGTTGTGGCTTCCTGGGGAGCTCAGGAAGGGACAAGGATGGGGAACATATATACCAGAATGGAGGACCTATTCACCAGAATGATGGAGGCATATCTGGAAGGGGCCCAGGATGGGGGACATTAGTACAGAATTGGTGGACATTACACCCATAACTGTGTCAGCAGCAGATCCTCTTATAACAGTGCGTCAAGACCACATTTATTTGCGTCACATTTTTTTCCTCCATTAAAACCCTAGGTGCGTCTTAAAGTCTGAAAAAATATGGTAAATTGGATAAAGCACCACACTCCAGCTTTCTTATTTTGTTTTACCGTCGAAGAGGTGCTTTAAATCTAAGTTACTTGTCCCTACTCTTAGGGTGCGTGTCCACTATCAGTATTTGCAGCGGCTTGGACACAGCATATGTCAGCTGCGTCCAAACCACTGTGGTGTACAGCACAAGCATAGTGGATGGATTTATATAAATCCTGTGCCCACTATGCTTGTTTTTTCCGCAGCAAACACAAACCTGCGAAGCATCTTTCCAGACCACAGCATGAGAATTATTTGCTGCAGAACCGCATGCATAGGGAGAACACAAGCAGGAGACCGCAGCGCACCGAACCCTGATCGTGGATACTGACAGCTGTGGTCTCCTGCGTAGGAGATGTGCGGCTCTCCCGGTCAGAACTTGCTGCGTTCTAAAACGCAGCGAGTCCTGATAGTGAGCACAAACCCTTATACTTATCCACCACCGCCACCTTCATTTTCTAATACACCGCTGCTCTGGTCAGTTTATGACAGTTTGTGACATGCTGGCTGTTCCATTGTGTTTTATGGCGCGCGCCGGAGAAACTACTCAATGCAAGTCTATGAGAGCCTTGTTCTGACTCTCAGACTTGCATTAAGCGTTTGTGGTGTAACTTCTGATTTCCATCAGTCAACAGTTACGGTCACAAGATGGCACCGTGAGACCGGAGCATTGTCGGTAAAAAAGGTGAAGATGCTGATGGGTGAGTATATTACTAGAGGCAGGGATCCCTCTAGTGGTAAACAAAGACACAAAACAAAATGCTACAGTGGGGCTTTAATGTAATAGTTAAACACCGCATGCTTCAGCAATGCAAGGAGCAAGAGTTTGCTCTACCAGACCCTTAGTAAATCTACAATAGTGCTCACCTGTAGGTCGTACGGCTTCCCACTACGCACTAAGAAACTAAGGAGGATGCTTGTATGAGCAAAGTGCACGTTCTCATCTAGGAAACCATGCAAGAGAAGAAGTCGACTTGGCCTACAGAAGAGAATGAAAAACAACACAATTAATACTAAAAAAATTACTCACGTGCCGGAAAAAACAGATTTTTGTGTACTCACCGTAAAATCGTTTTCTCTTAGCCATCATTGGGGGACACAGGACCATGGGTGTTATGCTGCCTATCCATAAGAGGACACTAAGTAGATGCAAAAGCATAGCTCCTCCTCTGCAGTATACACCCCCTGGCCGGGCTAGGCAAGCTCAGTTTTAGTACACAAGCAGTAGGAGAAAAAAAATAGTAAGAACTTATCTCAATAGAGGAACATGAGAAAAAAGGAGTCATAACCAAATAAGGTACTGAGAGAACCAAGGCCCAACAGGGTGGGTGCTGTGTCCCCCAATGATGGCTAAGAGAAAACGATTTTACGGTGAGTACACAAAAAAGAGAATTTTGTTTACTTACCGTAAATTCTTTTTCTTATAGTTCCGTATTGGGAGACCCAGACCATGGGTGTTTAGCTTCTGCCTCCGGAGGACACACAAAGTACTACACTAAAAAATGTAGCTCCTCCCTCTGAGCTTATACACCCCCTGGTGAGCAGACCCAGCCAGTTTAGTGCAAAAGCTGAAGGAGAATAGCCACCCACAAGTAAAACCGAGCAAAAGCCGGAACAACCGGAGACTCTGTCAACGACAACAGCCGGTGATAACACGCGGAACAAGAAATTGCCAACAGGCAACAGGGAGGGAGCTGGGTCTCCCAATACGGAACTATAAGAAAAAATTTACGGTAAGTAAACAAAATTCTCTTTTTCTTCATCGTTCCTTTGGGAGACCCAGACCATGGGACGTCTCAAAGCAGTCCATGGGTGGGAAACAAACAGAAAACTAACAAGTAGGCAGAACCTAACTTGACAAATGGGCGACAGCCGCCTGAAGGATGCGTCTGCCCAAGCTCGCATCTGCCGAAGCATGAGCATGCACTTGGTAGTGCTTCGAAAAGGTATGCAGGCTAGTCCAAGTGGCAGCCTGACAGACTTGTTGAGCCGTAGCCTGGTGCCTGAAACCCCAAGAGGCACAGACAGCTCTGGTCGAGTGTGCCTTGATCCCCGGCGGGGGAGGCACCTGAGTACACTGGTAGGCGTCCGAAATGGTCGACCTAATCCAACGGGCTAAGGTCGGCTTAGAAGCAGAGAGGCCCTTGCGCCGGCCTGTGGTTAGCACAAAAAGAGAAGTGCACCGCCTAAGAGCAGCGGTGCGAGACACACAGATCCGAAGAGCACGCACCAGATCCAGAGTATGCAACGCTTTTTCAAAGCGATGAACAGGAGCCGGACAAAAGGAAGGTAGGGTAATGTCCTGGTTAAGGTGGAAAGGAGAGACCACCTTAGGAAGAAAGTCCGGAGTCGGACGGAGAACCACCTTGTCTTGATGAAAAACCAAAAAAGGTGACTCCGAAGAGAGCGCAGCCAAATCAGAGACTCTCCTGAGGGAAGTTATGGCCACCAGAAAGGCCACTTTCTGTGAAAGACGAAACAAAGAAACCTCCCTAAGAGGCTCAAAGGGGGGTTTCTGCAAAACAGTGAGAACCAAGTTAAGATCCCAGGGATCCAAGGGCCGCCGGTAAGGCGGAATAATGTGAGACGCGCCTTGCATGAAGGTGCGAACCTGAGCCAGCCGAGCGAGACGCCGCTAGAACAGAACTGACAGAGCTGAGACTTGTCCCTTGAGAGAGTTGAGGGACAGTCCTAGCTGCAGACCGAACTGTAGAAAAGACAGAAGGATCGGCAACGAGAATGGCCAAGGAGGATGGCCGGCAGAGCGACACCAGGACAGGAAAATTTTCAAAGTCCTGTGATAGATCTTAGCGGAGGAAGACTTACGGGCCCGAGTCATCGTGGAGATGACTTCAGGAGGAATACCAGAAGCTGTCAAGATCCAGGACTCAAGAGCCACGCCGTCAGTTTGAGAGCCGCAGAATTCGGGCGGAAAAACGGACCTTGCGAGAGTAGGTCTGGACGGTCCGGGAGATGCCACGGCATCTCTATGGACAGATGGAGCAGGTCTGGATACCAAGCTCGCCTGGGCCAGTCCGGTGCAATGAGGATGACTCGACAGCCCTCCAATCTGATCTTGCGCAGAACTCTGGGCAAGAGAGCTAGAGGGGGAAACACGTAGGACAGACGAAACTGGGACCAGTCTTGAACCAGAGCGTCCGCAGCGAATGCCTGAGGATCGTGGGAGCGAGCCACGTAAACAGGAACCTTGTTATTGTGACGGGATGCCATTAGGTCCACGTCCGGAGTGCCCCATTTGCGGCAGATTGACTGAAACACTGCCGGGTGCAGGGACCACTCGCCACCGTCCACGCTTTGACGGCTGAGATAATCTGCCTCCCAGTTTTCCATGCCTGGGATGTGGACTGCGGATATGGTGGACTTTGAGTCCTCCGCCCATTGAAGGATGCGTTGTACCTCCAACATTGCCAGGCGGCTGCGTGTCCCGCCTTGGTGATTGATGTAGGCAACCGCTGTCGCGTTGTCCGATTGGACTCGAATGTGCCTGCCCGCCAACAGGTGGTGAAAGGCTAGGAGAGCTAGAAACACGGCTCTGGTTTCCAGCACATTGATTGAAAGGGCTGACTCGGCTGGAGTCCAAGTGCCCTGAGCTCTGTGGTGGAGATATACCGCTCCCCAGCCGGATAGACTGGCATCCGTGGTGAGAATCACCCAGGACGGAGCCAGGAAGGAGCGCCCCTGGGACAGGGAGAGGGGCGAAGCCACCACTGAAGAGAGCTCCTGGTCTGTGGCGACAGAGCCACTAACCTGTGTAAGGAGGAAGGCCGCTTGTCCCAACAGCGGAGAATGTTCAGCTGCAGGGGACGCAGATGGAACTGGGCAAAGGGAACAGCCTCCATTGACGCCACCATCTGACCCAGCACCTGCATCAGGCGCCTGAGGGAATGACGGCGCGGCTTCTGCAGAGAGAGCACCGCCAGTTGGAGGGATTGCTGTTTGACTAAGGGCAACTTCACAAGTGCCGGCAAAGTCTCGAACTGCATCCCTAGGTACGTGAGACTCTGGGTCGGAGTCAGAGTAAATTTGGGAAGATTGACAAGCCACCCGAATTGGGCTAGAGTGGCGAGAGTGAGCGAGACACTCCGCTGACAGTCCACGCTGGATGAAGCCTTGACTAGAAGGTCGTCCAGGTAAGGAATCACTGCCAACCCCTGTAGGTGCAGGACCGCAATCACTGCTGCCATGACCTTGGTGAATACCCGAGGAGCTGTGGCCAACCCGAAGGGGAGAGCCACGAATTGGAAATGATCTTCTCCGATTGCAAAGCGTAGCCAACGCTGGTGTGAAACTGCAATTGGCACATGCAGATAGGCATCTCTGATGTCGATGGATGCCAGGAAATCCCCTTGGGTCATTGAGGCAATGACTGATCGCAGAGACTCCATGCGAAAGTGCCGCACCTGAACATGCTTGTTGAGAAGCTTGAGATCCAGGATGGGCCGGAAGGAACCGTCCTTTTTGGGAACTAGGAAGAGATTTGAGTAAAAACCTCTGAACCGTTCCCGGGCGGGAACCGGTACAATTACTCCGTTGGCCTGCAAGGATGCCACGGCCTGTGAGAAGGCGGCGGCCTTGGAGCAGGGGGGAGTTGAGAGAAAAAATCTGTTTGGCGGGCTGGAAGAGAATTCTATCCTGTAGCCGTGGGAGATGATATCCCTCACCCACTGATCGGAGACGTGTTGAAACCACGCGTCGCCAAAGTGGGAGAGCCTGCCACCGACTAAGGACGTTGCTGGCGCGGACAGATAGTCACGAGGAGGCTGCCTTAGGCTGCTTTCACACCTCCGGCGTTTGCTATGCGGCACAATCCGGCACTTTGCAGGAAAATCGCAACCGTTTTTTTTTGCTGCCAGTTGCGTTTTTTTCTGCATAGACTTTAATTAGTGCCGCATGGGCTCGCGGTCGGTCCGGTTTTTGCCGCATGCGGCAGATTTAGCCGATGCGACGGCTGGATGGAACGTTGCCTGGCACGTTTTTCGTGCGGCAAAAAAAAAAACGCATCGCACCGCATTCGGCCGATGCGGCGCATTTTTCAACGCATGCCTATGGCGGCCGGATGCGGCGCGATGCTGCAAAAAACGCATCCGGCCGCCGCATGCGGTTTTTGCCACTGTGCATGCTCAGTAGCATGCCGCAAGCGGCAAAAACCGGACGGGCCGCATGGGAAAAACTTATGCAAAGAATGCGGTGTTTTCACCGCATCCGTTGCATAGCTTGCACAGCCGGATTGAGCCGCAGAGCTCAAGCCGGATGTGTGAAAGCAGCCTTAGCGGCAGCACCTCCTGCGGTCTTTTGTGGACGCGCTTTTGGGCGCCAGTTGGGTTTTTGGTCCTTGGCTGAGTTAGTGGACAAGGCCGAGGGCTTAGAGGACGACCAGTTGGAGGAACGAAAGGAACGAAACCTCGACTGATTCCTACCCTGGACAGGTTTCCTGGTTTTGGTTTGTGGCATGGAAGTACTCTTCCCGCCAGTAGCTTCCTTAATAATTTCATCCAGCTGTTCTCCGAACAGCCGGGACCCAGCAAAAGGGAGCCCAGCAAGGAACTTCTTTGAAGAAGCATCTGCCTTCCACTCTCGAAGCCACAAGATCCTGCGGATAGCGAGGGAATTAGCCGAAGCCACCGCAGTGCGGTGAGAAGCCTCCAGCATGGCAGACATAGCATAGGATGAAAAAGCTGAAGCTTTGGAAGTTAAGGGAACCATTTCGGGCATGGATTCCCTGGCGAGGGAATGCATCTCCTCTAGAGAAGCAGAGATGTCTTTGAGAGCCTACACTGCTGCAAAAGTCGGGGAGAACGAAGCCCCCGCCGCTTCATATACGGATTTGGCCAGAAGGTTAATCTGGCGGTCAGTGGAATCCTTAAGGGAGGTGCCATCAGCCACCGACACAACGGTCCGGGCTGAGAGCCTAGACACCGGGGGGGTCTACCTTTGGGGAATGAGCCCACTCCTTGACCACCTCAGGTGGAAAGGGAAAACGGTCATCAGAACCACGCTTTGGGAACAGTTTGTCAGCACAGGCCCTGGGCTTGGTCACAGCGGCTTGAAAACTGGAGTGGTTAAAGAACACACTCTTTGCTCTCTTAGGCGAGGTAAACTGGTGCTTTTCTGCCAGAGAGGGTTGCTCCTCTGATACTGGCGGATTGAGATCCAGTACAGAATTAATGGAAGCAATCAAGTCACTAACATCTAAGTCACTTTCGGACAGATCAATGGGGTACATGGAGTTAGCCTCCGAGCCCCCAGTAAAGGCATCCTCCTCATCCTGCGAGTCAGCTCCTGAAATCAGAGCCGCGGGACGAGAAGGGAGAGGGAACCCTGCGTCTCTTCTTAGGAGGACGGGTCTGGGCCCTGATGATGAATCTGTGAGCTCCGGTCCTGGGAGACCCCTAGCAGCAGAGGCACCCTGTGAAGGGGGCTGATGCATAGTCAGCAAAGTCCTGGACAAAAGTCCCATGGACTCAGCAAAAGACTGTGAGAGAGACCTAGAAAGAAGGGAATTTTGTTTACTTACCGTAAATTCCTTTTCTTCTAGCTCCAATTGGGAGACCCAGACAATTGGGGTGTATAGCTATGCCTCCGGAGGCCACACAAAGTATTACACTAAAAGTGTAACGCCCCTCCCCTTCAGCCTATACACCCCCCGTGCTGCCACGGGCTCATCAGTTTTGGTGCAAAAGCCCGAAGGAGGAAAAAATTATAAACTGGTTTAAAGTAAATTCAATCCGAAGGAATATCGGAGAACTGAAACCATTTAACATGAACAACATGTGTATACAAAAACAGGGGCGGGTGCTGGGTCTCCCAATTGGAGCTAGAAGAAAAGGAATTTACGGTAAGTAAACAAAATTCCCTTCTTCTTTGTCGCTCCTTATTGGGAGACCCAGACAATTGGGACGTCCAAAAGCAGTCCCTGGGTGGGTAAATAATACCTCATAATAGAGCCGTAACGGCTCCGTCCTACAGGTGGGCAGCTGCCGCCTGAAGGACTCGCCTACCTAGGCTGGCATCTGCCGAAGCATAGGTATGCACCTGATAGTGTTTCGTGAAAGTGTGCAGGCTTGACCAGGTAGCTGCCTGACACACCTGCTGAGCCGTAGCCTGGTGTCGCAAGGCCCAGGACGCTCCCACGGCCCTGGTAGAATGGGCCTTCAGTCCTGAGGGAACCGGAAGCCCCGAGGAACGGTAAGCTTCGAGAATTGGTTCCTTGATCCACCGAGCCAGGGTTGACTTGGAAGCTCTCACCAGATCTAACAAGTGCAAATCCTTTTCACATTGGTGAACTGGATGAGGACAAAACGAGGGTAAGGAGATGTCCTGATTGAGATGAAAAGGGGATACCACCTTAGGGAGGAATTCCGGAACCGGACGCAGAACCACCTTGTCCTGGTGAAACACCAGGAAAGGAGCTTTGCATGATAACGCTGCCAACTCAGACACTCTCCGAAGTGAGGTGACTGCTACTAGAAAAACCACTTTCTGCGAAAGGCGTGCGAGCGAAATATCCCTCATTGGCTCGAACGGTGGTTTCTGAAGAACCATCAGCACCCTGTTCAGATCCCAGGGTTCTAACGGACGCTTGTAAGGAGGGACGATGTGACAAACCCCTTGCAGGAACGTGCGTACCTGTGGGAGTCTGGCCAGGCGCTTCTGAAAAAACACAGAGAGCGCAGAGACTTGTCCCTTAAGGGAGCCTAGCGACAAACCCTTTTCCAATCCGGATTGAAGAAAGGACAGAAAAGTGGGCAAGGCAAATGGCCAGGGAGAAAACCCCTGAGCAGAGCACCACGACAGGAATATTTTCCACGTCCTGTGGTAGATCTTGGCGGACGTAGGTTTCCTAGCCTGTCTCATAGTGGCAATGACCTCTTGAGATAATCCTGAAGACGCTAGGATCCAGGACTCAATGGCCACACAGTCAGGTTGAGGGCCGCAGAATTCAGATGGAAAAACGGCCCTTGAGACAGCAAATCTGGTCGGTCTGGCAGTGCCCACGGTTCGCCGACCGTGAGATGCCAAAGATCCGGGTACCACGACCTCCTCGGCCAGTCTGGAGCGACGAGGATGACGCGGCGGCAGTCGGCCCTGATCTTGCGTAACACTCTGGGCAACAGTGCCAGAGGAGGAAACACATAAGGAAGCCGAAACTGCGACCAATCCTGAACTAAGGCGTCTGCCGCCAGAGCTCTGTGATCTTGAGATCGAGCCATGAATGTTGGGACCTTGTTGTTGTGCCGTGACGCCATTAGGTCGACGTCCGGCATCCCCCAGCGGCAACAGATCTCCTGAAACACGTCCGGGTGAAGGGACCATTCCCCTGCGTCCATGCCCTGGCGACTGAGAAAGTCTGCTTCCCAGTTTTCTACGCCCGGGATGTGAACTGCGGATATGGTGGATGCTGTGGCTTCCACCCACAGCAGAATCCGCCGGACTTCCTGGAAGGCTTGCCGACTGCGTGTCCCACCTTGGTAGTTGATGTAAGCCACCGCTGTGGAGTTGTCCGACTGAATTCGGATCTGCTTGCCTTCCAGCCACTGCTGGAACGCTTTTAGGGCAAGATACACTGCCCTGATCTCCAGAACATTGATCTGAAGTGAGGACTCTTGCTGAGTCCACGTACCCTGAGCCCTGTGGTGGAGAAAAACTGCTCCCCACCCTGACAGACTCGCGTCCGTCGTAACCACCGCCCAGGATGGGGGTAGGAAGGATTTCCCCTTCGATAATGAGGTGGGAAGAAGCCACCACCGAAGGGAAGCTTTGGTTGCCTGAGAGAGGGAGACGTTCCTGTCTAGGGACGTCGGCATCCTGTCCCACTTGCGTAGGATGTCCCATTGAAGTGGACGCAGGTGAAACTGCGCGAAAGGGACTGCTTCCATTGCTGCCACCATCTTCCCCAGGAAGTGCATGAGGCGCCTCAAGGGGTGTGACCGACCTTGAAGGAGAGATTGCACCCCTGTCTGTAGTGAACGCTGTTTGTCCAGCGGAAGCTTCACTATCGCTGGAAGAGTATGAAACTCCATGCCAAGATATGTCAGCGATTGGACCGGTGTCAGATTTGACTTTGGAAAATTGATGATCCACCCGAAACTCTGGAGAATCTCCAGAGTAACGTTGATGCTGTGTTGGCATGCCTCTTGAGAGGGTGCCTTGACCAGCAGATCGTCTAAGTAAGGTATCACTGAGTGACCCTGAGAGTGGAGGACCGCAACTACTGTAGCCATGACCTTGGTGAAAACCCTTGGGGCTGTCGCCAGGCCGAACGGCAGTGCCGCGAACTGAAGGTGTTCGTCTCCTATGGCGAAGCGCAAGAAGCGCTGATGCTCTGGAGCAATTGGTACGTGGAGATAAGCATCCTTGATATCGATCGATGCTAGGAAATCTCCTTGGGACATTGAGGCGATGACGGAGCGGAGGGATTCCATCCGGAACCGCCTGGTCCTTACGTGTTTGTTGAGCAGTTTTAGGTCCAAAACAGGACGGAAGGACCCGTCCTTCTTTGGAACCACAAACAGGTTGGAGTAGAAACCGTGACCCTGTTGCTGAAGAGGAACCGGGACCACCACTCCTTCTGCCTTCAGAATGCCCACCGCCTGCAGAAGAGCCTCGGCTCGCTCGGGAGACGGAGATGTTCTGAAGAATCGAGTCGGAGGACGAGAGCTGAACTCTATCCTGTAACCGTGAGACAAAATGTCTCTCACCCAACGGTCTTTTACTTGTGGCAGCCAGGTGTCGCAAAAGCGGGAGAGCCTGCCACCGACCGAGGATGCGGTGTGAGGAGGCCGTAAGTCATGAGGAAGCCGCCTTAGTAGCGGCACCTCCGGCGGTCTTTTTAGGGCGTGATTTAGACCGCCATGTGTCGGAGTTCCTCTGATCCTTCTGCGGCCTTTTGGACGAGGAGAATTGGGACCTGCCCGCACCCCGAAAGGACCGAAACCTCGACTGTCCCCTCCTCTGTTGGGGTGTTTTTGGTTTGGCCTGGGGTAAGGATGTTTCCTTTCCCTTGGATTGTTTGATGATTTCATCCAATCTCTCACCAAACAAACGGTCGCCAGAAAATGGCAATCCAGTTAAGCACTTTTTGGAAGCCGAATCTGCCTTCCATTCCCGCAGCCACAAGGCCCTGCGTATTGCCACCGAATTGTCGGCTGCAACCGCCGTATGGCTCGCAGAGTCCAGGACAGCATTAATAGCGTAGGACGCAAATGCCGACGTTTGAGAAATTATGGACGCCACCTGCGGCGCAGACGTACGTGTGAGTGCGTCAATTTGCGCCTGACCAGCTGAGATAGCTTGGAGTGCCCATACGGCTGCGAATGCTGGAGCAAAAGACGCGCCGATAGCTTCATAGATGGATTTCAACCAGAGCTCCATCTGTCTGTCAGTGGCATCCTTGAGTGAAGCTCCATCTTCCACTGCAACTATGGATCTAGCCGCCAGTCTGGAGATTGGAGGATCCACCTTGGGACACTGAGTCCAGCCCTTGACCACGTCAGGGGGGAAAGGGTAACGTGTATCCTTAAGGCGCTTGGAAAAACGCTTATCTGGACAAGCTCGGTGTTTCTGGACTGCCTCTCTGAAGTTAGAGTGGTCCAGAAACATACTCTTTGTACGCTTGGGAAACCTGAAACGGAATTTCTCCTGCTGAGAGGCTGACTCCTCCACTGGAGGAGCTGAGGGAGAAATATCCAACATTTCATTGATGGACGCAATAAGATCATTCACTATGGCGTCCCCATCAGGAGTATCAAGGTTGAGAGCGGCTTCAGGATCAGAATCCTGATCAGCTACCTCCGCTTCATCATACAGAGAGTCTTCTCGCTGAGACCCTGAACATTGTGATGATGTCGAGGGGATATCATAGCGAGCTCGCTTAATCGGTCTGGGGCTGCGGTCCGTGTCAGAGACCTCACCCTGGGATCCATGAGACACCCCGGGAGGACATTGCTGTTCCAACTGAGGGGGACCAGGGGGCAATGATTCCACAGTGCCCCTGGCTTGAGATGCCGGCCTGGACTGCAAGGCTTCTAATATCTTAGCCATAGTCTCAGAAAGTCTTTCAGTAAAAACTGCAAACTCCGTCCCTGTCACCTGGACCGTGTTAACAGGTGGTTCTCCCTGGGCCACCCTTAGCAGAGGCTCCGGCTGAGAAAGTGCCACAGGGGCCGAGCATTGCACACAATGAGGGTCAGTGGAACCTGCCGGCAGTATAGCCGTACATGCTGCACAGGCAGCATAGTAAGTCTGTGCTTTGGCACCCTTGCTATTTGTGGACGACATGCTGTTGTCTCCTCTGAGCAATACAGGAGGGTATATAGACAAAAATCAACAGTGCACCATACAGTGTAAAGTATAGTCTATAATCATGTAATTTATAGGTACACTTCTGCACTAGTGGGGCCAGCACCACAGGTGCTGCTTACCGCCTACGCAAAGCGGTTGTGTGGGCACCAGAAATCCTGCCTGGGTCTCCCTGAGCTTGTCTCTCCTCTCCAGCGTTAGCAGAGCTGAGAGGAATGGCTGCCGGCGTCCTGAGGAGAGGAGGGAGCCGTGGGCGTGACCCAGAAAAGTGCGGGAACTGGTGCCCCACTGTGCAGAGTGAGGGGGGTGGAGTATGCAAAGCATGCTCCAGCCGTCAGTGCTGCCGTCCTGTACAGCGTCCCGCCCTTCCCCTGATTGGCAGGGCTGGGGGCGGGAAGAAAACGAGACTAGGCCGCAAAAGCCGGGGACTCGAGTTATAAGCGCGGCCGCCGTATAAGCGCGGTCGGCGCGGAAGTCCCCGGCGCACTAACAGTCCCAGCCGCGCCGCAGTGATAACCATGGCAGGGGCGGTCAGCGCGGCAGTCCCCTTACACGAACACACTCAGCGATGCTGAAGTGTGTAATGGCACAAACGCAGTCAGCGCTGCTGTCCCCGGTGCACTAGCACACCCAGCAATGCTGGAGTGTTGCTGTGCGCGGTCCCCACGGGGACACAGAGTACCTCAAAGTAGCAGGGCCATGTCCCTGAACGATACTCGGCTCCTATCCAGCATGGTCCTCAGGAGCTGTGGATGGAGCACGGTCTCCTGTGCCTGGAGACCGAAAGGATCCCACTTCACCCAGAGCCCTAATTGAGGGATGGGGAAGGAAAGCAGCATGTGGGCTCCAGCCTCCGTACCCGCAATGGATACCTCAACCTTAACAACACCGCCGACAAGAGTGGGGTGAGAAGGGAGCATGCTGGGGGCCCTGTTATGGGCCCTCTTTTCTTCCATCCGACATAGTCAGCAGCTGCTGCTGACTAAGCTGTGGAGCTATGCGTGCATGTCTGACCTCCTTCGCACAAAGCATAAAAACTGATGAGCCCGTGGCAGCACGGGGGGTGTATAGGCTGAAGGGGAGGGGCGTTACACTTTTAGTGTAATACTTTGTGTGGCCTCCGGAGGCATAGCTATACACCCCAATTGTCTGGGTCTCCCAATAAGGAGCGACAAAGAAAGGATTCTACCCAAGCCGGGGGTTCAGCCACAGGCGCAGGAGCAGCCTGAGAGACCACTGGGGGTGAGACTCCAGGCTGTGGCACCGCCAAGTTAGAGCAGGCATCACAATGTGGATAGGTGCTCGGTTCAGGCAGAAGGAGCTTACATGCAGTGCATACTGAATAAAGCTTTGGAGCTCCTCGTGTGAGACATGCTGCTGGAGTGGGGGCTCTGCCAGAATGACCCCCAGAGAGTATATACAGAGGTCCACAACCAGAGGTTGTGGCTTACCAGACAGCTGAAGCGGTGTTGTGTGCCCTCCAGATCCCAAAGCCCGGACCTCCAAACACAGCACCCAGCAGGGATGCAGAGCGCAGACCAGCGCTGAGTGAATCTCTGAGGAAATGGCCGCCGGAGCGAGGAGAGGGGGCGGGACTTGCTCTGATGAGCGGGATCTGGAGGGCCATAGAAACCTACAGGGGAGGAGACACGCACAGCAGTGGGGAGTGTCCCTCCCCTGTGAGAACGGCCGCCGGGCGGAGCCGAGTCTGTCCCTCTGCATGAATGACATGCGAGGGCAGTGAATAGAAACTAGGCCTCCGGCGAAGCCGGGGCTTAAATTAGAGCAGCGAGGCCGACAAGCAGGCACCATCGGCGCGGTTCTCGTGCGACAGCTAGAGAACCCGCCGGAAATGTCAGTAAACACAGCAAACACACTCTCCCCAAACAATAAGGCACAAGGACCCCCATAAATAAACGTCTCAGGTACTTAGCTGCCGAGACGCAGGGCCAGGCCCCTGGGGATGAGTGCTCCGGTCCAGCAGGGTCCTGAAGGGCTGCGGATGGAGACCGGCCTCCTGCCAAGCATGGAGACCGTGCTGGCTCCCACTTCAAGCCAAAGCCCAGGAGGGATGGTGAAGGAGCGCGGCATGTAAGGCTCCAGCCTTGGAAATCAACCTTAACAACACCGCCGACACAGTGGGGTGAAAAGGGACATGCCGGGGGTCCAGACGTGGACCCGCTTTTCTTCAAACTCTTTCCAAAAATCAAACAAATCAGATGAGAATGCATGTGTGGATGTATGCCTCCTGAACACAAAGCGATAAACTGGCTGGGTCTGCTCACCAGGGGGTGTATAAGCTCAGAGGGAGGAGCTACACTTTTAAGTGTAGTACTTTGTGTGTCCTCCGGAGGCAGAAGCTAAACACCCATGGTCTGGGTCTCCCAAAGGAACGATAAAGAAAATCCGTTTTTCTCTGACGCCTCATTGGGGGACACAGGACCAAGGGACGTCCTAAAGCAGTCCATGGGTAAGAAAAATGAAAACAAGACAACGCAACCCAAGGACTAGGAACCAGTCCCAGACAGCCTGGAGCACCTACTGAGAGAAGGTGCTCTACTGCCGTTTGCAGAATTGTCCTACCCAGATTTGCCTCAGCTGAAAACCTGGGTATGGACTCTAATGCTTTGAAAACGTATATGTAGGCTAGACCAGGTCGCAGCCTTACACACTTGTTCCACTGAAGCCTGATGCCGAATGGCCCACGAAGCGCCAACTGCTCGCGTGGAATGAGCCCGCAGCCCACTAGGAATGGGCTTGAGTTGCAAGCGGTAGACTTCCTGGATCGCAGAGCGAATCCAGCGAGCCAGAGTCACCTTTGAAGCTGCCTGTCCCTTCTTAGGCCCCTCAGGAATAACGAACAAAGAGTACCTCTGGAGACCGTCCAGAACGAGATTGAGGTCCCATGGGTCCAGCGGCCGTTTGTTCGGGGGAACTAGATGGGAAACACCCTGGAGGAAGGTCTTGACTTGTGGATTCTGAGCCAGGCGGCATGGGTAGAAGATTGAGAGCGCTGAGACCTGCCCCTTAAGGGAACTGAGAGCCGACCTGCAGAAAATCGGGAATTCTGTGGATGGCCAGAGGCAGAGGCTGGACATTAGTTTCCAGCTTAGTTAGTTAGTTTAGTTCCCTGCACCATGAAGAAGGGAATTTTGTTTACTTACCGTAAATTCCTTTTCTTCTAGCTCCAATTGGGAGACCCAGACAGTGGGTGTATAGCTACTGCCCTCTGGAGGCCGCACAAAGAACTACACTTAAAAGTGTAAGGCCCCTCCCCTTCTGGCTATACACCCTCCCGTAGGAGTACAGATTCCTCAGTTTTAGTACCAAAGCAAGAAGGAGGAAAGCCAATAACAGTTTCAAAAACAAATTCAATCCGATAACACGATCGGAGAACTTAAGAAACAACATGAACAACATGTGCACCCGAAAAAACGAAACCCTAAGAACAAATAGGGCGGGTGCTGGGTCTCCCAATTGGAGCTAGAAGAAAAGGAATTTACGGTAAGTAAACAAAATTCCCTTCTTCTTTTTCGCTCCTAATTGGGAGACCCAGACAGTGGGACGTCCAAAAGCAGTCCCTGGGTGGGTAAAAAGATACCACATGAACGGGCTGTCAGACAGCCTCCTCCTACAGGTGGGCCACCGCCGCCTGAAGGACCTGTCTACCTAGGCTGGCATCTGCCGAAGCGTAGGTATGCACTTGATAGTGTTTGGTAAACGTGTGCAGACTCGACCAGGTAGCCGCCTGGCACACTTGCTGAGCCGTAGCCTGATGCCGTAATGCCCAGGACGCACCCACGGCTCTGGTAGAATGGGCCTTCAGTCCAGATGGAATCGGAAGCCCAGCAGAACGGTATGTGTGAAGAATTGGTTCCTTGATCCACCGCGCCAGGGTGGATTTGGAAGCTTGCGATCCCTTATGCTGACCAGCGACTAGGACAAAGAGCGCATCCGAACGGCGTAGAGCCGCCGTGCGAGAAATGTAAATCCTGAGTGCTCTCACCAGGTCCAACAGATGTAAACCCTTTTCAAATTGGTGAACTGGATGCGGACACAAAGATGGTAAAGTGATATCCTGATTGAGATGAAAGGAAGAAACCACCTTGGGAGAAAACTCTGGAATTGGACGCAGTACTACCTTGTCTTGGTGAAACACCAGGAAGGGAGATTTGCAAGATAACGCCGCTAGCTCGGACACTCTTCGAAGAGACGTGACCGCCACAAGAAAAACTACCTTTTGTGAAAGCCGAGAAAGGGGAACCTCTTTCAAAGGCTCGAAAGGCGGCTTCTGGAGAGCAATGAGAACCTTGTTCAGATCCCAGGGTTCCAATGGCCGTCTGTAAGGAGGAACGATATGACAAACTCCTTGGAGAAACGTGCGTACTTTAGAAAGCTGTGCCAAGCGCTTCTGAAAGAATACGGATAGCGCGGAGACTTGACCCTTAAGAGAGCTAAGCGACAAACCTTTTTCCAACCCAGACTGCAGGAAGGAAAGAAAAATTGGCAATGCAAATGGCCAGGGAGAAAACCCTTGAGCCAAGCACCACGCTAAGAATATCTTCCACGTTCTGTGATAGATCTTAGCTGAGGATGGTTTTCTAGCCTGTCTCATTGTGGCAACAACCTCCTGAGATAAACCTGAGGCCGCTAGGATCCAGGACTCAATGGCCACACAGTCAGGTTCAGGGCCGCAGAATTCAGATGGAAAAACGGCCCTTGAGACAGCAAATCTGGACGGTCTGGTAGTGTCCACGGTTGGCCTACCGTGAGATGCCACAGATCCGGGTACCACGACCTTCTTGGCCAATCTGGAGCGACGAGTATGGCTCGATGGCAGTCGGACCTGATTTTCCGGAGAACTCTGGGTAACAATGCTAGAGGTGGGAACACATAGGGGAGTCGGAATTGCGACCAATCCTGAACCAAGGCGTCTGCCGCCAGTGCTCGGTGATCGTGAGACCGTGCCATGAAAACTGGGACCTTGTTGTTGTGCCGTGACGCCATCAGATCGACGTCCGGCGTCCCCCAGCGGCAACAGATCTGCTGAAACACGTCCGGGTGAAGGGACCATTCTCCTGCGTCCATGCCCTGGCGACTGAGAAAGTCTGCTTCCCAGTTTTCCACGCCTGGGATGTGAACTGCGGATATGGTGGACGCTCTGCTTTCCACCCACGTCAAAATCCGTTGGACTTCTTGAAAAGCTTGGCGACTGCGTGTTCCCCCTTGGTGGTTGATGTAAGCCACCGCCGTAGAATTGTCCGACTGAATCCGAATCTGCTTGCCTTCCAGCCATTGTTGGAAGGCTCGCAGGGCAAGATAGATTGCTCTGATTTCCAGAACATTGATCTGCAGGGTGGACTCTTCCAGAGTCCACATCCCCTGAGCCCTGTGGTGGAGATACACCGCTCCCCACCCTGATAGGCTCGCATCCGTCGTGACCACTGCCCAGGACGGGGGAAGCCGCAAAAGCCGGGGACTCGAGTTATCAGCGCGGCCGCCGTAAAAGCGCGGGCCGCGCTGAAGTCCCCGGCGCACCACAAGTGTCAGCCGCGCCGCAGTCCCAGCGGCCGGCATGACCGTTCCTAGACGTGGCCAGCGTCCCGCCCCTCTCCTGACTGGCAGGTCCGGGGGCGGGAACGAACGGAAGCAGGCCGCAAAAGCCGGGGACTCGAGTTATCAGCGCGGCCGCCGTAAAAGCGCGGGCCGCGCTGAAGTCCCCGGCGCACCACAAGTGCCAGCCGCGCCGCAGTCCCAGCGGCCGGCGCGACCTATTCCTAGAAGTGTGCCTGCTTCAGCGAAGCTGAATGAGGCCTGGCACAAGCGCCGTAGCGCTGATGTCCCCCGGCGCACTACAACACCCAGCAAGCTGCGGTGTGAGCGCCAAATGCACGGGGACACAGAGTACCTTGAGGAAGCAGGGCCATGTCCCTGATGTACTCCGCTCCATCCAGCATCTTCTCCAGGGGCTGTAGATGGAGCACGGTCTCAGTGCCTGGAGACCGGTAAATCCCACTTCACCCAGAGCCCTGTAAAAAGGGATGGGGAAGGAATCAGCATGTGGGCTCCTGCCGCCGTACCCGCAATGGGTACCTCAACCTTACAAACACCTCCGACATACAGTGGGGTGAGAAGGGAGCATGCTGGGGACACTATATGTGTCCTCTTTTCTTCCATCCGATATAGTCAGCAGCTGCTGCTGACTAAAAACAATGGAGCTATGCGTGCGTGTCTGACCTCCTTGCGCACAAAGCTAAAACTGAGGAATCTGTACTCCTACGGGAGGGTGTATAGCCAGAAGGGGAGGGGCCTTACACTTTTAAGTGTAGTTCTTTGTGCGGCCTCCAGAGGGCAGTAGCTATACACCCACTGTCTGGGTCTCCCAATTAGGAGCGAAAAAGAAAGGAAGATTTTCCACGAATGGTGGTAAATGCGGGATGAAGCAGGTTTTCGGGCGCTGATCATGGTGGAGATAACCGCGGGGGAGAATCCTGCTCTTGTTAATACCTAGGTCTCTAGGTCCTAGGTCCTAGGAGCCTGGCCATGCAGTCAGCTTCAGGGCTCTGGAGTTCTGATGGGAAATGGGCCCTTGGGTCAGCAAGTCTGGGATGTCTGGAAGGCGCCACGGTACGTCTACGAGCATTTGTACTAATTCGGCGTACCAGGCGCGCCTGGGCCAGTCCGGTGCTATCAGTATCACCGGGACTCCCTCTGCCTTGATTTTCCGGATTACCCGCGGCAGCAGAGGTAGAGGTGTAAATATGTAAGGCAGGCGAAAGTGGTGCCAGGAGCAGACTAGAGCATCCGCGCCGATGGACTGCGGATCGCGTGACCTGGCTATGAACGCGGGTACCTTTGCGTTCAACCTTGAGACCATTAGATCCACGTCTGATGTACCCCAGCGAGTGCAGATGTGTAGGAACACTTCTGGGTGGAGAGACCACTCTCCGGCGGCCAGGCCTTGGCGACTTAGAAGTCTGCTGCCCAATTCTCTACTCCCGGTATGTGTACCGCTGATATCACTGACCCTGTCAATTCGGCCCAGCTGAGGATCCTGTGGGCCTCGAGATAAGCTGCCTTGCTGAATGTGTCCCCCTGCCGATTGATGTAGGCTACAGCTGTCGCATTATCCGATTGGACTCTAATCTGATGACCCGCTAGCAGAGGGCAGACCGCCTTGAGCGCGAGGAAGATCGCGTCGATTTCCAGGATGTTTATGGGTAGGGAAGACTCCTGGGGCGTCCAACGTCCTTGAGCAGTGTGGTGCCGGTACACTGCTCCCCAGCCTAGGAGGCTGGCGTCCGTGGTCAGGACCAGCCAGTTCACTGGGAGAAAAGATCTCCCCTTCGATAGGGATGAGGACCGAAGCCACCAGCGGAGTGCGTACCTGACTGAAGGCGTCAGGTGAAGAGATCTGTCCGGGAAAAAGGGGCTCTTGTCCCAGGCCGCTAGAAGGGCTAGCTGTAGTGGGCGGAGGTGCAGTTGAGCAAAGGGTACTGCTTCCATAGCAGCCACCATCCTGCCGAGCACCTTCATGCTGAATCGAATGGAGCGAGACGGAGGACGTAGAAGGCAGCGTACCGCTCGTTGAAGAGCGATCGCCTTGTCCTGAGGGAGAAGGATCAAGCCCCGACGGTTGTCCAGGGACATGCCCAGGAAGGTGATGGATCGTGATGGGATCGGGGATGATTTGTCTAGATTCACTAGCCACCCTAAGCGGGATAGGGTGTCCACAGTGATCTGTACGCTGGTTGAGCAGTCGCGGAAGGAGGGGGCCTTGATGAGGACGTCGTCGTCCCTTCAACCATGGATGCAATAATGGACTTTAGGGACTCCATTCTGAATCTCCGTACGTGCACATGTTTGTTTAGGTGTTTGAGGTCCAGGATGGGTCGAACTGACCCATCCTTTTTGGGGGCCACAAAGAGGTTGGAATAAAAACCCCTGAACTTCTCGTCGTCCAGGACAGGTATTATCACTCCTGCTGTTTGGAGCGAGTGGATTGCTGAGAAAAAAAGCTTTGCGTCGTTTGAGTCTTTGGGCGGTTTGAGAGAAAGAACCGACTCGGGGGTCGGGTCCTGGTAACCGGAAGACACAAGGTCTCGCACCCATTTGTCGTCTGAGGCGGCAGCCCAGATGTGTTGAAAGAGCCGCAGTCGACCTCCTACAATGAGTGTGTGTTCCGGGGCGCCGAAGGAGGCATGAGGGGAGAAAAAAACGTCGTGGACGAGTCTCCCTAGTCCTGGACTGTTTCGGTCTAGGCTACCATGACTAAGTGGGTTTCGGGGAGAGCTGAGAAGGTCCCTGCGTAGTTGTGTCGCGGGCGGGGAGGGGACGCTGCGCTCACCCACTGCTCAGGTCCGGCTGCTGCTGCGGCTGCTCGGTGGCTCGAGCGGTGGGCCGGATCCCGGGGACTCGAGCGGCGCTCCTCGCCCGTGAGTGAAAGGGGGGGGTTGTTTGGTTTAGGGATATTGTCCATGACGCCACCCACGGTTGTGGCGAGGTTGTGGCACCACCGCTGCTCTGGACGGGGATCCCGGGAGCGGTGACAGGGAGCAGCTTGGATGTTGTTTCTCCCCTCCGTGGGTAGGGGGGTTGGTTGTCCCGGGGCCTGGTGAGGGTGGGATGGCAGGCGGGTTACGGGGCCTGGTGAGGTGCAGGGTCGCGGGGGCAGCGCGGTGCCGCACGGCACGGTGGTACTCACTCAGCCAATGACGAATGCAAAGTCTCCGGTAAAACAAACGGCTGGATGGACGGGTCCCACAGACTGCTGCGGTAGTTCTCCCGGTAGGTTGGCGGTGACTGCTTTTCCCTGCACCTGTGTTATGTTCACGGTTCCAATGGCTTCCCACCGGTAACCCGCTCCCCAGCTTGGATGGAGGCTGAGGGAGCCCCTTTTGCCCGCAGGCGCTGGGAACTGTAGCCTTGGCGGTGACTGTTTCCCTTCACGGTTTGAGCTGTTGCCTTCAATCGGGTCTTGACTGCTGGGAAACCCCGGAGGTTCCCTTCGCTAACGGATTTGACCGGTTTTACGGCAACTCCTAGCGTGGTCGGGGTCCGTAAGCCCTGCCGAATGGTGCTGGCTTCTCTTTGCTCCCCGATCCGGTACCAGCGGGGTACTGCCCGTCCCCGGTCCTTACGGTTCACTCCAATCAGCCTCTCCTGCAGACGGTCACCACCGTCTGCCAACCCTGCTGTATGTGCCCAGGCCACGCACCCGGACACGGTCAGTCTCCTCTACTACCACTTCACTCTCCAAAACTACACTGCCTTCCTTTTCCCGCCTCCAGGACTGTGAACTCCTCGGTGGGTGGGGCCAACCGCCTGGTTCCACCCCCTGGTGTGGACATCAGCCCCTGGAGGGAGGCAACAAGGATTTTTGTTTGACTTCGGTGTGCCTAGCCGGGGTGTGGGGTGTGTTGTTGCAGTACCTGTGACGTCCTGGCTTGTCCAGGGCGCCACATTTGCGGCTGGTGGCGGGGACAGCATGGGATGGCGACCAACCAATGAGTTCTGAAGGAGCGGAACGAGGACTTTGGACGTCTGGTGAAGGTCGTCCTGGACTTCAGCTGGGGGAGGAAGGTACTCTTTCCTCCCGTGGCGTCAGAAATGAGCTTGTCCAGTTGTTCGCCAAACAATCGGTCTGGAAAAAAGGGAAGGCCCGTGAGAGACTTCTTGGAGGCAGAGTCCGCTCTCCATTGTCGGAGCCAGAGAGCTCTGCGGATGGCTATGGTATTTGAGGCGGCAAACGCTGCGCAGGTAGCAGCGTCCATGGAGGCCTGCATGAGGTACTCCGCCGCAGCGGCAATTTGAGCTGTTACCTCTGTGAAGGTATGAGTGAACTGGAATTCCTCAAGCGAAGTGTTAAGGGATTCTTCCCAGACAGAGATCGCCTTTGCGACCCACACAGCGGCAAAGGAGGGAGAGAGGGAGGAACCTGTCTGTTGGGTCCTTGATGGAGGAACCATCGGGTAAAGACAGGAGCGTCTTTGTGGTAAGGCAGGAGACCGGGGGGGTCGATTGAGGGCGGATCGGCCCAGCCCTTAGGGGCAGGTGAGGCAAAAGGGTACCGGGACTCCATGAGTTTTCGGTTACCGAAGCGCCTGTCAGGCTTCTCCCTTTGCTTTGTGAGGATATCCTGAAACTCGATGATCAGCGAAAACCTTTTGGGGTTTCCTTGCCCTCTTAAAGGAGACCGCATGGTCAGTGGTAGTGGATGGGGGATCCTCCACATGCAGAGTTTGGTTGATTGCTGCTATAAGGGAGTCTATTGCAGTTTGATCATCTGGGGATGCTGAAACCAAGGAATCCTCTTGGTATAAACAGCATTCTCCCTCCTCCAGCTCTTCAGAGGCCGTGGAGCGTGTGGGAGAGCCTGCCCTGTGTGCTCCCGAGGGAGAGCCCGCTGGAGACACCCGGCCGTGTGCTCTTTTCCTGACCCCTGCAACCGGTGAAGCATGTACCCGGATTACCTCAGAAGGATCCTCCATAGGGGTATCCTCAGGCTGCGTTCCGTCCAGGGACCCAGAAGGGTGTGGAGGACGACATTGCATAGCCAGCACCAGGTTCTGTGACAGTTTTTCCATGGATTGGGACAGAAACTGTGCCCATTCCGGTGGGCTGGGAGCTCTAGGCTCTGGGCTGACGGTTGCGGCGGTGGTGGCACAGGACTCAGAGAGAAGAGGTGTGTTTACGTGGTAGCTCAGCGTGGCAGCACACAGCTTGTCACTGGTGGTTATCAGCCGACTTTTCTGCTAGAGCAAATAAACAGAACAAATAAACAGCGTGAGTCCCTGAGCCCTGGGCCCTCCCCCTGCCACCAAATTATCTGCAGGACTTTCTGCAAACAGGAGTGACTTCCCCCCTTCTCCAGCCAGCAAGCTAGAGAAAAGTTAACACTGTGTGTGCAGGATCCTTGGGGCTCTCCTCCTTGCACTCAGCAAGGGACTTTCTCATAATAAATACTGTAAATGTCCTGGGAGCCTTCCCTGCACCGTCTTTTCTCCCTTTGTCTGGGAAACCAGTCATGGGGGATCTCACCTTAAAAACACTGCTTCAGTCAAGGTCATATTCAACTCAGAGCCTGCAAAGAGGGGCTGAGGAATTGGGCTATAAGGGCACAGGCCTCTACCCTGGGCTTTGGAAAATCGGTCTGTGGAACCAGTCGTCCAGCCCAGGATCCAGCGTCGCAGGAGGGGGTACGTGGAGGCGACACTCCACGTTCCCGCCCGTTGATGGTAGTGGGAGATCGGTCCCTAAAGGACACAGTCGCCCTCAAAAAATAACAAACCTTGAAAGGAAGTGCCTCCTACAGACACTAAGCTAAAACTGAGGTTGCCTGGCCAGGGGGTGTATACTGCAGAGGAGGAGCTATGCTTTTGCATCTACTTAGTGTCCTCCTATGGATAGGCAGCATAACACCCATGGTCCTGTGTCCCCCAATAAGGCGTCAGAGAAAGAAGGTGTATACACCCATGTTATGACTCTGTTGGAAAGCTGTGATAAATGAAGGCAGGGGCTGATATTCTGAAAACGGTGGTACGGGCTTTAAATAATGGCGCTCGGGTTGGCGTGTGCACAAATGAGATCTCGGCTTTTCAGTGAGCCGAGAGCTCCATCTGAGCACGCGCCGACTTCGGGCGTCATTTCTTTGAATCCAGCACTGCCGCCAGTTTCTGGATGGTCCTCCTGCTTCACAGGGCCGGCAGTGAGTATCTGGGACACCCGCTTTAGCATCGCCCTACAACACTACCACCCCTGCCTCCTGTTACCCTGATCCACCACTGTTGTCACCCCCCCTTTGGTAAGATAGCATAGCATAAGATGGACCCTATATTTTTTTCCTCTAAATTTGGGGCGAGTCTTATAACACTAAAGTACGGTATAGACCTGGTCTCAAACTTACTCAGAAGGAAATTTTTCTGCCTGCATTGCAACAGAGCCTAGGTAGTATCCATGTTCATTTTGGTCAGGATGACCCATGTACCGCTCTGTATATCCTGTATCATAGAAGATCCAAAGTGTTACCGGGGCTCCAGCAATAGCCACCTGAGACAAAATAAGAATAATTATTCACTATTTTTTTTAATAAGCAAGTGACTAGCAAATAAACTAAATATACGAGTTCATCAACTACTATACAAAAAAAAAAAAATAAAAAAAAAAATCCGGTTCTGCTCACTTCCGCATTGGAGGTAAGTAGGGCTGGTGAGGTCATGTCTACATATATGTGATGGATCTTGTGTATGAGCAGCAGATAGCGTGAACCTGTCCTATTCATTAGAACACAGGAGCACAATACCTGATGCTCGTCTACACATGCCGCCAGCAGGATTGATGTTCCCGGCCTGGCTTTCCTCTGAAGCATGAGTGAGCTGAGCCGGACTACCCAGCTGAATTAGAGCATTAACACTGTGGCTTCCTGGGGAGCTCAGGAACTGACAAAGGTGTACTATTTATTTCAGTATACAAACTTACTGATGTGATGACTACAGGCAACCAGTTTTATTTAAAGGGGGCTAATCAGCTCTCACAAAAATGTAAGTAGTGATAGTAGATGAAATTATAAGACTTATCTCAAACACTTGTCATTAGCAAAGTCGTTGATTTCTCTCATTATTACAGGGATATAGTTTTTAGTTTCACTTTTCCACGAAGCTCAATATTTGGGGTGGTTGGGACGTACTAAATGTGAGAGGGAGCGATTCTATACAGCATCTGATGGTAAATAGAGAATTATACTTGAAGCTGCAGGATATCGGGTGGACTCATCAATTCGCCTGTTATGTCAAGTCGCTGCTCCATTGGATACAATGGTAAAACTCATTACCCCAATTTTTTTTATATAACATTTTCCTGAACAGTTTCACAAACACGGTGACTTGTTTCAGAAATGCATCCCAAAGAACTGTGAATCAGTAAGACAACCAGTGTGAACATTTTTCTCTTCAACCAGTAATCCAAAATTTTGACATTCACTATTGCCATTTATGAAAAAATGTAATATGTCCTGAGTATTCTGCAACCCAGCTAAAGGAAGAGGACATAGCTGCTTACAAAGGGTTATTCTGCTACTTGGAGGACATGAGCTTATAAAGGGTTCATTTGAATCTATATACACTATAGAGATACAACAGCAACCTAACCAACTAGAGAAGGCTGTGTATTGCTACTCCTATCCTCCCCCTACTGCAGATGCTCCATAATGTACATGATCAAATTGATTTTGCCACTTCTATAACTACAGCCAGCATGCAGTAAAGACTCCTGTGTTGTGTACATACTGTACTCTTCCCCAATACAATGGCATCTTCCAGATAAAAAAAAAACCAAAACAAAAACGGATTTTTGTGTACTCACCGTAAAATCGCTTTCTCTTAGCCATCATTGGGGGACACAGGACCATGGGTGTTAGTGTCCTCCTATGGATAGGCAGCATAAGTAGATGCAAAAGCATAGCTCCTCCTCTGCAGTATACACCCCCTGGCCGGGCCAGGCAGCCTCAGTTTTAGTTCACAAGCAGTAGGAGAAAAACCAGTAAAAACTTCTCAACGGAGGAACATGGGAAAAGAAGAGTCATAACCAAATAAGGTACTGAGATAAACAAGGCCCAACAGGGCAACAGGGTGGGTGCTGTGTCCCCCAATGATGGCTAAGAGAAAACAATTTTACGGTGAGTACACAAAAATCTGTTTTTCTCTGACGCCTCATTGGGGGACACAGGACCATGGGACGTCCTAAAGCAGTCCATGGGTGGGAAACATAAAAGAAGACAACACAACCCAAGGACTAGGAACCAGTCCCAGACAGCCTGCAGCTCCTACTGAGAGAGGTGCTCTACTGCCAGTTGCAGAATTTTCCTACCCAGATTTGCCTCAGTTGAAACCTGGGTATGGACTCCGTAATGCTTTAAAAACGTATATGTAGGCTAGACCAGGTCGCAGCCTTACACACTTTTTCCACTGAAGCCTGATGCCAAATGGCCCACGAAGCGCCAACTGCTCGTGTGGAATGAGCCGCAGCCCACTAGGAATGGGCTTGAGTTGCAAGCGGTAGACTTCCTGGATCGCAGAGCGAATCCAGCGAGCCAGAGTCGCCTTTGAAGCTTCCTGTCCCTTCTTAGGCCCCTCAGGAATGACGAACAAAGAGTCCGTTTTCCTTAAGGGGGCTGGCCTGGATATGTAATATCTGAGAGCTCTCACGAGGTCTAACGAATGCAGAGACCTTTCCACCCTATGAACTGGGTGTGGACAAAAGGAAAGCAGAACAATGTCCTCGTTCAAATGAAACGGGGTAAGAACCTTTGGAAGGAAATCTGGAAGGGGGCGCAGAACCACCTTGTCCTGGTGAAAGATCAGAAAAGGCTCGCAGCAAGAGAGTGCTGCTAGCGCCGAAACCCGTCTGATGGACGTAATTGCCACCAGGAATGTTACCTTCCAGGACAGAAGAGCAAGGGAGGATTCCTTGAGGGGTTCAAAGGGAGACCTCTGGAGACCGTCCAGAACGAGGTTGAGGTCCCATGGGTCCAGCGGCCGTTTGTACGGGGGAACTAGATGGGAAACGCCCTGGAGGAAGGTCTTGACTTGCGGTTTTTGAGCCAGGCGGCATTGGTAGAAGATTGAGAGTGCTGAGACGTGCCCTTTAAGGGAACTGAGAGCCAACCCCGCTTGCAAGCCAGACTGTAGAAAGTCGAGAATTCTGGGGATGGCCAGAGACATAGGCTGGACGTTAGTTTCCCTGCACCATGAAAGGAAGATTTTCCACGTACGGTGGTAAATGCGGGATGAAGCAGGCTTTCGGGCGCTGATCATGGTGGAAATAACCGCGGGGGACAATCCCGGTCTTGTTAATACCCAGGTCTCAATGGCCATGCCGTCAGCTTCAGGGCTCTGGAGTTCTGATGGGAAATGGGCCCTTGGGTCAGCAAGTCTGAGTTGTCTGGAAGGCACCACGGTGCGTCTGTGAGCATTTGTACTAATTCGGCGTACCAGGCGCGCCTGGGCCAGTCCGGTGCTATCAGTATCACCGGGACTCCCTCTGCCTTGATCTTCCTGATTACCCGCGGCAGCAGGGGTAGAGGTGGAAATATGTAAGGCAGGCGGAAGTGGTGCAAGGAGCAGACTAGAACATCCGCGCCGATGGACTACGGGTCGCGTGACCTGGCTATGAACGCGGGTACCTTTGCATTCAACCTTGAGGCTATTAGGTCCACGTCTGGTGTGCCCCAGCGAGTGCAGATGTGTAGAAACATCTGGGTGGAGAGACCATTCTCCGGCGGCCAGGCCTTGGCGACTTAGAAAGTCTGCTGCCCAGTTCTCTACCCCCGGTATGTGTACCGCTGATATCACTGATCCAGTCGCTTCGGCACCGGCTGAGGATCTTGTGGGCCTCGAGATAAGCCGCTTTGCTGCGGGTGCCCCCCTGCCGATTGATATAGGCTACAGCTGTCACATTGTCAGATTGGACTCGAATCTGACGACCCGCTAGCAGAGGGCAGAACGCTCTGAGCGCGAGGAAGATCGCGCGGAGTTTCAGGATGTTTATGGGTAGGGAAGACTCCTGGGGCGTCCAACGTCCTTGAGCAGTGCGGTGCCGGTACACTGCTACCTAGCCTAGGAGGCTGGCGTCCGTGGTCAGGACCAGCCAGTTCACTGGGAGAAAAGATCTCCCCTTCGATAGGGATGAGGACCGAAGCCACCAGCGGAGTGCGTACCTGACTGAAGGCGTCAGGTGAAGATGTCTGTCCAGGGAGAAGGGGCTCTTGTCCCAGGCCGCTAGAAGGGCTAGCTGCAGTGGGCGGAGGTGCAGTTGAGCAAAGGGTACTGCTTCCATAGCCGCCACCATCGTGCCGAGCACTTTCATGCTGAATCGAACAGAGCGAGACGGAGGACGTAGAAGGCAGCGTACCGCTCGTTGAAGAGCGATCGCCTTGTCCTGAGGGAGAAAGATCAAGCCCCGACGGGTGTCCAGGAACATGCCCAGGAAGGTGATGGATCGTGATGGGATCGGGGATGATTTGTCTAGATTCACTAGCCACCCTAAGCGGGATAGTGTGTCCACAGTGATCTGTACGCTGGTTGTCGCGGAAGGAGGGGGCCTTGATGAGGAGGTCGTCCAAGTAAGGGAGAACGACTACTCCCCTGGCGTGAAGGACGCTCACGGCGGCCGCCATGACTTTGGTGAAGACCCTTGGTGCGGTGGCAAGGCCGAAGGGTAGAGCTACGAATTGAAAGTGGGAGTCCTGAACTGCGAAGCGGAGGAACTTTTGGCGATCTAGGGAGATTGGTATGTGCAGATACGCGTCCTTGATGTCTATGGAGGCGAGGAATTCCCCCTTAGACCATGGATGCAATAATGGACCTTAGGGACTCCATTCTGGATCTCCGTACGTGCATATGTTTGTTTGTTTAGGTGTTTGAGGTCCAGAATGGGTCGAACTGACCCATCCTTTTTGGGGACCACAAAGAGGTTGGAATAAAAAACCCCGAACTTCTCGTCGTCTGGGACAGGTATTATCACTCCTGCTGTTTGGAGCGAGTGGTTTGCTGAGAAAAAAGCTTTGCGTCGTTTTCGATTCTTTGGGGGGTTTGAAAGAAAGAACCGACTCGGGGGTCGGGTCCGAAATTCTATGTGGTAACCGGAAGACACAAGGTCTCGCACCCATTTGTCGTCTGAGGCGGCAGCCCAGATGTGTTGAAAGAGCCGCAGTCGACCTCCTACAATGAGTGTGTCTTCCGGGGCGCCGAAGGAGTCATGAGGGGGGAAAATGTCGTGGCCAAGTCTCCCTAGTCTTGGGCTGTTTTGGTCTAGGCTGCCATGACGAAGTGGGTTTCGGGGAGAGCTGAGAAGGTCGGTCCCTGCGTAGTCCGCGGCTGGTGGCAGGGACAGCACGGGATGTCGACCAACCAAATGAGTTCCGAAAGGAGGGGAACGAGGACTGTGGACGTCTGGTGAAGGACGTCCTGGACTTCAGCTGGGGGAGGAAGGTACTCTTTCCTCCCGTGGCGTCAGAAATGAGCTTGTCCAGACGTTCGCCAAACAATCGGTCTGGAAAAAAAGGGAAGGCCCGTGAGAGACTTCTTGGAGGCAGAGTCCGCTCGCCATTGTCGGAGCCAGAGAGCTCTACGGATGGCTATGGTATTTGAGGCAGCAAACGCTGCGCAGGTAGCAGCGTCCATGGAGGCCTGCATGAGGTACTCCGCCGCTGCGGCAATTTGAGCTGTTACCTCTGTGAAGGTATGAGTGAACTGGGATTCCTCAAGCGAAGTGTTAAGGGATTCTGCCCAGACAGAGATCGCCTTTGCGAAACACACAGAGGCAAAGGAGGGCGAGAGGGAGGAACCCGCAGCCTCAAAAGCAGAGCGGGCGAGGTGCTCCACCTGTCTGTCGGGTCCTTGATGGAGGAACCATCGGGTAAAGAAAGGAGCGTCTCTGTGGTAAGGCGGGAGACGGGGGGGAGAGGGGGGGGGGGGGTCGACCGAGAGCGGATCGACCCAGCCCTTAGGGGCAGGTGAGGCAAAAGGGTACCGGGACTCCATGAGTTTTCGGTTACCGAAGCGCCTGTCCGGCTTCTCCCTTTGCTTTGTGAGGACATCCTGAAACTCTGGGTGATCAGCGAAAACCTTTTGGGGTTTCCTTGCCCTCTTAAAGGAGACCGCATGGTCAGTGGTAGTGGATGGGGGATCCTCCACATGCAGAGTTTGGTTGATTGCTGCTATAAGGGAGTCTATTGCAGTTTGATCATCTGGGGAGGATGAAACCAAGGAATCCTCCTGGTACAAACAGCATTCTCCCTCCTCCAGCTCTTCAGAAGCCGTGGAGCGTGTGGGAGAGCCTGCCCTGTGTGCTCCCGAGGGAGAGTCATGGGGGCCATGAGAGAGTGCTGGAGACACCCGGCCGTGTGCTCTTTTCCTGATCCCTGCAACCGGTGAAGCATGTGCCCGGATTACCTCAGAAGGATCCTCCATAGGGGTATCCTCAGGTTGCGTTCCGTCCAGGGGCCCAGAAGGGTGTGGAGGACGACATTGCATAGCCAGAACCAGGTTCTGTGACTGTTTTTCCATGGATTGAGACAGAAACTGTGCCCATTCCGGTGGGCTGGGAGCCCTAGGCTCTGGGCTGATTGTTGCGGAGGTGGTGGCAGGGGGTCTTAGGGGGCTATAGGGGCACAGGACTCACAGAGAGAAGAGGTGTGTTTTCGTGGTAGCTCAGCGTGGCAGGCAGTGCAGGCTGATTAATAGACTATGTGGGCCTTAGCACTCTTAGTGCCCTTAGAATTCTGCATGTTCCTAATAGGAATATGCCAGGAGGGGGAGCAATGGTCAGCAGAACTACAAGTGAAGCAAGCACCTCACCAGAATCAGCCGATGGCCCTGCGTCCTCAGGAAGGAGTAAGCTCTGTGGAGATCTTCGCACGCTTTCCTGGGGGGAGGGCGGGGCTTAGCGCTAAAAGAGCGCGAAGAAGAAGTCAGTGTGCCCCCTCCTGCTGTGGGTAGTAAAAAACGTCGGGAAGGGAGCTTCTGACAGTTTTCCTCCCTCTCCCTCCAGTCAGCACACAGCTTGTCACTGGTGGTTATCTCTGCCGGCTTTTCTGCTAGAACAATAAACAGAGCAAATAAACAGCGTGAGTTCCTGAGCCTTGGGCCCTCCCCCTGCCACCGGTAAATTATCTGTGCAGGACTTTCTGCAAACAGCGAGGGACTTCCCTCTCCTCCAGCCAGCAAGCTAGAGAAAAGTTAACACTGTGTGTTCAGGATCCCTGGGGCTCTCCTTCTTGCAATCAGCAAGGGACTTTCTCATAATAAATACTGTAAATTCAGCAGTCCTGGGAGCCTTCCCTGCACAGTCTTTTCTCCCTTTGTCTGGGAAACCAGTCAGGGAGGATCTCACCTTAAACACTGCTTCAGTCCAGGCAGTGGAAATAGCAGAGTCAGCTTGCTGTGTCCGGTCACACAGGTGCCATGTTCAACTCAGAGCCTGCAGAGAGGGGCTGAGGAATTGTGCCTCTGTCCTGGTCTCTGGAAAATCGGTGTCTGTGGAACCCGTCGTCCAGCCCAGGATCCAGCGTCGCAGGAGGGGGTACGTGGAGGCGACACTCCACGTTCTCGCCTGTTGATGGTAGTGGGAGATCGGTCCCAAAAGGAAACAGTCGCCCTCAAAAAATAACAAACCTTGAAAGGAAGTGCCTCCTACAGACACTAAGCTAAAACTGAGGCTGCCTGGCCCGGCCATGGGGTGTATACTGCAGAGGAGGAGCTATGCTTTTGCATCTACTTAGTGTCCTCCTATGGATAGGCAGCATAACACCCATGGTCCTGTGTCCCCCAATGAGGAGTCAGAGAAATAAAATTTACAAAAATCTGGGAGGTGTATATTCACTTTTGTGATAAACTGTATATATTTGTGAAAGGTTTATATTTGGTCATTTTAGTTTATGATGATTTTCCTGAAAGATGATAAGTCTACTTCTCAACTTTCTGGGAGGAACAACAATGCAAAATTTTAAGAACACAGAAGAGCTGATGGAACCTCTAACTCCATCCGTTTTTTACAGTAACTTACTCTGAATATATCAGGTTTCTGGATCAAAGCCATTAGTGACAGGTAGCCTCCATATGACCAGCCATGGATACCAACTCTGTCGAGGTCTATGAAGCTGTGCTTAGCAGCCAGATACTGCAATCCTTCCACCTGATCATCTATCTCCACTTGACCCTACAGAGAAAAGGGAAAAAACTGATTATGTCGGGGCACATTCAAAGACTGGACATTTTTTTTTTTTCTTCGAGCGTTTCCTTCTTTAAAGCCTTTTCTCACCATCTTGTACTTGAATGCTCCTTCAAACTTTAGACCACGGTGACAGGAACCTCGATTGTCGATTACGACAACGACATACCCCAATGATGCAAGGGTATTTAGCCGGAAATATTTAACACCCTTGAACCGATTGTTAACAAGTTGAACCTAAAGAAAAGAAATTTATATTTGACACTGAACAAAGTTTGTGAACGATAGGGTTCAGATAAGGAATATCAAAAACATAAAGCCTTTGTTAGCGCCTTATACAAACTTGCCCTTGGTAACCAGAGTATTGAATACTTTACCATTCTGCACTCTACTAAGAATCCTGATAGCAGAGTAAACCTTTGAATACATCTAGCAGATATCCCGAAATTGTAAAACCTACTGTAGCTGACAATTTGATGGGGGGAAAAAAAAAAAATAAAAATACACACACACACACACACACACACACACACGGGAAATGCCAGCAACAAAATAGAGAGCACTATATAAGCTTTTTTTCACTTTTTTTTTTTAAAAAAAAAAAAAGCACCCTGGGCTCCTTTGAGAATGTTTTGAGAAGTAATGGACAAACCCTTAAAGCCACTATTGCTCTTCTATGCATTTTCGGCTCACCTGAACATTCATCATACTCGTAGCATACTCAATGTTATTTCTATTAGTTTAAAGAAAGTAACTTTACCTGTGGACCTCCATAAATAAAAAGGACCGTGGGGTATTTCTTTCCTGGTTGCAACTGATGAGGTCGATACATCATGCCATAAAGAGTGAACCCTGTTCTACTGGGGAAAGAGAAAATTTCTGGGGCTATGTACCCAGGAACCGTCCCTGTTAAATAAAAAAAAAAAAAAAAATTATATTATATTATAATATATATATATATATATATATATATATATATATATATATATATATATATATATATATATATATATATATATATTATATATATAAAATTTAATAACATAATGAAGATTTTGTTTACACCACGTAAAATCACTTTATTGGGAGACTTCACTGGGGGACACAGGTGACCATTGGTGTATGCTGCTGACACTAAACAAAAAGATGAAACAAATAAACCACTTTAGGGAGAAAGGATGGAATAGGATCCAAAACCTCCTTGTCAAGGTGGGATACTAGATAGGGAAAGAGAGTCTGATCGAAGTGATGGCTACCAAGAAGGCAACCTTCCAGGAGAGGAAGGATAGAGAAACTAAAAAAGAAGTGAAAAAGGGAGAGATGCTGGGGACGGAGATGGCTCTAGGTGGCAGAGCTTACACTAGTTCAGTAGTCCTGAACAGATGTCGAAACTGTGGCTCTGAGAAGCAGCAGACACGGCAAGTCCAAAGTGCAAGGAGGGGATCGAAAACTGCAGGTGCTGAGTAGCCTGCGTGGAAGGAGATGACACCGAAAAAGGAGGGGGGAGAATGTGAAAAGGCACGCCGAGTTCCCTCGTGAGCAGAGAGACGCGCTATGATTGGATGGGCGGGGAACGCATGAGTTGGCGCAAGTGGAGGTATGGCGGAGGGCGTGCCTTAGCAGGAGGAGAAGGCCACAATGAAGCTGGGGACTCTGTCACAAGAGAGAACCAGGGCAGCAAGAAGGACGCAGATGCAGCAAGAAAAAGGGTAAAAAATAAAGGGAAGAGCGCAGCACAGAAAAAGAAAACTATTCCCACCAAGAATTATTAAAAAGGGAAGCCTCTGAATTAAATTATAATTTAAATAATTTTAGCTCTCTTATTAGCAGAATTAGATATAGCCCGGGATCTAGGGAAGGAGATATCTGTCCTGCAGACCCCTGGAATTTATCATCGCAGTACACCGAAGTCGTCGAATCAGGCGTCCCATACACAGTCAGGTGGCTGGAAGGTATCGGCTTAGATTTCCCTTCCTGCTATTGAGGTTCGGGGGAGGGTGTGGGCGAGCGGGCAGTGGAATAGTGGCAAAGGACCGACCACTGGACAGCCCCAAACACTATGTGTTTGGTGTGTGGGGGGGGAGGGGTTAGGGTCCAACAATAGTGACCGAACCCCACACTGTGCTCTCGATCTCTAGGTGATATGACAGTAACACAACTAAACTCTGTTAGCCAATCACAACTTGTATCTGAAAGAAAAAAGGGAAATCAATAGAAAAAAACAACACATCTAAAGTAAAACCAAGGCTGAATACAAAAAAAAAAACCCAACCGATTAGCTCCTCTCCAGTAGTATGCGCCCACCAACTGGCACGGAGGTAACTGTTTTTGCATAGTGTCAGCCTCCATTTGGCAGCAGCAGCAGCATACAAATGGTCTCCTCTGCCCCCCCCCCCCCCATGAAACGATACAGAAAAAGATTATACAAATCCATCATGGAATTTGACGAATGTGTTAGACCACATAACTATAAGAATATAATGTGCCATCTCACCTGGTGACTCCAGAAGAGTAGCCCAAAATTCTTTATCCTTTTGTATTGGATCCGATCCATTGCCTTTCATTTTAAAAAGATGCACGGCATGTGGAAGGGTCTGGCTACTGTACCTACTAATGAACATATCGCAGTGCTGAAAAGAAGAAAAGTACAAGAGCTCCGTAAAATGTAATAAAACATTACTCAGGTTTTCCTACAGCATGCATGGTCAGAGGCACATCTGTAAGATTTTACTTTCCCACTTGTATAAATCTCCATATTAGAAGCAGTTAGAAAGATGTTACAAAAGAGGAGGTGGTAAACTTAAAAACAACACCTAGCCTTTGTCAACATTGTGACATTTAGAAGCCGAAGCAGTCACCAAACTTTTCCAAGCAAAGTCACTTAAGGAAAATGTCGGTGGTGATTTTCCTGAGGTCCCTCCACCATCATTAATGCGGAGATTTTACCGCTGTCAGCTTTCATTGTATACTTCGTCTAGAAAGTCGCTCAAAGAATGAGCTTGTCACGTGTTTCCGAAAACTGGTGCAGTTTAAGGGAGTGACAAGACATAACATGCCCAAAACAAAGCCTTTTGATATTGCTGTGTGCAGGGCTGTGGAGTCGGAGTCCGGGAAATTGAGGAGTCGGAGGTTTGTATTTCCAACTCCACAGTCCTGGCTGTGTGCAATGTTCATATTAAGGGGTGAACAAAGGGAAAAAAAAAAAAAACAAAAAAAAAACAAAAACACCACACTTGCCTTGCTAACACAACAGGAATGGGAAAATCCAAGGTCTGAGAGTCTCTTCACCTCTCCTGGAGTTTCATAGTTTGCAACATACAAATGATGTTCTAGGGGAGTGTCCTTTGTAGCTTCAAAATAGACCAGTTTATTGACCTCATCAACTCGAATCTGAAGAATTTAGAATTATTCCATTTATTATACGGCTTTCAAAGCAAACTTACTTTTTACAGTTTAACTAGCTGCATGCCAGGCTTATGAACCGGGCGTTATTTCTCAGATGCTTTCGGTCACACAACAATCACAAGGCACTGCACTAAAGCTGAATAGATCATTTTTCTTCTTAGGCCAGGTTTTAGAATGCAAAGGTTTTTTTTCCCTAAAATAGAATGTTATGCTCCATCAATAGGAAAGGAGGCAACTTCCTGATCACTGGGAATCAAATCTCTGGGACCCCCAGCCATTGCAAAAAAAGGTAGTCGTGTCTGAATAGAGTGTAGGTCAAGCAGGTGCAGTGTGCACCTCTGCTCCGTTCATTACAGGAATGGAGGGGGGGGGGAATAAACCTGTGAATAGAGACCATGAACGGAGTAGACTTGCGAATGTTCAACCTGCACGGTTTTAAGGATTGCAAGTGATAAAGTAAGAACATTTTAATAATAAACGGAGCAGTAATCCAGTACTTCTAGTTACATGAAGATCAATAGGTCATAACAGAACTAAAAAGAAAAAAAGTTAAGACAAGCACAGAACTATGTGTAAAACTCACAGTGGATCCATGTCTACCAAGAACCTCCCACTCGCCACAGGTCACTGCCACCTCTTCCTTCACAGGGCACCTGAAATCACCTAAAAGTAAAAACAGACCAAGTATGCAATTTTGTATAATTAAATGAATGTTATATACACAGCATATGCGTCTGTAGCATATAAAAGGGCCAACCATTTACATTTCAATTGTCCGATTCTTCTGTTCCCAGATCTCATCTGTTGGGGGAAGTCAGAAAGGCCACATATACAACAGATGCTTGGCAGGTCCGGCTAACTTTAATCTACTGTGCATAAGGGCTTTTATCAATTTATGATTTTGTGCATTTGTGTAATTCAGTTTCAATCCTTTTCCAAAGACATGTTTTCAGTTTGTCAAAAGAGGTTTGCCTGAACATTTTTCCAAGTATCTTATAAACTTCCCCAAAGATCAGTTCTAAGCCTTATTCACAAATTGCAGATTAGATCAGTATTTTGTCTTAGTATTTTCAAGCCAAAAAGGTGAATGCAAAGAAAAGAAGTATGAATCATTCCATCATATTTCCCTTGTGTTTAGGATACACCCCTGGTTTTGGTTTACAAATCCTGATGAAATATAATGACCTCATTTGCAATGTACGAGGGAGGCCTCGGATGGACTTGGACACACTTACTGCTGTAAACAAGACGAGTAATCCCAAACATCTAACTTATGAGCTCTAGGATGTGCAGAGCGGTGATCTGGGAACATAAGTAGTGTATGTACGTACTGGTACAGGAGGAAAGAGTGCCCTGCCTGTGAGGGCTCACAGTCTACAGTAGGTGAGGGTAGAGCAGGTTGAGCGACGCTATGGTGTACTGAGGGTTACTGCAGGTTGTAGGCTTGTCGGGAGAGGTAGGACTTCAAATTCCTTTTGAAGGTTTCCACGGTAGGCAAGACTCTGATGTGTTGGGGTAGAGAGTTCCAGAGTATGGGGGAGGCGTGTGAGAAATCTTTTATGCGATTGCAGGAACAGGAGATAAGAGGGGAGTAACGAAGGAGATCTTGTGAGGACCGGAAATTACGTGCAGGTAAGTACCGGGAGACTAGGGCACAGATCTATGGAGGAGACATATGGATGGCTTTGTATGTCGTGGTTAGTGTTTTGAAACAGAGTCTTTGGGCAATGGGAAACCAGTGAAGAGATTGGCAGAGAGGAGAGGCCAGGGAATAGCGGGGGGACAGGTGGATTAGTCAGGCAGCAGAATTTAGGATAGATTGGAAAGGATTAAGAGTGTTTAAAGGGAGACCACAGAGCAGGAGGTTACAGTAGTCCAGGCGGGAGATGATAAGGGCATGCACTAGTGTTTTTGCAGATTTTTGGTCAAGGAATGTACAGATCTGGAAAATATTTTTGAGTTGGAGTCGGCAGGTGGTGGAAAGGGCTTGGATATGTGGCTTGAAGGAGAAAGCAGAGTCAAGGGTTAGCCCCAGGCTGCAAGCACGCAGGACTGGGGAGAGTGAGTAGCCTTTGACTTTGATAGATAGGTCAGGTGGAGTGAGGTGGGGGAAAGATGATGAATTCTGTTTTTTTTAGAAATTGAGCAGAAAAGAAGGATGAAATAGGAGCTAATATCAAGGCTGGACAAGTAGATAGAGATGATACTAAAAGCCATGGGACTTTATAAGCTTTCCCAGGACTAAGATGTAGATGGAGAACAGAAGGAGTCCAAGAACTGAACCTTGGGGGACACCAACAGATAGGGGTTGGTGAGAGAGCTATGCAAGATTAAGAAGACAAAAAAAAAAAAAACACATTGGCAAGCCCTGGTTTATTAGGGTGAATGCACATGATCAGGACACACTGCCTCACCTCTTTGCAGGGCCTCGAGTGCTGTCCACAGGAGACCGCAGCGGCCTGTGCCCATGATCAGGGTTTAGGGCGCTGTGGACTCTGCCTGTTGTTCTCCCTGAGGAGAACACTTGCATCTCTGCAGCATAAATTGACATGCTGCGGCTTGGAAAGCTGCGCCATGTTTCAGTTTACGCTGCAGAGAAAAGAAGCATAGTGGGCATGGGATTTTTTTTTAAGACCCATCCACTGTGCTTCTCCTGTACAACGCAGCATTTTGGACGCAACGTTTAAACCGCTGCAATTACTGATAGTGGGCACATACCCTTAAACAGGTAAATTTCTGATGATAGCCTCCCTTTAGTAACATTTCTCTGAGAACATTGCATACTGTATTAAAGCTTTGTTTGTGGATTTTACTTTCTGCTTAAAAAGGAACCTCTCCTCTGATTCATGCTGCCAAAACCACGAGCAGCATGAATCAGACACCATTGTTGGAGACGTGCATGTTTATATTGAAAAACTGCTTGTCCCAGACACGACCGCAGCGGTTTCTCGCAGTCCCCCTAGACTTACTGGACTCATCCTATATGTGTGCACAGGTAGGCAGAATCAGTTGTATACCTGCCTAAAACTAGCCATTCGTGAGAGACAGTCCCTGGATGGCTGTGCAAAAAATATTTTCAACATACAGGGCTGCATAACGCAGCCAGTGTTCAATCCATGCTGCCTCTTGTTCGGGCAGCATGTATCAGATGTATCTCCAATCAACATATCAACCAAGGCCCGGTCTGTGACTTTTGCACAGTGCGGTGAATATATTATAAGTATTATGCAAACATGAAAGAAGAATGGGTAAGCCACTTGCATAAAAATGCATTTTTTTCTATAAGTATTATGATTGGCAGTTACAGTTACTGCTGGATTATTCATTGTCAGGATTATATATTTTTCTTCACTGAAGGCAGTATGAATATATTACTCTGGTTCCTTAGAAACCTGTTTACATGGCAACAAAACTCCATACGTCACATGCGTGATTATGAGCAGAGAAAACATTTAGTAGATATGGAAACGTACATTCAGCTTAGAGCTAAATGCATCAGACATCCTTAATGTCAAGATGTAGAAAGCAACTCACTGAGCCCCAGAAGATCCGCCCCGGCTCTTCCAGAACTGGCCGCTCTCAGTATGCTGGTGATCCGGTAGAGGTGTCGAAATCCAGTCTTGCACTCAGAGGCAAAGAGGAACTGGATTTCATCGTCTCGGGTTTGGGGGAAAAAGTATAGGATATCATGAATCTATAAAAAAAAAAAATAAATAAATAAACGAGACAAAGTTATATTAAGGAATTGAAACTGGCAAAATAGAAATAGCAGATGGTGCTGGATGACTGTTCCCTGAAACCAAGACTAAAGTAAGAGCTTTGGGCTACAAACAAGGCAAAAGATGAATGTAATAAAAAAATGCTCTTCATCAATAGGGCATATAAGAAGGGCTGGCCATTTAGAATACCATTTAAAGGATTTGTCCAGTCTAATGCCATATATCTGCAGTCACTCTGTCATTAAGTGACTGCAGACTTACAAATCCTTCCATTGCATTGTGAGGACTTGCCGATGTCAAAGCCGGGAATGGTGGTAACGTGGCTGCGAAAATGCGATATGCATAATCCCGAACAGTCCAAAAAGATGGGCACGCCCTAACTCAATGCAAGTGTAGGCTGTGCCCATATGGTCGGATGCTGGTTAGGAGTCTGCATATCGCAAATTTTCGGCAACGTGACCGCCATTCCCGACTTGGGAGACCGGCAAATCCTCACGGTGCATGCGATGTGAGGATTCATAAGTCTGCAGTCACATAGTGACACAGAGTGATCGCAGACTTACCTGCAGATTTAGACCAGAAAACCCCTTTAAACAAGATATACTGCACACTCTACTAATTTGATAGATTTTGAATATAACGGCCCACTTGAAATATCAGGAAACATGGAGCTCCTGATGGAACATTTATGAGTGAGCTGCCATAGCATCGAGCACATTTCAGACTATATCAGCAGTTTGTATGGATCATCAGATAGAGACAGACAGAAAGCCAAATCCTTTACATTGGCATCACAATTGCATTACTGACATACATTTATCCAGATATCCGTTGTCTCCTCATAGATCACGAGAGGTGTTGAATATTCAGACCCAGAATCTGACAATCGGTGATGATCTGAAAGTTCTTTGTAGGGAGCCACAAATAGGGATGGTGGAATAAGAACAATTTGCAGACGTGTTTGTGGACGATCTAGTAGGACAGCCCAAGCACTGCATGGGAAGATATTACAAATGAAGAAAAAAAAAAAAAAGTGAGACAACAGTTCACAAGAACCCCCCCCCCAAAAAAACCCCCAACACAATTACCATATCCTGACCTGCACTTCTAACCTCACCAAGTTAAATTTAAAGGGAACCTGTCAGCAGAAATTTCGCCTAAAACCTAACAGATTCCCCCTCTGCAGCTCCTGGGCTGCATTCTAGAAAGGTCCCTGTTATTATTGTGCCCCCTTTCTGACCAAAAAAAAGAGTTTATATAGAGGTACCTTTTTGGCTTCGGATTCTCTAAATGGGACACGGGGGCGGGCTGCCTGATAGCAGTTATTCTGCCCCCTGGTCCTGTATTCTGAGCATGCCCAGAATGAAAAAAAATAAAAAAAAGAAATAAAAACAGAGCCGACGGATTCCGTTAGACGGACGCCTAACGGACGCCAAACGGATGCAACGGTCCGTTATTTCACAGGAATCAGCTAACTGATTCCTGTGAAATAACGGACCCGTTGCATCCGTTGACACCACAAAAAAAAAGAGAATTTTGTTTACTTACCGTAAATTCTTTTCCTTATAGTTCCGTATTGGGAGACCCAGACCATGGGGTGTATAGCTTCTGCCTCCGGAGGACACACAAAGTACTACACTAAAAAGTGTAGCTCCTCCCTCCTAGCATATACACCCCCTGGATAACCAAATATAGCCAGTTTAGTGCAAAAGCTGAAGGAGAATAGCCACCCACAAGTAGAGATAGAGCAAGAACCGGAACAACCGGAGCCTCTGTCTACAACAACAGCCGGTGATAACACGCGGAAAAAGAAACTGCCAACAGGCAACAGGGAGGGTGCTGGGTCTCCCAATACGGAACTATAAGAAAAAGAATTTACGGTAAGTAAACAAAATTCTCTTTTTCTTTATCGTTCCTATGGGAGACCCAGACATTGGGACGTCTCAAAGCAGTCCATGGGTGGGAATAAACAGAAAACTGAGAAGTAGGCGAAACCTAACTTCACAAATGGGCGACAGCCGCCTGAAGGATGCGTCTGCCCAAGCTCGCATCTGCTGAAGCATGAGCGTGCACTTGGTAGTGCTTCGAAAAGGTATGCAGACTAGTCCAAGTGGCAGCCTGACAGACCTGCTGAGCCGTAGCCTGGTGCCTGAAAGCCCAAGAGGCACCGACAGCTCTGGTCGAGTGTGCCTTGATCCCCGGCGGGGGAGGCACCTGAGTACACTGGTAGGCATCGGAAATGGCCGACCTAATCCAACGAGCTAAGGTCGGCTTAGAAGCAGAGAGGCCCTTACGCCGACCTGTGGTCAGCACAAAAAGAGAGGCGCACCGCCTAAGAACAGCGGTGCGAGACACATAGATCCGGAGCGCCCGCACCAGATCCAGAGTATGCAACGCTTTTTCAAAGCGATGAACAGGAGCCGGACAAAAGGAAGGCAGGGAAATGTCCTGGTTAAGGTGGAAAGGAGAAACCACCTTAGGGAGAAAGTCCGGAGTCGGACGGAGAACCACCTTGTCTTGATGAAAAACCAAAAAAGGTGACTCCGAAGAGAGCGCAGCCAAATCAGAGACTCTCCTGAGGGAAGTTATGGCCACTAGAAAGACTGAAACACTGCCGGATGCAGAGCCCACTCGCCGCTGTCCACGGTTTGACGGCTGAGATAATCTGCCTCCCAGTTTTCCACGCCTGGGATGTGGACTGCGGATATGGTGGACATGGAGTCCTCAGTCCACTGAAGGATGCGTTGAACCTCCAACATTGCCAGGCGGCTGCGTGTCCCGCCCTGGTGATTGATGTAGGCAACCGCTGTCGCGTTGTCTGACTGGACTCGAATGTGCTTGCCCGCCAACAGGTGGTGAAAGGCGAAGAGAGCTAGAAGCACAGCTCTGATTTCCAGCACATTGATCGAGAGGGCTGATTCGGACGGAGTCCAAATGCCCTGCGCTCTGTGGTGGAGATATACCGCTCCCCAGCCGGATAGACTGGCATCCGTGGGGAGGATCACCCAAGACGGGGCCAGGAAGGAGCGTCCCTGAGACAGAGAGAGGGGCCGAAGCCACCACTGAAGGGAACCCCTGTTCTGTGGCGACAGAGCCACTAACTTGTGTAAGGAGGAAGGCCGCTTGTCCCAACAGCGGAGAATGTCCAGCTGCAGAGGACGCAGATGGAACTGGGCAAAGGGAACCGCTTCCATTGACGCCACCATCTGACCCAGCACCTGCATTAGGTGCCTGATGGAATGACGGCGGGGCCTCAGCAAGGAGCGCACCGCCAGATGGAGGGACTGCTGTTTGACTAAGGGCAGCTTCACAAGTGCCGGCAGAGTCTCGAATTGCATCCCTAGGTACGTGAGCTTCTGGGTCGGAGTCAGAGTAGATTTGGGCAGATTGACAAGCCACCCGAATTGGACTAGAGTGGCGAGAGTGAGCGAGACACTCCGCTGACAGTCTGCACTGGATGAAGCCTTGACTAGAAGGTCGTCCAGGTAAGGAATCACTGCCAACCCCTGGAGGTGCAGAACCGCAACCACTGCTGCCATGACCTTGGTGAATACTCGAGGGGCCGTGGCTAACCCGAAGGGGAGAGCCACGAATTGAAAATGTTCCTCTCAGATTGCAAAACGTAGCCAACGCTGGTGTGAAACTGCAATTGGCACATGCAGATAGGCATCTCTGATGTCGATGGATGCCAGGAAATCTCCTTGGGTCATTGAGGCAATGACTGATCGCAGAGACTCCATGCGAAAATGCCGCACCTGAACATGCTTGTTGAGAAGCTTGAGATCCAGGATGGGCCGGAAGGAACCGTCCTTTTTGGGGACTAGGAAGATATTTGAGTAGAAACCTCTGAACCGTTCCCGGGCAGGAACCGGTACAATTACTCTGTTGGCCTGCAAGGATGCCACGGCCTGTGAGAAGGCGGCGGCCTTGGAGCAGGGGGGAGTTGACAGAAAAAATCTGTTTGGCGGGCTGGAAGAGAATTCTATCCTGTAGCCGTTGGAGATGATATCCCGCACCCACTGATCGGAGACGTGTTGAAACCACACGTCGCCAAAGTGGGAGAGCCTGCCACCGACCAAGGACGTTGCTGGCTCGGCCAGATAGTCAAGAGGAGGCTGCCTTAGTGGCAGCAGCTCCTGCAGTCTTCTGAGGACGCGGCTTTGTGCGCCAGTTGGGTTTTTGGTCCTTGGCTGAGTTAGTGGACGAGGCCGAGGGCTTAGAGGACGACCAGTTGGAGGAACGAAAAGAACGAAACCTCGACTGGTTCCTGCCCTGGATAGGTTTCCTGGTTTTAGTTTGTGGCATGGAAGTACTCTTCCCGCCAGTAGCTTCCTTAATAATTTCATCCAGTTGTTCACCGAACAGCCTGGACCCAGTAAATGGGAGCCCAGCAAGGTACTTCTTTGAAGAAGCGTCTGCCTTCCACTCTCGAAGCCACAAGATCCTGCGGATAGCGATGGAATTAGCCGAAGCCACCGCAGTGCGGTGAGAAGCCTCCAGCATGGCAGACATGGCATAGGATGAAAAGGCTGAAGCCTGGGAAGTTAAGGCAACCATTTCGGGCATAGAGTCCCTGGTGAGGGAATGCATCTCCTCTAGAGAAGCAGAGATGGCTTTGAGAGCCCACACTGCTGCAAAAGATGGGGAGAACGAGGCCCCTGCCGCTTCATATACAGATTTGGCCAGAAGGTCAACCTGGCGGTCAGTGGAATCCTTAAGTGAGGTGCCATCAGCCACTGATACAACTGTCCGGGCTGAGAGTCTAGACACCGGAGGGTCTACCTTTGGTGAATGAGCCCACTCCTTGACCACCTCTGGTGGAAAGGGAAAACGGTCATCAGAACTACGCTTTGGGAAGAGTTTGTCAGGACAGGCCCTAGGCTTGGTCACAGTGGCCTGAAAACTGGAGTGGTTCAAGAACACACTCCTTGTTCTCTTAGGCAAGGTAAACTGGTGCTTTTCTGCCAGAGAGGGTTGCTCCTCTGATACTGGCGGATTGAGGTCCAGTACAGAATTAATGGACGCAATCAAGTCACTAACATCTGCGTCACTTTCAGACAGATCAATGGGGCACATGGAGGTAGAGTCCGAGCCCCCAGCAAAGGCATCCTCCTCGTCCTGCGAGTCAGCTCGTGAATCAGAGCCACGGGACGAGGAAGGAGAGGGAGCCCTGCGTCTCCTTTTAGGAGGACGGGGTCTGGGACCAGATGAAGAATCCTCTGTGAGCTCCTCTGAGAGAGCCCTAGCAGCAGAGGCGCCCTGTGAAGGGGGCTGATGCATGGTCAGCAAAGTCCGGGACAGCTGTCCCATGGAGTCGGCAAAAGACTGGGAGATTGACCTAGAGAAGGATTCTACCCAAGCCGGGGGTTCAGCCACCGGAGCCGGAGCAGCCGGAGGGACCACTGTGGGTGCGATACCAGGCTGAGGCATTGTCAGGTTAGAGCAGGCATCACAATGTGGATATGTGCTCGGTTCAGGCAGCACAAGCTTACATGCAGTGCATATTGCGTACAGCCTTGCTCCTTGTGTGAGACATGCTGCTGAAGTGGGGGCTCTGAGCCAGAATGACCCCCAGAGAGTATATAAGCAGGTGCACAACCGGAGGTTGTGGCTTACCAGACCGTTTGTGTGCCCTCCAGATCCCACAGCCCGGACCCCCAGAGAGATGCTGCAGCCAGCGCCGATCGCTGTGAGAACGCTGATAAAATGGCGCCGGAGTGAGGAGAGGGGGCGGGGCCTACTCTGAGAGCGGGAACTGGAGGGCCAAGGAGATTTACAGGGGAGGGAACATTTCCTCAGAGAGGAGTGTCCCTCCCCTGTGCCGAACGGCCGCTGGGCGGAGCCGCACTGTCCCTCTACATGACTGACATGCAGGGGAAGTGAAATCGAAACTAGGCCTCAGGCGAAGCCGGGGCCTAAATTTAATGATGCGGCCGGCGCGAAGGCACCATCGGCGCGGTTCTCAGGTGAAAACCAGAGAACCGGCCGGAAATGTCAGAATAGATACACAGCCCACTCTCCCCAACAATAAAGTACAAGGGACCCACCAAAAATAACGTCTCAGATACTTAGCTTGTGAGACGCAGGGTTTCAAGTCCCTGGGGATGAGCGCTCCGTCCGGGCTGCGGATGGAGACCGGTCTCCTGCAAGGCAGGGAGAACCGTGCTGGCTCCCACTTCAAGCCAGAGCCCGAGGGATGGTGAAGGAGCGCGGCATGTAAGGCTCCAGCCCTGAAATCAACCTTAACAACACCGCCGACACAGTGGGGTGAGAAGGGACATGCCGGGAGTCCAGGCTTGGACCCGCTTTTCTTCAAACTCTTTCCAAAAAACAAAAATCAGATGAGAATGCATGTGTGGATGTATGCCTCCTGAACACAAAGCATTGAACTGGCTATATTTGGTTATCCAGGGGGTGTATATGCTCAGAGGGAGGAGCTACACTTTTTAGTGTAGTACTTTGTGTGTCCTCCGGAGGCAGAAGCTATACACCCAATGTCTGGGTCTCCCATAGGAACGATAAAGAAATAACAGATGCGTCAAAACGACGCAGCAACGGACCCAGCGGATTCAACCCAACGCAAGTGTGAAACTAGCCTAACCCCCCAACTGGCAAAAACTTAAATCAGTTCAGGAGAAAGCAGTAAGATGAAAACATAGCAGAAAAGCAACATAGTTGAAAGATCATAACTATACTGGTGCTGTGTCTCAATGAAGGCTCCAAGAAGATTTTACAGTAGTACCCAAAGGCTGTTTTAATTTTTTTATTGCTTCATTGGGGAACACAAAACCATGGGACAGCTTAAAGCAGGCCCAAGGGTGGAAAGAGGATAAAGACCCCTCAGTCTGAGCTCAAGCCACTGAATTCCAGGACCCTTCCACAGAGGCTCGCATCTGACGAAGCATAGATATGAAACCTGTACAATTTTGCAAAGGTACGAATGGATGACCAGGTAGCAGGATTATAGAGCTGAGAGACAGAAACCTGGTGGCAGACAGCCTATGAGGGCCCCACTGCGCGCGTGGAGTGAGCAGTCACCTTGAGTGGGCACGCTCTGTCCTTTATCTGAATTATCTGAATCCAGCAAGCGATGGTGGCTCTGAAGTCAGGAAGGCCTCTGTAATGACCGATCAGGGATCACGAAGAGAGAAACGGCGTATATGAATGGGGCCATCCCGGAAAGGAAGAGACTAAAAGCCGCTTCACACGCTACGACATCGCTAAAGCGATCTCGTTGGGGGTCACAGAATTTGTGACGCACATCCGGTCGCTTTAGCGATGTTGTTGCGTGTGACAGATATGAGCGATTTTGCATCGTTGCAAAAACGTGCAAAAATCACTCATCGGTGACATGGGGATCCATTCTCGAATATCGTTGCTGCTGCAGTAACGATGTTCCTCGTTCCTGCGGCAGCACACATCGCTCCATGTGACACCGCAGGAACGAGGAACCTCTCCTTACCTGCGTCCCGCCCGCAATGAGGAAGGAAAGGGTGGGCGGGATGTTACGTCCCGCTCATCTCCACCCCTCCGCTTCTATTGGGTGGCCGCTTAGTGACATTGCACGGACCGCCCCCTTAGAAAGGCGGTTCGCCGGTCACAGCAACGTCGCTAGGCAGGCAAGTAGTGTGACGGGTCTCGGCAATGTTGTGCACCACGGGCAGCGATTTGCCCGTGTCGCACAACCAAAAGGGGCGGGTACCCACGCTAACGATATAGGTACCGATATCGCAGCGTGTAAAGCGGCCTTTAGTCCTCTCACAAGGTCCAGCTTGTGTAGTGACTGCTCCCGAGGATAAGAGGGAGATAGACAAAATGAGAACAGTATGACTGGCATATGCGAGACGAAGGAGGCTTCCTTGCCTTGATCATGGTCTGGTTGACTTGGTTGGAAAGACCAGCGGACCTTAATACCGCAGCTTCAACATTATGCTGTTAAATTGATTCTGGTGGAGAGGGCTCCAATGAGAGAAGATCTGGAAGCTTCCATGGGACGTCAGACACAAGGATGTCAATCTCTACAAACCAAGGTATTCTGGGCCAGTCTGGGACCATGAGTAAGAAACGGGCACGCCTTGCAACTTGATCATCTTTATCAGCCCAGGAATCAGAGGTAAAAGGAGGAAAAGGTAAAAAGGGAGAACTGGGACCAGAGAATTGCCAAGCATGGTAGTCAATCTCTAGGGAATCATGAGATCTAGATACAGCCAGATCTGCCTCAGATGGGGTGAACTACAGACTTCGAAGATTGTCAGACCACTTATCTGCGATGAGGTCCTCATGGCTGAGAAAGTCGGGGACCCAATTGTCCACTGTCTAGGTATAGAGCTGAAATCGCTGGAACATTCTGTGTTTGTCCCATAACAGAACCTAGGAGACTTCTGACATCACTGCCCGGCTTGAGCGACACCCTGGTGGTTGACGTATGCAACAGCTATGGAGTTGTTGGACTATACACGAATCGGACGCACGGAGAGAAGATCCTGCCAGTGAAAGAAAGCCAAAAGGATCACCCCGAGTTCCAGAATATTGATGGGCAGAGATATTTCCTGAATGTTCCATTGACCCTTGACCATGAAGTTTTGAAAAATTGCTCCCTAACCTAAAAGGCTGGCATAAGTCCTTACAATCTTCCAACGCAACGGCAGAAATGATCTTCTGTGACAAATGAGATTAGAGCGCCATCCATTGCGTAGTAGGGGATGAGTGTGTAATTGTGTAACTAGGACAGCTCCCATAGCAGCTACCATCTTTCCCAGAATGCTCTTGCAAAAAAAAACAAAAAAACGATCGAGTAAAAAGGGACACTTGAGAGAACGAATCTCTCACAATAGAGCAGAGTCTTTTTTTGAGGAAGTAGAAAAGCGCTTGCATGCATGGTGTCGACAAGTAGACCCAGTAAAGTTATGCGCTGGGCTGGGAACAGAAACAAAGGACTTGTTGATGAGCCAATTGAGACGGCGAAGAGTGACCATACTAATTTCTAGGCATGCTGAGTGGGATAGAGCCTCCATCCTCAAGTGGCGCAGACGCACATGCTTGTTCAACAACTTGTGATCCAGAATGAGGTGAACGGAGCAGTTTTTCTTTTGGACCACAAACAAGTTTGAATAAAACCCTGAAACGTGTTCTTGAAGATGTACGGGAATGAGAACTCCTTACTTGTGGAGCAAAAATAGACAGCCTTGAAGAAGCTGGGGATGAAAGAGGGGTTCTTTGGAGGGTGAGACGGACTCCCAGTAGGGTACGCCCAGTCATGTGGAAGAGAAACTGTTGGACCTAGATCTGGAAGGTCGACCCTGATGGCCTTGCCGGCACCAGAATGATGCAGGCTCAAAAGCAGGTCTCCACCTTTCTTTGCAGCCCAGAGACTTGTCTTGCGATTAGAATTCCCTCTTGAAAATTGATGAAAGGAGCAGAATTGAAGTGTGAGTCTTTCGGAGAGGGAACACTTGGGCTTTGGCTATGGAAGGGAGATGCTCTTTCCTTCCGTGGCGTCCAAGATGACCTGGTCTAATCTCGCTCCGAAGAGTCATAAGCCCTGGAAGGGGAGACTGGATAGGGACTTGGAGGCCCAATCTGCGTTCCATGCGGTCAGCCACAAGGCCCTACAGACCATGACGATGTTGACAGTGGCGAGATCGGAGCAGCTAGCTGCGTCTAGGGCAGCAAACAAGAGGTACTTTGATGCGCAAGCAATTTGGTCCGCCAGATCCGCTAACTCGGAAGGGGGAACACCGGAAAACACACAGAACTTAGCCCCGGCCGAAACGGAGTTGGTTACAAATGTGGAGGCAAAGAGCTGATCCAGAGGAAACGAAGGTCAAATTCGCTGAAGTCTCAATGTGCATGTCAGAGGGGTTCTGAGGGAGGCCCCACCCGAGAGAAGGAGAATGGTAATGGTAAATAACTGGAAGACTGGGGGATCCACTAAAGTAGCACTAACCATCTCTGAAGAGGGTCAGACGCAAAGGGATATAAGACTTCTTTCTTTGAAAACATTTTTGTAGATGATCCCATTCCTTGGCAAAAATTCTGTTGAATTACTTGTCGTTGGAGAAACAGGTGGGGGAGGTGTAATTCACCATGGAAAGCAACTGTTTCCCCTGAAGCATAGGATTTGACAGACGATCTATGACCAACAACAGGGTCTGAGAAACCTTAGTCTTGTCGATCTCGATCCAGGACGACTTAATGGATGAAGGTTCTATAGGAAGATCGATCTTGTGCAAGCCTAGATAGGTCCACGAGGATCTTCTCTGCCGTTTCCTTGATTGTAACAAGCCATTGGGTTGCTGGTAATCCTCTTTGCCTTGTTCCTTCTATTCTTGTGACCATGTTGTATTTTACCAGTGATTGCAATTCACTGAATAATGTGTCCAAAGAAGGCAAGTCATAGCTTGGTGATCCTTGCTTCAAGTGATACAAGTGGTTTGATTTCCAAAATTGATTTGTTTACTTTTCTTGCCATTCATGCTATTGGTAACATCCCTCTCCAGCACCATATTTCAAAGGTGTCAATTCTTCAGTCATTTCTTTATCGTCTAGGTTTGACATTCATATGTTACTACAGAAAAGACTAGACTATGTACAAGTTGTGTCTTTTACACCATTAAATGTTCCTCAATTTGAGCACCTTGTCAAGTGACTTCATTGTCGATTTGCCCATTGCTATTCTCATCTTGACTTCCGGTATTATCGCAGCATCTTCAGTAATCATTGATCAGAGTAGGTTGAAGAAGTTCTTTACAACTTTCAGTTCAATGGCATCTATCTATCGCAAATGTTTCCCGGTCACACGTAGCAGTAGACAATAGCTTTGTCTTTGTATTAAATAGTACTCCCATATTTGAGCTTTCCATCTTGACATTCCGTAATTACACTTTCATTTCATACATGCTTGTTGCCATCAATGTTGTGTCGTCTGCCTATTTTTGTTTCTGATTCGTCCAGCAATTTTGATTCCTTTTTCGGCAAGTCCAGCCTTCCTGAAAATAGCTTTTTCATAAAAATTGTAGAGAATTGGTGATGGGATGTAGCCTTGACTGACTCCTCGTTCTACTTTGAACCCTGCCACGTCACCGTGCTCCGTTCTGACTGTTGCTTCTTGGTCAATGTAAAAGGTCCCCGATGAAGCTGATCAGAGGGTTCGGCACACCAATATCTTTCACGGTATTCCAAACTTTATAGTATAGTGAACAACACAGTCAAAGGTTTTGCTGTAATTGATTAAGCAAAGAAGGGAATTTTGTTTACTTACCGTAAATTCCTTTTCTTCTAGCTCCAATTGGGAGACCCAGACAGTGGGTGTATAGCTACTGCCTCTGGAGGCCGCACAAAGAACTACACTTAAAAGTGTAAGGCCCCTTCTGGCTATACACCCTCCCGTAGGAGTACGGATTCCTCAGTTTTAGTACCAAAGCAAGAAGGAGGAAAGCCAATAACAGTTTCAAAAACAAATTCAATCAGATAACAAGATCGGAGAACTTAAGAAACAACATGAACAACATGTGCACCCGAAAAACGAAACCCTAAGAACAAATAGGGCGGGTGCTGGGTCTCCCAATTGGAGCTAGAAGAAAAGGAATTTACGGTAAGTAAACAAAATTCCCTTCTTTTTCGCTCCTAATTGGGAGACCCAGACAGTGGGACGTCCAAAAGCAGTCCCTGGGTGGGTAAAAAGATACCACATGAACGGGCTGTCAGACAGCCCTTTCCTACAGGTGGGCCACCGCCGCCTGAAGGACCTGTCTACCTAGGCTGGCATCTGCCGAAGCGTAGGTATGCACTTGATAGTGTTTGGTAAACGTGTGCAGACTCGACCAGGTAGCCGCCTGGCACACCTGCTGAGCCGTAGCCTGATGCCGCAATGCCCAGGACGCACCCACGGCTCTGGTAGAATGGGCCTTCAGTCCAGATGGAATCGGAAGCCCAGCAGAACGGTATGTGTGAAGAATTGGTTCCTTGATCCACCGCGCCAGGGTGGATTTGGAAGCTTGCGATCCCTTATGCTGACCAGCGACTAGGACAAAGAGCGCATCAGAACGGCGTAGAGACGCCGTGCGAGAAATGTAAATCCTGAGTGCTCTCACCAGGTCCAACAGATGTAAACCTTTTTCAAATTGGTGAACTGGATGCGGACACAAAGATGGCAAAGTGATATCCTGATTGAGATGAAAGGAAGAAACCACCTTGGGAGAAAACTCTGGAATTGGACGCAGTACTACCTTGTCTTGGTGAAACACCAGGAAGGGAGATTTGCAAGATAACGCCGCTAGCTCGGACACTCTTCGAAGAGACGTGACCGCCACAAGAAAAACTACTTTTTGTGAAAGCCGAGAAAGGGAAACCTCTTTCAAAGGCTCGAAAGGCGGCTTCTGGAGAGCAATGAGAACCTTGTTTAGATCCCAGGGTTCCAATGGCCGTCTGTAAGGAGGAACGATATGACAAACTCCTTGGAGAAACGTGCGTACTTTAGAAAGCCGTGCCAAGCGCTTCTGAAAGAATACGGATAGCGCGGAGACTTGACCCTTAAGAGAGCTAAGCAACAAACCTTTTTCCAACCCAGACTGCAGGAAGGAAAGAAAAATTGGCAATGCAAATGGCCAGGGAGAAAACCCTTGAGCCAAGCACCAAGCTAAGAATATCTTCCACGTCCTGTGATAGATCTTAGCTGAGGATGGTTTTCTAGCCTGTCTCATTGTGGCAACAACTTCATGAGATAAACCTGAGGCCGCTAGGATCCAGGACTCAATGGCCACACAGTCAGGTTCAGGGCCGCAGAATTCAGATGGAAAAACGGCCCTTGAGACAGCAAATCTGGACGGTCTGGTAGTGCCCACGGTTGGCCTACCGTGAGATGCCACAGATCCGGGTACCACGACCTTCTTGGCCAGTCTGGAGCGACGAGAATGGCTCGATGGCAGTCGGACCTGATTTTCCGGAGAACTCTGGGTAACAATGCTAGAGGTGGGAACACATAGGGGAGTCGGAATTGCGACCAATCCTGAACCAAGGCGTCTGCCGCCAGCGCTCGGTGATCGTGAGACCGTGCCATGAAAACTGGGACCTTGTTGTTGTGCCGTGACGCCATCAGATCGACGTCCGGCGTCCCCCAGCGGCAACAGATCTGCTGAAACACGTCCGGGTGAAGGGACCATTCTCCTGCGTCCATGCCCTGGCGACTGAGAAAGTCTGCTTCCCAGTTTTCCACGCCTGGGATGTGAACTGCGGATATGGTGGACGCTTTGCTTTCCACCCACGTCAAAATCCGCCGGACTTCCTGAAAGGCTTGGCGACTGCGTGTTCCCCCTTGGTGGTTGATGTACGCCACCGCCGTGGAATTGTCCGACTGAATCCGAATCTGCTTGCCTTCCAGCCATTGTTGGAAGGCTCGCAGAGCAAGATAGATTGCTCTGATTTCCAGAACGTTGATCTGCAGGGTGGACTCTTCCTGAGTCCACGTCCCCTGAGCCCTGTGGTGGAGAAACACCGCTCCCCACCCTGATAGGCTCGCATCCGTCGTGACCACTGCCCAGGACGGGGGAAGGAACGACTTTCCCTGTGACAATGAGGTGGGGAGAAGCCACCAACGCAGAGAGTCCTTGGCAGTCTGAGAGAGGGAGACAGTCCTGTCGAGGGACGTCGATTTCCCATCCCATTGGCGTAGAATGTCCCATTGTAGAGGGCGCAGATGAAACTGCGCGAACGGGATTGCCTCCATTGCTGCTACCATCTTTCCTAGGAAATGCATGAGGCGCCTCAGTGAGTGCGACTGGCTCTGAAGGAGAGATTGCACTCCTGTCCGTAGCGAACACTGCTTGTCCAGTGGAAGCTTCACTATCGCTGAGAGAGTATGAAACTCCATGCCAAGATAAGTCAGAGATTGGGTCGGGGTTAGATGAGACTTTGGAAAGTTGATAATCCACCCGAAACTCTGGAGAGTGTCTAGTGCCACCTTCAGACTGTGTTGGCATGCCTCTTGAGAGGGTGCCTTTATAAGCAGGTCGTCTAGATACGGGATGACCGAGTGACCTTGCGAGTGCAGAACAGCTACTACTGCTGCCATGACCTTGGTGAAGACCCGGGGGGCTGTTGCCAGACCGAAAGGTAACGCTACGAACTGCAGGTGTTAGTCGTGTATGACGAAGCGTAGGAAACGCTGATGCTCTGGCGCAATCGGCACGTGGAGATACGCATCTTTGATATCTATTGATGCTAGAAAATCTCCTTGAGACATTGAGGCTATGACGGAGCGTAGGGATTCCATCCGGAACCTCCTGACTTTTACGTGTCTGTTGAGCAACTTTAGATCCAGGACGGGTCGATACGATCCGTCCTTTTTTGGGACCACAAACAGATTGGAGTAAAAACCGTGACCTTGTTCCTGAAGAGGGACGGAGGTCACCACTCCTTCCGCCTTTAGAGCGGCCACCGCCTGCAACAGAGCATCGGCTCGGTCTGGTGGTGGAGAAGTTCTGAAGAAACGAGTTGGCGGACGAGAACTGAACTCTATCCTGTACCCGTGAGACAGAATATCCCTCACCCAACGGTCTTTGACGCGTGACAGCCAAATGTCGCCAAAGTGGGAAAGCCTCCCACCGACCGAGGGTGTGGGAATCGGAGACTGCAAGTCAGGAGGACGCCGTCTTGGCAACGGTTCCTCCGGCTGTCCTTTTTGGGCGTGACTGAGACCTCCAAGAATCTGAGCGTCTCTGGTCTTTTTGAGTCTTCTTTGACGAGGCGAATTGGGACCTGCCCGGTCCTCGAAAGGACCGATAACCAGACTGACCCTTCCTCTGTTGGGGTTTGTTTTGTCTGTGTTGCGGTAAGGATGAGTCCTTACCCTTGGAGTGTTTGATGATTTCATCCAAACGCTCTCCAAACAATCGGTCACGAGAAAAAGGCAAATTGGTTAAGCACTTCTTGGAATGAGAATCTGCCTTCCAATGTCTCAACCACAGGGCCCTACGCAAAACAACGGAGTTGGCTGACGCCACTGCCGTGCGGCTTGTAGCGTCAAGAACAGCAATAATCGCGTACGACGCGAATGCCGCCATTTGCGAGGTCAATGGTGCTACCTGCGGGGCAACTGCACGTGTGACTGAGTCGACTTGCACAAGCCCGGCTGAGATAGCTTGGAGTGCCCATACGGCAGCAAAAGATGGCGCTAACGACGCTCCAATCGCTTCATAGATGGATTTCAGCCAGAGCTCCATCTGCCTGTCAGTGGCATCTTTAAGTGCCACTCCATCTTCAACTGCAACCAAGGATCTAGCTGCAAGCCTGGAAATTGGAGGATCCACTTTTGGACACTGGGTCCAACCCTTGACCACGTCAGGGGGAAAAGGATAGCGTGTATCTTTAAGCCGTTTAGAAAAACGCCTTTCCGGATAAGCGTGGGGTTTCTGGATTGCGTCTCTAAAGTCAGCGTGGTCCAGAAAAGTGCTTAATGTACGCTTAGGATATCTGAAATGGATTCTCTCGTGCTGCGAAGCTGACTCCTCTACAAGAGGAGCTGGTGGGGAAATATTTAACATCTTATTGATGGACGCTATAAGATCATTAACTATGGCGTCACCATCTGGTGTATCTAGATTGAGAGCGGTCCCAGGATCAGAATCCTGATCAGTTACGTCCGCCTCATCACCCATAGATTCATCTCGCTGGGATCCTGACCATTGAGATGAATGTGAAGGCCCCTCATAGCGAGCCCGCTTAGGTTGCCTGGGGCCATCGTCCGAGTCAGAGTCTTCACCCTGAGGTGTATGTGCCCGTCCCGGAGCTTGGAGGTAATTCAGCTGAGGGGGACCAGGGGGCAATGATTGCACAGTGTCCGTGGCCTGAAGTACAGGCCTAGCCCGCAATGTGTCAAGAATTTGTGACATAGTGAGAGACATTCTGTCAGCAAAAGCTGTAAACTCAGTTCCTGTCACCTGGACAGCATTCACAGGTGGTACACCCTGGGTCACGTCCAGCAGAGGTCCCGACTGTGCAAGTGCCGCAGGGGCCGAGCACTGCACACAATGGGGGTCCGTGGAGCCTGCCGGTAGAAAAGTCCCACATGCGGTACAGGAAGCATATAATGTCTGTGCCTTGGCACCCTTGCGTTTTGTGGACGACATGCTGTTGGCTCTCTGCAATGTGAGAGAGTCTATAGCCAAAGGGCGACCAGCGCTATGCAGTACAAAGTATTTGCAGGAACAAAATACTAAGATTACTACTGGCACAAGAGGGGGTGAGCCCTGAGGGCTGCTTACCGCCCGCTGAATAGCGGGTAAGAGGCGCAGAATTCCTTGTCTGGGTCTCCCCGGCTCCCCTCTGCAGCTCAGCGTGTCAGCAGGAATGGCTGCCGGCGTCTGTGGAGAGGGGCGGTCCGTGGGAGTTCCCAAACAAAAGTGCGGGAAACAGTGTCCCCTCTGTGCCTATTGTGAGGGCTGGAGTATGTAAAAACGACTCCAGCCCTCAGCGCTGATGCACTGACCAGCGTCCCGCCCCTCTCCTGACTGGCAGGTCTGGGGGCGGGAACGAACGGAACTAGGCCGCAAAAGCCGGGGACTCGAGTTATCAGCGCGGCCGCCGTAAAAGCGCGGCCCGCGCTGAAGTCCCCGGCGCACCACAAGTGCCAGCCGCGCCGCAGTCCCAGCGGCCGGCGCGACCGTTTCCCAAAAGTGTGCCTGCTTCAGCGAAGCTGAATGAGGCCATGGCACAAGCGCCGCAGCGCTGATGTCCCCGGCGCACTACAACACCCAGCATGCTGCGGTGTGAGCGCCAAATGCACGGGGACACAGAGTACCTTGAGGAAGCAGGGCCATGTCCCTGATGTACTCCGCTCCATCCAGCATCTTCTCCAGGGGCTGTAGATGGAGCACGGTCTCAGTGCCTGGAGACCAGTAAATCCCACTTCACCCAGAGCCCTGTAAAAAGGGATGGGGAAGGAATCAGCATGTGGGCTCCAGCCGCCGTACCCGCAATGGGTACCTCAACCTTACAAACACCTCCGACATACAGTGGGGTGAGAAGGGAGCATGCTGGGAGCCCTGTATGGGCCCTCTTTTCTTCCATCCGACATAGTCAGCAGCTGCTGCTGACTAAAAACAATGGAGCTATGCGTGCGTGTCTGACCTCCTTCGCACAAAGCTAAAACTGAGGAATCCGTACTCCTACGGGAGGGTGTATAGCCAGAAGGGGAGGGGCCTTACACTTTTAAGTGTAGTTCTTTGTGCGGCCTCCAGAGGCAGTAGCTATACACCCACTGTCTGGGTCTCCCAATTAGGAGCGAAAAAGAAAGTAAAGCTCCTTGATATATTTGGCCTTTTCTATCCTGCATCTAATTTTGGTAATTACATCTCTTGTTCCTCTGCGTTTTCTGAATCCTGCTTGTTCCCCTGATAACTCTTAATCAAGTTAAGGCTGTAACCATCTTTGTAGGATCCTCAGTAGTATTTTGCTGGCATGAGTGCAATAGTACGATAGTTTCCACAGTCGGTAGAATCTCCCTTTTCGGAAAAGGAACAAACACCGATCTTGTTCAGTCCTTGGGCCACTTACCAGTTGGCCATCTGTTGACACAGGTGTGTGATGATATCAACTGCTGCTTCAGAAGATTTTAATTTGTTTTATTGTAATATGGTCACATCAGGGTGTTTTGTTTTTATCAGAAGCTTTATAGCAGCAACGACTTTGTCTTTTAAGATGGTCGTTATCCTAGTCTCTGCTTCTTACCGTATCACAGATTATTCTTGTAGAGGTGCTCCGTGTATACTTCCATCTTTTCTTGATCTATTCTGGCTGTCAGTTTGTTCCCATTAGCTCTTTCAACATTCGCACTCTTGGTTGAAATTTCATCGTATCTTTTGGTATGCCTTCCTGGTCTTACCCTTTAGATGTTCTTTCACGCTTTTTCCGAGTGACGGTCATTGCTGATCGAGCAGCTCACTCAGTCTCTGCCTGAAGTGCACAGCGAGCAGTCATGTTCCATGATCGCGCGCTGTGACTTTAGATGTAGCAGAGCTAGAATCGTCGAGGGACCTCGTGTGGATTATGTCGGACCTTCAGGGGTATTTTTGGGGTTAATAAAGTGGTGAAAGAGGGTGCTTTTTTGTATTTTATTTCAAATAAAAGGATTTTTGGGGTGTGTGTGTTTATTTACTTTCACTTACAGATTAGTAATGGGAACGGGGGTCTCAGACACCTCCCATTACTAATCTAGGGCTAAGTGAGAGCTGTGAGCTGATATTAACCTCTTATTACCCTGATTTCCACCACACCAAGGCAATCGGTAAAGTGCTGGGATTGTCAGATCTAATTGATGTGGCAATTCTCGGCTATTTTTAGAATACCAGCCACCAGCTGTCTGGCTTTATCTTGGCTTGGCATTAAAATTAGGGGAGACCGGACATTTTTTTTTTTTTTTTAATTCCTTTAATAAAAAAAACAAAACAAAAAAAAAAAAAAGCGGCACGTGGACCCTCATATTTTGATACACAGCCAAGATAAGCACACTGCTGGGGAAGGAAATGTATGCAGTTTTGTGACCCAAACGGCACCCACAAAACGCATAAAAAAATGCAGCGTGCACATGAGGCCTCTTTGTCTTTTCAAGCAGTCAGCTAGTCTTCGAGATAAAAAGGTAACTGATACATGTAACATCCACATTGCCCACCATGTACTAAAGTGAGGGCAGTGCTAAAATTTAAGTACTTTTAGCACTTATGAGTCTCTGTAGATCATGCCAGAGAGGACAGCGGTGCAATTACATTTTTTAATTGCACTACAAATATACCAACTATACATAGGAAACAAAACATTTCCTTCTTAGGCACTAGTATCCAAAAGATATTCCACAAATGCTTCATAAGTAATGGTCTTAGCGCAGGGACCAAGAGAGCAGGAAATCAAATAGACATTTTCCCCATAGAAGTCAATGAGTTACAAACATTCAAGCAGAAACGGTTTAAGATGGGATTATCATCTGGGGGCTGTTTACTATTAATGTGAAATAAGTAGTCATCTCTGTAGCATCATATCCTCCTCTTTATTTAGGTAAGGCAGATCATTCATTTGTTTCGCTGTGTTTAGTTCTGCACCTCTGTCCATTAACTTCCACAGGGCTGAGCTCCAATATCAGCGACAGAGGCACAAATGTGCCTGCTCAAAGAACGGAGTTTTGCGTGGCACTTGGTAGAGACAATCACACACTCCCATCCTCGCTGGCTTGTGCATGCACCACATTACGTGGTCTGCGCCATTAGATATTTAATGTTTAATCTCTTTTTTATTGAAAAATTAAGGTTGGATACAATAAGCAGGGCTGCAGACCAAGGCAAACCCACAAATAGAGACAAAACAAAAAAAAAAAAAAAAACAAGAATGCAATGAAACATGCAAGGCTTTGCATGGTTGTAGCCATATACAGTTTGTTACACTAAAGAGCATTTATATCATTCTGTCTTGAACCATTATAAAAGTATAAAATCCATAAACTATAACATAAACAGCAAAGATTTACCATTCATACCATAGAGGCCACATAATGGTCAGTCGAAGGAAAAGAAAGAGAAAGAAAGAGGGAAGTAGACAAAGTGAATGATGACGGGGAAAGGATCATGGGGAAGGGCAAGGAATAACTAGCAGGGAAAATCTAGGTAGAGTCTCAACTCGCCCCAAAGAGGGACCTGAAGTCCGGAGAATCCAAAAAAAATGACCCAGGGACTCCAGATCTTAATACATTTTTCAGTAGCGTCCTGAATTTCAGCAGTGAGACTCTCCATTCTGTAAAGGGAGGCTATCTCCCCAAGCCACTCATTCAAGGCGGGGGCACGGGTGGACCTCCAGCGTCTGGGGACCACGGTTCGGGCAGCCGCTAGGCAAAACCGCAATAGTCCCATTTTCTGAGATTTAACAGACCCCGGTAGGATAGATAAGAGAGCGATTTGTGGGGAACCAGAGAGGGCCTCCCCACTCGCCATTAGATATTTAAATATAAGAGCAGGCATTAGCCTCAGATAACTCACTACTTTCCATCTGGAGTCCAGCCAGCTCTAGCAATGTATTCACACCCAGCAAACAGCACCTCAAACGGCTGCCGAAGCTCTTTGTCTATAGCATCCAACACCTGGAAAAAAAAATAAGATTCTGGTTATAGCAGAGACCAATCACAGTCTTACAAGTGACAGAAAAGTTCTGTAAGGCAGCTTTTTCCCCCTCATCAGATATTAGTTTTAGCGACTTGCTGCAAGTCCCCTTCTGTATTATAGCATTTGTTGCTTCATGAGATTGGACAATATTAATGAAAATTGTGAAGATACCAACCTATGGCCCCCCGAAGAAGTTATCGTAACGTGCGCGTCGGGGCACGTTTTACTCGGTCACGGCTACTAATGGGTGAGTGCTTTGAGGGGATTGTTTTCAGCCCACGTGTATTTTTTTCCTGGGCTGGCTCCCCCCTGCCATTGGGTGTTTTTTGGCCCCTCGGAGTGATGAGTGACCAAATGTTATTACACCTATTAGTCTAGTTAGGGTTTTCATGTCCCTAACTTTGTATATGACTTGTGTAAATGTATAAATAGGTTATATTGGTCCTACTATTAACTCTGTGAGGCCCCCCTACTGTGAGGATATGGATATACTGCACTCCCCATATGATCTGGTGATCTGTTTTTCATCTATGACTCTGCCTTAGCCTGATCATTGTTCATTACTTTTCGTAAATATGTATTTTATACTATTCCCTTTGCTAAGCACTAAAATGAATAAATATTTTTGATATTTTTGCAAAGGTTGGTATATTGATTATTGACTCAATCTATGACTGCGTTACCCCTGTTCTCTTTGTGTGTGCTCATGTATTTTGGGTGCAGTCCTTATAATATGATAAGATTGGTCACACATCTTGTCCCTATCCGTTTGATTCAACCTATGGCCATTGCAGGTTAGTAATTCCTGGCATCCCACTGTCAGACTAATTAATCACATGAAAGAAGGGAATTTTGTTACTTACCGTAAATTCCTTTTCTTCTAGCTCCAATTGGGAGACCCAGACGATTGGGTGTATAGCTACTGCCTCCGGAGGCCACACAAAGTATTACACTAAAAAGTGTAAGGCCCCTCCCCTTCTGGCTATACACCCCCCGTGGGATCACGGGCTGCTCAGTTTTAGTGCTAAAGCAAGAAGGAGGAAAGCCAATAACTGGTTTAAACAAATTCAATCCGAAGTAACATCGGAGAACTGAAACCCGTTCAACATGAACAACATGTGTACCCGAACAACCAAAAATCCCGAAGGAAACAGGGCGGGTGCTGGGTCTCCCAATTGGAGCTAGAAGAAAAGGAATTTACGGTAAGTAACAAAATTCCCTTCTTCTTCGGCGCTCCATTGGGAGACCCAGACGATTGGGACGTCCAAAAGCAGTCCCTGGGTGGGTAAATTAATACCTCATGTTAGAGATGTAAAACAGCCCTTCCCTACAAGGAGGCAACCGCCGCCTGCAGGACTCTTCTACCTAAGCTGGCATCCGCCTAAGCGTAGGTATGCACCTGACAATGCTTGGTGAAAGTGTGCAGACTCGACCAGGTAGCTGCCTGGCACACCTGCTGAGCCGTAGCCTGGTGCCGTAATGCCTAGGACGCACCCACGGCTCTGGTAGAATGGGCTTTCAGCCCTGATGGAACCGGAAGCCCAGCAGAACAGTAGGCTTCAAGAATTGGTTCCTTGATCCATCGAGCCAGGGTGGATTTGGAAGCCTGCGACTCTTTACGCTGAATAGCGACAAGCACAGAGAGTGCATCCTAGCGGCGCAGAGGCGCCGTGCGGGAAATGTAGATTCTGAGTGCTCTCACCAGATCCAACAAATGCAAATCCATTTCATATCGATGAAATGGATGAGGCAAAAGGAAGGTAAGGCGATATCCTGATTGAGATGAAAGGGGGATACCACCTTAGGGAGAACTCCGGAATCGGGCGCAGCACTACCTTGCCTTGGTGAAACACCAGGAAGGGAGCTTTTGGATGACAGCGCTGCTAGCTCGGACACTCTAAGAGACGTGACCGCTACCAGAAAGGCCTCTTTCTGGGAAAGTCGAGAGAGTGAAACATCCCTCAGAGGCTCGAAGGGCGGCTTCTGGAGAGCAATTAGTACCCTGTTCAGATCCCATGGGTCTAACGGCCGTTTGTACAGAGGGACAATGTGACAAACCTCCTGCAGGAACGTGTGTACCTGAGGAAGTGGTGCTAGGCGCTTCTGAAGAATACAGATAGCGCTGAGACTTGTCCTTTAAGGTAGCCGAGTGACAACCTTTTTCCAAACCAGATTGCAGGAAGGAAGGAAAAGTAGGGAATGCAAATGGCCAGGGAGACACTCCCTGAGCAGAGCATTAAGAGAAGAATATCCTCCACATCTTGTGGTAGATCTTGGCAGACGTCGGTTTTCTAGTCTGTCTCATGGTGGCAATGACGTCTTGAGATAATCCTGAAGACGCTAGGATTCAGGACTCAAAAGGCCATACAGTCAGGTTCAGGGCCGTAGAATTCAGATGGAAAAAACGGCCCTTGGGACAGTAAGTCTGGCCGGGCTGGTAGTGCCCACGGTTGGCAGACCGTGAGATGCCACAGATCCGGGTACTACGACCTCCTCGGCCAGTCTGTGGCGATGAGGATGGCGCGGCGGCAAACGGACCTGATGTTGCGTAGCCCTCTGGGCAGCAGTGTCAGAGGGGGAAACACATAGGTTAGCTGGAACTGCGACCAAACCTGAACTAAGGCGTCTGCCGCCAGAGCTCTTTGATCGTGATACCGCGCCATGAAAATCGGAACCTTGTTGTTGTGCCGAGACGCTATTAGGTCGACGTTCAGCATCCCCCAGCGTTGACAGATTTCCTGAAAACCGTCCGGGAGAAGATACCATTCCCCTGCGTCCATACCCTGGCAACTGAGGAAGTCTGCTTCCCAGTTTTCTGCGCCCGGGATGTGAACTGCGGATATGGTGGATGCTCTGTCTTCCACCCCCATCAGACTCCGCCTGACTTCCTGGGAGGCTTGCCGACTGCGTGTTCCGCCTTGGTGGTAGATGTATGCCACCGCTGTGGAGTTGTCCGACTGAATTCGGATGTGTGTGCTTTCCAGCCACGGCTGGAAGGCTTGCAGGGCAAGATACACTGCCCAGATTTCCAGCACATTGATTTGAAGGATGGACTCCTCTGAAGAGAGTCCTTGACCGTCTGAGAAGGGGGACGTTCCTTCTAGGGACGTCGACTTCCCATCCCATTGGCAAAGAATGTCACATTGGAGTGGACGCAGATGAAACTGCGCGAAAGTGACTGCCTCTGCATGAGGCGTGTTAAGGGGTGTGACTGGCCTTGAAGGAGAGACTGCACCCCCGTCTGTAGTGAACGCTGTTTGTCCAGCGGAAGCTTCACTATCGCTGAGGGAGCGTGACACTCCATGCCCAGATATGTCAGCGATTGGGTCGGTGTCAGATTTAACCTTGAGAAGTTGATGATCCACCCGAAACTCTGGAGAGTCTCCAGCGCTACGTTCAGGCTGTGTTGGCATGCCTCTTGAGAGGGTGCCTTGACAAGTCGATCGTCCAAGGAAGGATCACCGAGTGACCCTGAGAGTGCAGGACTGCTCTCACTGCTGCCCTGAACTTGGTGAAAACCCGTAGGGCTGTCGCCAGACCGAAGGGCAGGGTTACGAACTGAAGATGCTCGTCTTCAATAACGAAACGTAGCAAACGTTGGTGCTCTGGTGCAATCGGCACGTGGAGATAAGCATCCTGATGTCTATTGATGCTAGGAAATCTCCTTGAGACATTGAGGCAATGACGGAGCGGAGGGATGCCATCCGGAACCGCCTGGCCTTCACGTGCTTGTTGAGCAGTTTTAGGTCCCCCACAATCAGATTGGAGGAAAAAACGTGTCTTGTTCCTGAAGAGGAACAGGAATTACCACTCCTTCTGCCTGCAGAAGAGCATCGGCTCGGTGGGTAGGTGGGGAAGTTCTGAAGAATCGAGCCGGAGGCCGAGAACAGAACTCTATCCTGTACACGTGAGACACAATGTCTCTCACCCACCGGTCTGTGACCTGTGGCAGCTAAATGTCGCCAAGGCGAGAGAGTCTGCCACCAACCGCGGATGCGGAGAGAGAGAGAGCTGAAAGTCATGAGGAGACCGCCTTGAAAGCGGTTCCTCTGGTTGCCTTCCTTGGGCGTGATTGAGCCCGCCCGGAATCTGAGCCCCTCTGAGCCTTTTGAGCCCTTTTGGACTAGGACAATTTGGACCTGCCCGAGCCTGGGAAGGACCGAAACCTCGACTGTCTCTCTCGGACAGCATTAATAGAGTAAGTCGCAATGCAGACATTGCGAGGATAAGGACGCTACCTGCGGCACAGATGTACCTGTGCTCAAGACCAGCTGCGCAAGACCAGCTGAAATAGCTTAGAGTGCCCATACGGCTGCGAATGCCGGAGCAACCGACACGCCGATAGCTTCATAGACAGATTTCAACCAGAGGTCCATCTGTCTGTCAATGGCATCTTTAAGTGAAGTCCCATCTCCACTGCAACTATGGATCTAGCCGCAAGCCTGGAGATTGGGGGATCCACCTTTGGACCCTGGGTCCAGCGCTTGACCACGTCAGGGGGAAAGGGATAACATGTATCCTTAATACGTTTGGAGAAACGCTTATCTGGTAAGCGTGGTGATTCTGAACTGCTTCTCTGAAGTCAGCGTGGCCAGAAAAGTACTCAATATACGCTTGAGATACTGAAATGGGATTTCTCCTGCTGTGAAGCTGACTCCTCCACTGAAGGAGCTGGGGGAGAAATATCCAACATGCCATTGCTGGACGCTATAAGATCATTCGCCATGGCGTCACCATCCGGTGTATCCGGATTGAGAGCGGTGTCAGGATCAAAGTCCTGATCAGCGACGTCTGCCTCATCATACAGAGAGTCCTCTGCTGTGACCCTGACTAGTGATGAAGCCGAGTGCCGCTCCCAGCGAGCTCGCTTAGGCTGTCTGGGACTGTCGTCCGTGTCAGAGCCTTCACCCTGGAATGCCTGGGACCCCCCCGGAGCACTGATTTTGTTCCAAATGAGGGTGGCCAGGGAGCAATGATCAAGATTGCCCATGGCCTGTCTGGACTGCAAGTCACTATCCCATGACAATCTATCAGCCGAAACTGCACTAGTAGAGACCCCGGCTGACCAAGTGCTACAGGGGAGCATTGCACACAATGGGGGTCAGTGGAACCTGCCGGTGGAACAGTATCACATGCAGTAAAAGCAGCATAGAAAGCCTGTGTTGCTTTTTTGCTGCTGTAGTCTAGCCATCTAGGAGCATATAGCCAAGAATAGCGACCGTACAGTGCAATGTATAGCATACAAGCATAAAGTACAAATGAGCACTTCAGCACATGCAATACAAGCAGCCTAGAAAAACTGTGCCTTAGCACCTTTGCTTTTTTGCTGCTGTAGACTAGCCATTCTAGGAGAATATAGCCAAGAATAGCGACCGTACAGTGCAATGTATAGCATACAAGCATAAGTACAAATGAACACTTCAGCACATGCCATACAAGCAGCATAGAAAGCCTGTGCCTTAGCACCCTTGCTTTTTTGCTGCTGTTGTCTCGCCCTCTAAGAGGGCATATAGCCAAAAATAGCGACCTACAGTGCAGTGTAAGCATAAAATACAAATGGACACAACGGTATTTAGTGGGGTCAGCACTTCAGGTGCTGCTTACCGCCCGCCTATAAGCGGGTGTGTGGTCGCCAGAGTCCTGTGACTGGTTGCCCAGAGCTTGTCTCCGTTCTCCAGCTCGGACTGCAGGAATGGCTGCCGGCGTCCTTCTCCAGCTCGTGTGACGAGGGGCGGGCCGTGGGTGTGCCCCAGGCAAGAGCGGGAAACCGGCGTCCCACTGTGTCCAGTGAAGGGGGCTGGAGAATGCAAAGCAGACTCCAGCCCTCGGCGCTGACTTTCTGTACAGCGTCCCGCCTCTCCCGACTGGCAGGGCTGGGGGCGGGAACGAAACGAAAACTAGGCCGCAAAGCCGGGGACTCGAGTAATAAGCGCGGCCGTCCTATGTGCACGGCCAGCGCGGAGTCCCCGGCGCACCACAAGTCCCAGCCGCGCCACAGTGTAAAAACACCCAGCAGCGGCCCGGCGCGGCAGTTCCCAATACATAAATTCGCACAGCAAAGCTGCCTTGAATAATAGCACGAGCGCTCCGCGCTGTTGTCCCCGGCGCACTAGCACTCCCAGCAATGCTGGTGTGTGTGTGCGCGATGTGTACGGGGACACAGAGTACCTTAATGTAGCAGGGCCCTGTCCCTGACGATACTCAGCTCCATATCCAGCAGGTTCTCTGGGTCTGTGGATGGAGCCCGGTCTCAGTGCCTGGAGACCTGTAAGATCCCACTTCACCCAGAGCCCTGAGGGGGGATGGGGAAGGAAAACAGCATGTGGGCTCCAGCCTCCGTACCCGCAATGGGTACCTCAACCTTAACAAACACCCGACAAAAGTGGGGTGAGAAGGGAGCATGCTGGGGGCCCTAGTATGGGCCCTCTTTTCTTCCATCCGATATAGTCAGCAGCTGCTGCTGACTAAAAACAGTGGAGCTATGCGTGGATGTCTGACCTCCTTCGCACAAAGCTTGAAAACTGAGCAGCCCGTGATCCCACGGGGGGTGTATAGCCAGAAGGGGAGGGGCCTTACACTTTTTAGTGTAATACTTTGTGTGGCCTCCGGAGGCAGTAGCTATACACCCAATCGTCTGGGTCTCCCAATGGAGCGCCGAAGAAATAATATTACTTAGTGGAATAGCAAGGCGTTTAAGTCTCCTCATACTAGCATACCAGACCTGGTGTGTCACTCTCTATAAAAAGGAAAAAAAAATCTCCCCTTAGATCCCAGTCTTAGCCTCTCACCTAGCCAAACCAGATCTCATACTTTGCACTGACGAGGGACAATACCCCGAAACACTGTTTGCAACTTGAGATTCTGGTTTAGCTTATATACCAAGTTATATTGACATGGCTTGTTTAAAGGGAATCTGTCACAAGGTTTTTGCTCCCCCATCTGAGAGCAGTATAATGTAGAGACCGAGACTCTGATTCCAGCCATGTGTCACTTACTGAGCTGTTTGCTGTAATTTTGATAAAATCAGCGTTTTCTCTGCTGCAGATCTAGCAGTTATACAGAGCTCATGAATATGCTGGACTACCTGCAGCATGCCAAGTAGTCCTCTAATGATAATCTCCTGCTGCTTAAACAGTGATTTTATCCAAACTACACTAAACAGCCCAGTAAGTGACAAAACGCTGGAATCAGGGTCTCTGCCTTTACGTTATGCTGCTCTTAGATTAGGTGGCAAAAACTTGGTGACAGATTCCCTTTAAACCCTGGCAGTGTATACTTAGCATAGGCCACCTTGTTTAATCTATGTGGTCTGCCCCCCACCCCAGAGCCATTACTTAGCAGAAGAAAGGAGTCAAAGCACTCCAGCAACTACTAATGATGGCTGTGCCTGGCATTGCCTGAGATTGCAGTTCACTCCTATTCATCTGCAGTATTACTCAGATTTTTAAAGGGTCGATATTGACTTTGCTACTTCCAATAGGTGGCACAAAAGTTCAAGTCCTCTTCCTCTCTGAAGAGGCAATTTGTATATTAAATCTCCCAGAGGAGCATGCAAGGCGTTTAAGTCTCCTCATACTGGCATCTTAGACCTGGTGTGTCACTCTCCATAAGGAGAAAACTTCCCCCCCTTAGATCTTAAATAGTAGAGTAATATATTTGTTTTCATCAGATGCCAAGTTTCAAATCATATTATGGCAGGGTGTAAAAGGGTAATGCAAAATAGGAACACACTTACTCTGCCCTCTGCATCCACCGTTATTTCTGACAGCTTAAATGTTACTTTTGGGTTTGCAGTCCCTAGAAGGAAAATATAAAAAAAAAAAAAGTGTAGAAAGTGAAGAGAATTAGGTGCATTAATACTAAAATAATTATAAAACAGCAGTTTGACCCATAAAAGTAAACCACATTTAATAATAAACCTGAAATGCTCCCTAAGGTAACGTACACACAGTTTTTCGCTTAATCTTCAGAGCAGAAACAACATTTTTTAAGACGTTTTAACATTTGGTGTTTGTGCTGTGTGGACATAGTCCAAGGGTGCAACCCCAAAATGCCAAAAACAGCACCAACATGTGATTTACTATGCTGCAGAACTCTCCGCAAATCAGAATCAGTTCCACTCAGTTGTTTCTTATGAATGGGACTTTCTGCAATAGAATATGAAGCAAATACACAATGTGCGATCAATCTCTTACAGTGAAAAAAAAAAATCAAGCATAACGCTTACCAGCTTTGGGGTACCTAAAGGAATCTGTCCTCCGAGTTTCCAGCATGGGGGATGTCACATGGATTATCTCAACTTCAGATTCGTCATTTTCTTCATAGAGGATGCGCAGTATCTGACCGCCCGATGGAGCTGCGGCATACAGACAAAAACAGACAAGCTCGTAACAACTGCATTCCCCCAAAGGTATGATCAGAAGACACACAGGATGCCATTTAGTGACGCAGTCCTTACTTGTCTCGTTGCGGGGACACCACCAGTACCCAGTGTAGCGATCAAACTCCTCCTGTAACACAAAGGAGGCTACTCCAGCGGAACGGGAATCTTCTTCCACTCCAACCAAGTCTGTTGTAAATATAAATAATTTTATCTGCTGCATTTCTGGTGCAGAACAGTCCAAGCCTAAGCACTATTATCCCCACTAACAACTGAATAGAAGCCCAGTCCTCAGTCTGGTAGCAGTACGATTACACTTCATGAGATGAAATAATCATCCCCTCTACGCCAGGATTTGAGGTGTTAAGAAAAAAAAATAATCATAAAATTTATTGTAAATGGTATTTTTGCAAATATGTTGTAAATTCTTGCCCTTTTTCGGGAAGCGCTTTTCTTTAAGCTAAGTGGGGCTTAGGGTACTTTCACACTTGCGTTGTTTTCCTTCCGTTACAATCCGCCCTTTTGGAAACCAGCGGAATCAATTAACGGATTCCGCTGTTTCCCATAGACTTGTATGGTTGACGGATTGTACCAAAAGGATCTGCGTTGCTTCCCATGTAACGTTGTTTTGAGCAGCGGAATCCTCTGGATTTCACTGCGCATGCTTCTGTGTTTTGTTTTTTTTTTAAATCACAAACTTTATTTTGGCTTGCGGTGGCCGAACGTTCAGCTGAGCGCCCGGCCGTCGGCAAGTGACAGCGCTCAGCTGAGCGCCCGCCCGCCGGCATGCCCGGCCGCCGGCAAGTGACAGCGCTCAGCTGAGCGCCCGCCCGCCGGCATGCCCGACCGCCGGCAAGTGACAGCGCTCAGCTGAGCGCCCGCCCGCCGGCTGCAGGGAGCGATCAGCTGATCACCCGGCGGCCGGCTGCAGGGAGCGATCAGCTGATCACCCGGCGGCCGGCTGCAGGGAGCGATCAGCTGATCATTCACAATAGTCTGCCGCCGGTAAAACTGTAAAAAAAAAAACAAAAAAAAAAAAAACTGATTCCGTTGTTTTGCAGCATCCGTTGCGCCACTATATGCAACACATCCGTTGCATCCGTCACACAACGCAATGCAACGGATACCGTTCAACGCAAGTGTGAAACTAGCCTTAGAAAGGGGGTGTGCATCGCATCACAACATACTGTATGTACAATAGTGTACATTATAGCCAAAATCTGTGCCAGCTCTGAGCTGAGTTACATTTCATGTTCTGACACATGGACAGCCCAAAAGATCCATAAAGGTTATTAAGAGGGATTTGAATCATAATACTGCAGGCTTTCTAAAACAAGACTGGTGTATAAAATGCCAGTCTCACTGGGGTTCTCCAAGAAATATCATAGACATTTAAATATAAAACATTTTTCTAAATAACTTTCTTTAGCACACATGTATGCTTTATCTAGTGAACTGTATCAGGATTTTAAAGATGGCAACTGCCATCAATCACAACCAGTCCTAGATTTCATATGTCCTGTCAGGCATTGTGAATTCGCATTCCTCGGGTCAGTCAACCTGATAGGACACTAAGCAGAATGGAGAAGATAAATCCCTTTCCTGACGAGAATGAACATTCATCTTAGTCAGCCAGATCGTTTTAATGTGTGTCTCGTGCTTCATACAGCCCATCCTACTGCATATGTTTTCTGAACTCTAGGATGGGCTGCACAATGATATAGATGGCAGTTGCCATCTTTAAAATCTTGACAGATTGCACTAGATAAGGCAGGCTTCACATCAGCGGTATTCTGCCGCAATGCCGGATTCGTCACAAATGCGGTACAGTTCAATACATGCGGCCGCATGTGACCTTATCTTGCCGCGATTCCATTTAAACTATATTGAACTGTACCGCATTTGTTACGGATCTAGCATTGCGGCAGAATACCGCTGATGTGAAGCCCGCTTACAGCAAACTATTTTGCTAAATATAGGTATTTAGAAAAAAGAGAATTTTGTTACTTACCGTAAATTCTTTTTCTTATAGTTCCGACATGGGAGACCCAAACCATGGGTGTATAGCTTCTGCCTCCGGAGGACACAAAAAGTACTACACTCAAACGTGTAGCTCCTCCCTCCTAGCATATACACCCCCTGGTAGCCAGTCCTAGCCAGTTTAGTGCAAAAGCTGAAGGAGGACATCCACCCACAAGTAGAGACAGAGCAAAACCCGGAACAACCGGAACCTCTGTCTACAACAACAGCCGGTGATAACACACGGAACAAGAAACCTGCCAACAGGCAACAGGGAGGGTGCTGGGTCTCCCATGTCGGAACTATAAGAAAAAGAATTTACGGTAAGTAACAAAATTCTCTTTTTCTTCATCGTTCCTTATGGGAGACCCAAACCATGGGACGTTCTAAAGCAGTCCATGGGCGGGAATAAACAGAAAAACTGAGAAGTAGGCGAAACCTAACTTCACAAATGGGCGACAGCCGTCCGAAGGATGCGTCTGCCCAAGCTCGCATCTGCCGAAGCAAGAGCATGCACTTGGTAGTGCTACGAAAAAGTATACAGACTAGTCCAAGTGGCAGTCTGACAGACCTGGTGAGCCGTAGCCTGTGCCTGAAAGCCTAAGAGGCACCGACAGCTCTGGTCAAGTGTGCCTTGATCCCCGGCGGGAGAGGCACTTGAGTACACTGGTAGGTATCGGAAATGGCCGACCTAACCAACGAGCCAGGGTCGGCTTAAATGCCGAAAGGCCCTTACGCTGACCAGTGGTCAGCACAAAAGAGAGATGCGCCGCCTAAGAACAGCGGTGCGAGACACATAGATCCGGAGCGCCCGCACCAGATCCAGAGTATTCAACGCCCTTTCAAAGCGATGAACAGGAGCCGGACAAAAGGAGGCAGGGAAAATGCCCCGGTTAAGGTGGCAGCAACCACCTCAGGGAGAAAGTCCGGAGTCGGACGGAGAACCACCTTGACTTGATGAAGGGAGGACTCCGAAGAGAGTGCAGCCAAAACAGAGACTCCCTTGAGGGAAGTCATGGCTACTAGAAAGACCACTTTCTGTGAAAGACTAAACAAGGAAACCTCCCTAAGAGGCTCAAAAGGGGGGTTTCCAGAAGCTATGAGGACCGAATTAAGGTCCCAGGGCTCCAAGGGCCGCCGGTAGGGCAGAATGATGTGAGATGCGCCCTGCATGAAGGAGCGCACCTGGGCCAGCCGGGCGATACGCCGCTGGCACAACACTGACAGAGCCGAGAGCTGTCCCTTAAGGGAATTGAGGGATAGTCCTAGCTGCAGACCAGACTGCAGAAGGGACAGGAGGGACGGCAAGGCCAAAAGGCCAAAGGATACTTCCGAGCTCGAGTCATAGTGGAGATGACTTCAGGAGGGATACCAGAAGTCATTAAGATCCATGACTCAAACGCCACGCCGTCAAACTGAGAGCCGTAGGCTCTGGCGGAAGGACGGATTTTGGACAGTCCGGGAGATGCTATGGCACCTCTACGGACAGACGGAGCAGGTCAGGGTACCAAGCTTGCCTGGGTCAGTCTGGAGTAATGAGAATGACCCGACGGCCCTCCTTTCTGATCTTGCGCAGGACTCTGGGCAAGAACTAGAGGGTGAAACACGTAGGACAGACGAAGCTGGGACCAAACTCGAACCAGTGCGTCTGCCGCAAAAACCTGAGGATCGTGGAGCCACGGTTTGACGGCAGAAACAATCTGCCTCCCAGTTTCCCACGTCTAGGATGTGGGCTGTGGATATGGTGGACTAGGAGTCCTCCGTCCACTGAAGAATGCGATGAACCTCCAACATTGCCAGGCGGCTGAGTGCCCCGCCCTGGAGGTTGATGTAGGCAAACGCTGTAGCGTTGTCTGACTGGACTCGAATGTGCCTGGCTGCCAACAGATGGTGAAAGGCTTAGAGAGCTAGAAACACAGCTCTGATTTCCAGCACATTGATCCAGAGGGCTGATTCGGACAGAGTCCAAGTGCCCTGCGCTCCATGGTGGAGATATACTGCTCCCCAGCCGGATAGACTAGCATCTTGGTGAGGATCACCCGGGACGGAGCCAAAAAGGAGCGTCCCTGAGACAGAGGGGACGATGCCACCATTGAAATGAGCCCCTGGTCTGTGGCAAAGCCACCGCCCCGTGGAAGGAGGAAGTCCGCCTGTTCCAACAGCGGAAAATATCCAGCCGTAGAGGACGCAGATGGAACTGGGCAAGGGAATGCTTCCATTGACACCACCATCTGATCCAGCACCTGTATTAGGTGCCTGAAGGAACGACGTCGACCGCCAGCGGAGGGAGTGCTGCTTGACTAAGGGCAGATTCACAAGTGCCGACAGAGTCTCAAATTGCGTCTCTGGGTCTGTGAACTTCTGGGTCGAAGTCAGAGTGGACTTGGACAGAATGACAAACCACCCGAATTGGTGAGAGTGGCGAGAGTGAGCGAGGCACTCCGCTAACAGTCTGCACTGGATGAAAACCCAGAGTAGAAGGCTGTCCTGGACAAAAAATTCACTGCCAACCCCTAGAGGTGCAGGACCGCAATCACAGCTGCCCCGACCTTGAGAATACTCGAGGGGCCGTGGCTAACCCAAAGGGAAGAGCCACGAATTGGAAATGTTCCTCTCCGATTGCAAAACGTAGCCAACGCTGGTGTGAAACTGCGATTGGCACATGCAGATAGGCATCTCTGATGTCGATGGATGCTAGGGAATCTCCTTGGGTCAATGATTGATCGCAGAGACTCTATGCGAAACTGCCGCACCTGAACATGCTTGAGAAGCTTGAGATCCAGGTCGGAAGGCACCGCCCTCCTCGGGTACTAGGAATAGATTTAAGCAGAAATCTCAGAACCGTTCCCAGTCGGGAACCGGTACAATTACTCCAGTGGCCTGCAAGAATGCCACAGCCTGTGAGAAGGCGGCGGCCTTGGAGCAGAGGGGAGTTGACAGAAAAAAATCTGTTTGGCGGGCTGGATAGAATTCTATCCTGTAGCCGTGGGAGATGGTATCTCGCACCCACTGATCGGAGACGTGTTAAAACCATACGTCGCCAAGTGGGAGAGCCTGCCACCGACCAAGGACGTTGCTGGCGTGGCCAGATAGCCAGGAGGAGGCTAACTTAGTGGCAGCATGTCCTGCGGTCTTCTCGCGCGCCATTTGGGTTTACGATCCTTGGCTGAGCCAGTGGGCGAGGTCGAGGGCTAAGAGAACGATCAGATGGAGGAACAAAAAGAACGAAACCTCGACTGATTCCTGCCCTGGACAGGTTTCCTGGTTTAGGTTTGTGGCATGGAAGAAACTCTTCCCGCCAGGAGCTTCCTTAATAATTTCATCCAGTTGTTCCCGAACAGTCTGGTCCCAGCAAAAGGGAGCCCAGCAAGGAACTTCTTTAGAAGCATCCGCCTTCCACTTCCGAAGCCACAGGAGCCTGCGGATAGCGAGGAAATTAGCCGAGGCCACCGCAGTGCGGTGAGAGCCTCCAGCATGGCAGACATGGTATAGGATGAAAAGACTGAAGTCTGGAAGCTAAGGCAACCATTTCGGGCAAAGAGTCCCTATGAGGGAATGCATCTCCTCTAGAGAAGCAGAGATGGCTTGAAAGCCGCACTGCTGCAAATGGGGAGAACGAGGCCCCTGCCGCCTCCATACAGATTTGGCCAGAAGGACAAACTGGCGGACAGCAAAACCGTAAGTGAAGAGCCATCAGCCACTGAAACAACGTCCGGGCTGAGAGTCTAAACACCGGAGGGACCACCTTTGGTGAATGAGCCCACTCCTTGACCACCGCTGGTGGAAGGGGAAAACTGTGATCAGAACCACGCTTTGGGAAGCGTGTGCCAGAGCAGACCCTGGGCTTGGTCACAGTGGCCAGAAAACTGGAGTGGTTAAGGAACACACTCCTTATTCTCTTAGGCAAGGTAAACTGGTGTCCTGTTGCCAGAGAAGTTTGCTCCTCTGATACTGGCGGATTGAGGTCCAGTACAGAATTAATGTACAGGGGGATCCTTAGAGAGGTGCCGTCAGCCACTGATACAACTATCCGGGCTGAAATACTAGACACCGGAGGGACCACCCTTGGTGAATGAGCCCACTCCTTGACCACCTCTGGTGGAAGGAGGAAACAGTCATCAGAACCACGCTTTGGGAGCGTCTGTCAGGACAGGCTCTGGGCTTGGTCACAGTGGGCTGAAAACTGGAGTGGGTACGGAACACACTCCTTGTTCTCTTAAGGTATACTGATGCCTTTCTGCCAGAGAGGGATACTCCCCTGATACAGGCAGATTGAGGTCCAGTACAAATATAATGGACGCAATCAAATCATTAGCATCTGCGTCACCTACTGACAGATCAATGGTACATTAAGTAGCGTCCGAGCCCCCAGTAAAGACATCCTCCTCGTCCAGTGAGTCAGCTCGTGAATCAGAGCTGCGGGACGGGGAAGGACAGGGGACCCTGCGTCTCCATTTTAGGAGGACGGGGTCTGAAACCAGATGAAGAGACCTCTAAGAGCTTGCTGAGCGAGCCGTAGCAGCAGAAGCGCCCTGAGAAGGGGGCTAATGCATGCTCAGCACCCCCGGAGCAGCTGGAGGGGCCACTGACTAGCCTCCAGGCTGAGGGACCACTGTGTTTATGTGCTCAGTACAGGCAGTACGAGTCTACATGCAGTGCGTATGAAGAACAGCCTTGCAGCCTTGCTCTGATGTGAGACATGCTGCAGAAGTGGGGGCTCTGTGAGGGAATGTATCTCCAGAATGACCCCTAGCAGAGTATATAAACAGAGAATATAAGCAGCTGCACAACTGGAGGTTGTGGCTGCCAGACCGTTTAACATACATTTCTGTGCCCTCCAGTCCCCCAGCCCTGGCCCCCACTTGTCACAATGTGGAATCTCTGTGCCTATGCAGACACTGAGAACGCTGAGAAAATGGCGACCGGAGCGAGGCGAGGGGGCGGGGCCTACTCTAAGAGCGGGCAAATGAGGCATACAGGGGAGGGAATCTTTCCTCAGTGAGGATTGTCCCTTCCCTGTGCTGAACAGCCGCTGGGCGGAGCCACACTGTCCCTCTGCATGACTGACATGCAGGGGGAGTGAAACCGAAACTAGGCCTCAGGCGAAGCCGGGGCCTAGATTTAAACATGCGGCCAGCGTGCAGGCACCATCGGCGCGGTTCTCCAGTGAAAACTGGAGAACCGGCCGGAAATGTTACCCCAGACATATAATACACTCCCCCAATAAATAAAGTACAGGGAACCCTGGAAGGACCACTTTCTGTGGTAAAAACGTCTCATACTTAGCTTTTGAGACGCAGGTGCCAGGTCCCTGGGGGGGGTTAAACGCTCTGTCCGACAGGATCCTGAACAGGGCTGCGGATGGAGACCGGTCTCCTGCAAAGCAGAGAGAACAGTGATGGCTCCCACTTCAAACCAGAGCCCCAAGGGATGGCGAAGGAGCGTGGCATGTGAAGGCTCCAGCCTTGTAAAGTCAACCTTAACAGCACCGCCGACACAGTGGGGTGAGAAGGGACATGCCGGGAGTCCAGATGGGACCCGCTTTTCTTCCAAAACTTTGAAATCCAAAAAATCAAAAATCAGAGAATGCATGTGTGTGTGACCTCCTGAACACAAAGCATTGAAACTGGCTAGGACTGGCTACCAGGGAGTGTATATGCTAGGAGGGAGGAGCTACACGTTTGAGTGTAGTACTTTGGGTGTCCTCCGGAGGCAGAAGCTATACACCCATGGTTTGGGTCTCCCATAAGGAACGATGAAGAAAATATTTATTATTTACATCTGTATTTATTTTATAATATCTCGTAGTGAAGCCCTTTAATGAAATGCCCTCATTATGTTTCCAGACTTAATAGGCATTTACCTTTGTGCACAAATGTCAGCCTGCGCTCGTCTCCGGTCTCTATATTGGCCACCCACAAATCGTTGCTGTGCACAAATGCCATCCAGGTTGGGTCTCCAGGACAGATAGTGGGGTCCATGCGAATATTGGGGCAGTTGCTTTCCAGTAACTGTGGTTGCAGTGACTGTTTCTACAGATTAAAAAAGGAGACCACATATTTCAGAAACCAAAATAAAGATCATTGCTTCAATATATATTTTTAATTAACATTGGACAAAAACCATAATTATCACAAAAATTTACAATGTGGTTTCGATATCACATATAGGTGCTTACAAGCTTAAACATTAACCAGCAAAATCAAGTAACGTTGAATACACTCACTACAAATGGTTCTAGTGCTATAGACATGTATTCAGCAACCCCCAATGCCTTTACAACTAGCACCGATAGGTCCATTGACTTGACTGACCAACCACCGTAATCTGTTTTACACATTATCAAGACAAGAAAAATAAACATGAAACAAACTTAACATATCATCTTAGTGTCTATACGGTACATACACTCACCACTGCCCCACTCCATGCCTAGGGTTGGTTACCTTACTTATCACTTACAGGAATACCCAGAATATGCCATCCACTGCACCCTGTTAACTTCAAATTGTTCCACATTTGTCAATCTGCCCACCACCATATTGTTCCATAACACAATTCTGATGGATTTGGGAGTGAATTTCACCCAGCGAGGGAGTTTCCACGTTTTTCCACTTCGCTGCTACTCCTGCTCTTACTATTGTCAAAATATGAGTTAGGCTAAGTTCACACATCCTGTGTTTTGCATCAGTCACAATCCGTAGCCTTGAGGAATTACGGAATCCTGCAAAATATTTTGCAGGAATCCTGTATTTCCCCATAGACTTCTATTAGTGACGGATTGCGACTGATGACCCTGCGTTGCATCCGCTGCGTCGCGGTCCGTCGTTTTTGACTGACCGCCGAGCGGGGAGCAACGCAGAATGTAACGTTTTTCGGGCCGTCAAAATTAACGCGCCGCGCAGGAATCCGTCGCCATCCGTCAAGCTTGTAATGCATGTCTATGGTGCTGGATTCCGTCGTAATCCGTCTTACAACGGAATCCAGCGCAGGATTCCGTCATGCTCTACTGAGCATGCCCAGCATGCTTGGCACGCCCACTGGGCTGTCCCAAACACAGACGGATCATGACTGATCCGTCAAAAAACGGACGCACAGCGGATGTAACGGACGCAACTGATCCGTTTTTTCACAGGATTCCTGTGAAAGGAATCCTGTGAAAAACACATCAGTTGCATCAGTTGACATCTTGAAAATGACTGATCCGTTGCTGACGGACCTGACGGATTGAAAACACAGGATGTGTGAACTTAGCCTTATAAGCACTGCATCTCCCGTTGATAATCCATCAAGCCCCAAGGACAGTAACGCTATTTCTGGAACCCACGGAAACCCAGATCCTATAATAGAGGTTATTAGTGATTGAATTTGTTGCCAAAAGGAGCATATTGTAGGACATTCCCACCAAGTATGTACCAGAGTTCCTACTGGCCCTCTACATCTCCAACACTCAGCTGAGGATTGTGAGTTTATTTTATTTAATCTATATGGTGTATAGTACCATCTATAGAGTAGCTTTCTAGACATGTCTAGGTGATTGATACAACGGGTGGTTTTCCTATGCAACTGAAAGGTGTGAAGCCACTCTGTGAACACTCATCCCAGGTCCCTTTCCCATTTGATAAGCAAGGATATTTAACCCCTTAACGACCGCGGGCAGTAAAATTACGTCCTAGCGGTCATAACGTTATTGCCCGTGGTCTGCCGGCAGCAGCATGCCGCGATCGGTGCATATCTCAGCTGATTTTCACAGCTGAGATGTGTGCCTGCTAGGCACGAGCAGAATCGTTATCTGCTCGTGCCATTTAACCCCTGTAATGGCGGTGTCAATATGTGACAGCGCCATTATAAACGCGAACGCGGTAAAGTTTTACTTACCGCCCGATACTGGAAGTCACGTGACTTCCGGTGGTGGTCATGGTAGCACAGGGTCATGTGATGACTCCTGTGCTAGCCATGAACCACTTTCGCTTTGTACGGAGGCCAGGGAAGCAGGAAGTGCACGTATCTGCTGTGATCAGCAGATAAAGATCAGCAATCCGATCGCTCTGCACTATAGCCCCCTAGGGGGACTAACAAAAAAAAAAAAAAAAAAACACCCTAAAAAGTTCAAATCACCCCCCTTTCGCCCCATTGAAAATTAAAGGGTTAAAAAAATAAAAAATACACACATTTGGTATCGCCGCGTTCAGAAACGCCCGATCAAAATATAAAATCAATTAATCTGATCAGTAAACGGCGTAGCGGCAAAAAAAATTCCAAACGCCAAAATGACGTTTTTGTCGCCACAACTTTTGCGCAAAATGCAATAACAGGCGATCAAAACGTAGCATCTGCGCAAAAATGTTACCGCTAAAAACGTCAGCTCGAGTCGCAAAAAATAAGCTGTCACTGAGCCATAGATCCCGAAAAGAAGGGAATTTTGTTTAATTACCGTAAATTCCTTTTCTTCTAGCTCCTATTGGGAGACCCAGACAAATGGGTGTATAGCTTCTGCCTCCGGAGGCCACACAAAGTATTACACTGAAAAGTGTAACCCCTCCCCTCTGCCTATACACCCTCCCGTGCATCACGGGCTCCTCAGTTTTGGTGCAAAAGCAGGAAGGAGGAAACTTATAAATTGATCTGGGGTAAATTCAATCCGAAGGATGTTCGGAGAACTGAAACCATAACCAAAAAAACAATTCAACATGAACAACATGTGTACACAAAAGAACAACCAGCCCGAAGGGAACAGGGGCGGGTGCTGGGTCTCCCAATAGGAGCTAGAAGAAAAGGAATTTACGGTAAGTAAACAAAATTCCCTTCTTCTTTGTCGCTCCATTGGGAGACCCAGACAAATGGGACGTCCAAAAGCAGTCCCTGGGTGGGTAAAAGAATACCTCAATAAAAGAGAGCCGAAAATGGCCCCTTCCTACAGGTGGGCAATCGCCGCCTGAAGGACTCGCCTACCTAGACTGGCATCTGCCGAAGCATAGGTATGCACTTGATAGTGTTTTGTGAAGGTGTGCAGACTAGACCAGGTAGCTGCCTGACACACCTGCTGAGCCGTAGCCCGGTGTCGCAATGCCCAGGACGCACCCACGGCTCTGGTAGAATGGGCTTTCAGCCCCGAAGGAAGAGGAAGCCCCGAAGAACGGTAGGCTTCAAGAATCGGTTCCTTGATCCACCGAGCCAAAGTTGACTTGGAAGCCTGCGAACCCTTACGCTGGCCAGCGACCAGGACAAAGAGCGCATCTGAACGGCGCAGGGGCGCCGTGCGAGACACGTAGAGCCGGAGTGCTCTCACCAGATCTAATGAATGCAAATCCTTTTCACATTGGTGAACTGGATGAGGACAAAATGACGGTAAGGAGATATCCTGATTGAGATGAAAAGGAGATACCACCTTAGGGAGAAATTCCGGGACAGGACGCAGAACCACCTTATCCTGGTGAAAAACCAGGAAGGGGGCTTTGCATGACAGCGCTGCAAGCTCCGACACTCTTCGGAGTGAGGTAATTGCCACAAGAAATGCCACCTTCTGCGAAAGACGTGATAAAGAGACATCCCGCAGCGGTTCGAAAGGTGGTTTCTGAAGAGCCATTAGCACCCTGTTAAGGTCCCAGGGTTCCAGCGGACGCTTGTAAGGTGGGACTATGTGGCAAACTCCCTGCAGGAACGTGCGGACCTGCGGAAGCCTTGCCAGGCGCTTTTGAAAAAATACTGAGAGCGCCGATACTTGTCCCTTGAGAGAGCCCAGTGACAAACCCTTGTCCATTCCGGATTGAAGGAATGAAAGAAAAATGGGTAAGGCAAAAGGCCAGGGAGTAAAACCCTTATCAGAGCACCAGGACAAGAAGATCCGCCACGACCTGTAATAGATCTTGGCGGACGTTGGTTTCCTGGCCTGTCTCATAGTGGCAATGACATCTTGAGATAACCCCGCCGACGCTAGGAGCCAGGACTCAATGGCCACACAGTCAGGTTGAGGGCCGCAGAATTCAGATGGAAAAACGGCCCTTGTGACAGCAGGTCTGTGCGGTCTGGAAGCGCCCACGGCTGACCCACCGTGAGATGCCACAGATCCGGGTACCACGACCGCCTCGGCCAATCTGGAGCGACGAGAATGGCGCGACGACAGTCGGATCTGATCTTGCGTAACACTCTGGGCAACATCGCCAGAGGAGGAAACACATAAGGGAGTCGAAACTGCGACCAATCCTGAACTAACGCTTCCGCCGCCAGAGCTCTGTGATCTTGAGACCGTGCCATGAAGGCCGGGACCTTGTTGTTGTGCCGTGACGCCATGAGATCGATGTCCGGCGTTCCCCAGCGGCGACAGATCTCTCGAAACACGTCTGGGTGAAGAGACCATTCCCCCGCATCCATGCCCTGACGACTGAGAAAATCTGCTTCCCAGTTTTCTACGCCCGGGATGTGAACTGCGGAGATGGTGGAGGCTGTGGCTTCCGCCCACAGCAGAATCCGCCGGACTTCCTGGAAGGCTTGACGGCTGCGCGTGCCGCCCTGGTGGTTGATGTACGCGACCGCCGTGGCGTTGTCCGACTGTATGCGGATCTGCCTGCCTTCCAGCCACCTATGGAACGCCAATAGGGCTAGATACACTGCCCTTATCTCCAGAACATTGATCTGAAGGGAAGACTATCGGAGTCCAGGTTCCCTGAGCCCTGTGGTGGAGAAAAACCGCTCCCCACCCTGACAGGCTCGCGTCCGTCGTGACCACCGCCCAGGATGGGGGCAGAAAGGATTTTCCCTGCGATAGAGAAGTGGGAAGAAGCCACCACTGAAGAGAGGTTTTGGCTGCAAGGGAAAGAGAGACGTTCCTGTCGAGGGACGTCGACCTCCTGTCCCATTTGCGGAGAATGTCCCATTGGAGTGGGCGCAGATGGAACTGCGCGAAGGGCACTGCCTCCATTGCTGCCACCATCTTCCCCAGGAAGTGCATGAGGCGCCTCAAGGGGTGAGACTGACCCCGAAGAAGAGATTGCACCCCTGTCTGCAGCGAAAGCTGTTTGTCCAGCGGTAGCTTGACTACCGCTGACTGTGTATGAAACTCCATCCCGAGGTAAGTCAGTGATTGGGTCGGTGTCAACTTGGACTTTGGGAAGTTGATGAGCCACCCGAACTGCTGGAGAGTCGCCAGAGCGACGGTCAGGCTGTGTTGACACGCCACCCGGGAGGGTGCCCTGACTGACTAGGAGATAGTCTAAGTAAGGGATCACCGAGTGGCCCTGAGAGTGTAGGACCGCCACAACGGATGCCATGACTTTGGTGAAGACCCGTGGGGCTGTCGCCAGGCCGAAAGGCAGCGCCACAAACTGAAGGTGTTCGTCCCCGATGGCGAAACGCAGGAAGCGTTGATGTTCGGGTGCGATCGGCACATGGAGATAAGCATCCTTGATGTCGATTGATGCTAGGAAGTCTCCTTGTGACATCGAAGCGATGACCGAGCGGAGAGATTCCATCCGAAACCTTCTGGTGCTCACATGCCTGTTGAGCAGTTTGAGGTCCAGAACGGGACGGAATGATCCGTCCTTCTTTG